>NC_045548.1:65341390-65673890 GCF_009769535.1 Thamnophis elegans
GAAAATTAATGAATCATTAATGAAATTAATGAATACAAGTTTATAATAAAAAAATACATTTATATGCTGTCTGTCTCCCAATGACTCTGGACTCTGCAGCAAGAACAACAATGCTCGGGCAACCCCTAAAAGGACTAACAAACCTCTCCCAACACACACACACCCATTGGTTGGTCTTCATTATTATTATTTATTTATTGGTTGCTTCCAAAGTCGTGAGCCAATTTATTCCAGCTACAAAATCAGAGTCCAGCTGCGGGGATCCATTACTTTAAGGCAGCGTTTCTCAACCGCCGCTTTTAAGAGAGGCGGACTTCAACTCCCAGAATCCCTTAGCCAGCCATGTTAAATGGGGGAGTCCTGGGAGTTGGAGTCCACTCCTCTTAAAAGCGACTAAGGCTAAGAAAACATGGTTTTAAGCCCACCTAGAAATATCCTCCGGACTCTTCACGTGTCTAGAAACCATCCATCCAGCCTTTACTCTTGACTAGACCCTTCAACGACAGGCCCAAAGTCTCCAGGACGATTCTTAAGGGGAGAACATCCAACATCACACCGCGGAGGAAGCCTCCGAAGCCGGCTGGCCTGTCCACCCGGCCTTTCCAATCCTTTTATGGCTTCTTCTTCCTAGAGAGCCTACCCTCCCCGAGAAAGAATCCCCCCCCCCGCCATCCCCGAGGCGGCCGGACACAAGGTCACCCGTACCTGCGCGGACTTGGTGAAGCTCGCCATGGCTTCCACAGCGCGAGCGGAAGCGGCGGGCCGCCTGGGTCACAGAGACGAGAGGCCAGAGCGGCAACCTGTCTGAGAAGCGGAAAGGGCGAGTCAGCCGAGGCGGGAAGTCTCGTCGGGGAGGCGCGGGAGGTTTAACCGAGACGGCGGCGTCAATCATGGACCGCTATCTGCTCTTCGTCAGCTGGCAGCTCCGGCGGAGCCAGACGGGTCCCGGAGGCTTTTCAGGTGCCGTTTCGGGGGGAAAATTCTTGCGCTGAGGGGGTGGGGGCTCTCTCCTTCATTCTTATCCGGGACACGGCCGTGGCTTTTTTGGGAGTGGGAACGAGTTGATTAACGTTGTCCTCCTCGGGGTTTTGCTCTGCCTGCCTAGACTCAGATCTCCTGGTGGTCTCCCATCCGAGAACCGCTTCATTTTTGGAGAGGATGGTTCTAGTGCTGCCACCTAGCTGAGACTGTGCGGTTTGTGGGGAAGCCTCTGTCCTTCTCCTCTTCGATTCCTAGGAATTTATATTTATATAATTACAATTCTGTCTCCCCCCCCCTCTATCTCTCTGTATGTAATATGTGTGTATGTATGTATATATTTGGATTTGTGTGTGTATGTATATATGTGTATGTTTTCTGATATATGTGTCTGTGTGTGTGTGTGTGTGTGTATGTATATATATATATTTGTATTTAAGTACAATGACAATAAAGATTATACATATATGTATAAAGATTATACATCTTTATACATATATGTATAAAGATTAAACATACATGTATGCATGCATGCATTAATTATAATTAATTAATTAATTATAGGGACGCAGTGGCTCAGTGGCTAAGACACCGAGCTTGTTGATCGGAAAGGTTGGCAGTTCAGCAGCTCGAATCCCTAACGCCGCGTAATGGATTGAGCTCCCGTTACTTATCCCAGCTTCTGTCAACTAGCAGTTCAAAAGCATGTAAAAAATGCAAGTAGAAAAATAGGAATCACCTTTGGTGGGAAGGTAACAGTGTTCTCTGAGCCTTTGGCGTTTAGTCATGCTGGCCACATGACCACAGAGATGTCTTTGGACAACTCTGGCTGTTCGGCTTTCAAACGGGGGACGCGCACCGCCCCCTAGAGTAAGGAACGACTAGCACATACGTCAGAAACCTTTACCTTTATTTGCTGTGTTTTCCCGAAAATAAGACGGGGCCTTATTTTCTTTTGACTCCAATATAAGCGCTTGGCCTTATTTTCTGGAAGGTCTTATTATTTTTGAGGTGCAGGAGGCAGCGAGCATGGTCACCTCATGGCTGCTGCTGTGTTGCAGTATTTTTAGGGAGGGCTTATTTTAGCGCATGCGCTCAAAAGCCTGATTGGGCTTATTATTTGGGGAGGTCCTATTTTGGGGAAAACAGGGCATGTTTGTGTAAATGTATGTGTATGTGTATGTACATATATATGACACTAAATACATACCTACTTCCCTGGCTCAGCTGATAAGGAGGAGAACCTTGTGGCTTAGTGGTTAACACAACTGCTTAATATGTAATACACCACAGGTTCAAATCACAGTAAGGGTATGGTTAGCTGATGAGAGCTAAATAGCTTGAAATAGATCTATACTAGTCTCCCTTTATTTATCAGCACAAATACAACACATTTGTAACAAAGGCAACAGTAAAAATATTGGGTTTCTGTCGTGATGGTCTCTTGTGACGAGCCGATAGACAGAGAATGGGAGCAGTCTGCTTCCTCCCATATTTGGGCATACCAGGGGTTGTGACACTAAATGTACGTATGTATGTATGTATGTACACACGCACGCACGCACGCACACACAGTCTGTCTGTTATTAGTATCCTCCTCTCCATCCTCTCTCTCAAAATAATTATATAATAGGAATTTATGGTGGCCTTCCCACTAGGTTGCCTTCCTATAGATGTCTTGGATTATTGCAGTTACCAAAATGCCATGGTTATCCCCACTTTAACCATAAAAATGGGGGGGGGGGAGTGTATAATCTTGCACTGAGCAAAGGAAAATAAAAAAAAATCTTTTAAAAAGTATCCTTGGGTACTTCTATATTAGTCACCAGTGGGTAATGATGGAGGGATGTTTGGAATAATGATTTGTGTTGCCTATAGAACGTCAAATAGTCCTCCCCCTCCAAATGTTGACAGGATTAATTATTTGATAGTTAGGAGATCAGGGGTTCTTCTCCCCAGTTTGCATTGAAAGCCAGCTTCTATACAAACACAGGTAACAAAAAACACAATATGTTTTAAACTAAATTATTTTTACCTATTCATTAGGGTTGCCAGTGGTGTTCCCAAATAAGCTGCATAGCCTTGTTTTCATGATTTTTCAATAAGCTCAATTATGTTTTCCAGGTTTGACAGCTGAAAATATTTATGACTTGCTAAAACAAAATTGCAATCCCTCTCTAAAGGCAAGATTTGAAACTTTCCCAGGTAAGAGAATCTCTTCTGCAGCAAACTACATTTTGCCTGGCACAGTAGCTGAACTGAAACTGTTGAGGACACAGAGAGAGTGAAAAACTGTAAAACTTTGCTGTTTTTCAACTTGCTGAAATATCTCATTGTTTTCTCTAAAAAGCAGAGATGAGGAACAATAAAGAAATCTGTTTGGAAGAATTATAAAGTTTCTTGGTTTTTGAAGCCTGACATCAATCTTGCCAAATTAAAGCAAACTTGCATAAAGCATACTCTGAGAATTATTATGGAGGAAGCCGTCTTCACCCTTTTTCCGCTTCTGCAAATTATCTGAACTTAGTTGTCTCTTGCTCCTCTGGAATTCACCCTCTCCATCCTGGGAATCTGGACTACCTTCATTGCAGACGGTTTAATAAATAGAACTACTAGCTTTCTCACTACAACGCAGGCAATTGTATCTGCAGCACACAATACAATTTTTTTTTTGGGGGGGGGGAAATCAAACTGACAGAAATGTATAACCAGCTAACATTTTCATGTGTGATGGGGAGGAAAGAAAGTACAATTAATTACTGGATTTATCTGAAATAACACTTTGATTTTACTGCTAGAATTTTAAAAAAATTAGAGAAAGGATTGCATTCGTTTCTTGCATGTTATTTTAATTCTTAAGAGCTGTTGCAATCATGACACTTCTTTTAATACATTTTCATGAAGAAAGCGAGGCTTCTATTTTAATTTTCTAAAATTCGTTGTAACTTGTATATTACTTCTCCTTTTAGCATGTTCTCTTACTGGGATTCCATATATGAAAGAATGGTATTTTGCAATTCAGTCAATATGTGGGTTTTCCCAGGTGAGTCACTGGAAGCATTTAATTACCCCAAACATTAGTTCTAACTTGTCCATTCCTTATAGTATTTTATTTTAATTGAATAGTTTTCTAGTACTGACTGGGAGGACATCAGTTTTGATGAAGAGACAGATCAAAGCAAAAGCTCTATTCGAAGAAATATTGAAGAATATCTTGGCGATCAAAATGTTGATGAAGACGACAATAACTGGGAATCTGTATCACTCATTGAGTAAGTTGATCCATGGTGTATATGGATCTGTTGGATCTAATATGTTAGAAAATATACCTGAGAATACAGTTTCTGAACTTTGGAATGGTCTTTGAATGCATAGAGGAAAGTAAATATTCTAACTAGGAGTAGCAGTAGGATAGCTGATTTAGCAAGAAATTGTTGATTCTGATAAATTCATTAACCAAACTTTGATGGCAAGTTTTTCATTTGAAATAAAAAAAATCATTTTCTATAGACAAATACAGTGCTTCATAAATCTGATACTTTGATTGAGTAAAGCACTAAATGTTTTGAAGCATATTCCTGAATGAGAGGCTTTTAAAAAAAAATTCATTCTTATTTTTCAGTCTATATGAAGAATCTGCGGAGAGCATACATCTTTTAGCTGATAAACTTCCTGCTCCTGGTAATGTGACCATTTTGGAAACACACTATTTTTGTGACAAACTCATTTTGCTTCTCAAAATGCCTTTGAGGCAGTTAGTCTGTCTTCTGTTTGTAACAATACTCTGGTAAATATCATGGTACAAAATGATACCTCACAGACTATTATGAATACATTTAGGCAAGAAAAACGAAATGCACAGGTATAGTATAGGTGGTAGTTTGCTCAATAGTAGTAACTGTGAGAGGGATCTTGGAGTCCTAGTGGACAACCATTTAAATATGAGCCAGCAGTGTGCAGCAGCTGCCAAAAAAGCCAACACAGTTCTAGGCTGCATAAAGAGAGGGATAGAATCAAGATCACGTGAAGTGTTAATACCAATTTATAATGCCTTGATAAGGCCACACTTGGAATACTGCATTCAGTTTTGGTCACCACGATGTAGAAAAGATGTGGAGACTCTAGAAAGAGTGCAGAGAAGAGCAACAAATATGATTAGGGGACTGGAGGCTAAAACATGAAGAACGGTTGCAGGAACTGGGTATGTCTAGTTTAATGAAAAGAAGGACTAGGGGAGACATGATAGCAGTCTTCCAATATCTCAGGGGTTGCCACAAAGAAGAGAGAGTCGGCACCTGAAGGTAGAACAAGAAGCAATGGGTGGAAACTAATCAAGGAGAGAAGCAACTTAGAACTGAGGAGAAATTTCCTGACAGTTGGAACAATTAATCAGTGGAACAGCTTGCCTCCGGAAGTTGTGAATGCCCCAACACTGGAAGTCTTTAAGAAGATGTTGGATAGCCATTTGTCTGAAACTGTATAGGGTTTCCTGCCTAGGCAGGGGTTGGACTAGAAGATCTCCAAGGTCCCTTCCAACTCTGCTATTGTATTGAATTATATAGTGGAAATTTGGAAGTATGCCCTTGCTAGGATAAATTATTTAATAGCATGCAAGTTTTCTTAAAACAATATAAAGGAATAAAACACACACTGTACCAAAGGCAGTGATGTACTTAGCATTAAAAGAAAGGCTTTTGTCTATGTGGGATGCTTTCTGAGCTTGGATGTTTTCTTGCAGATGTTTCATTACCAAACTAGATAATATCAGTGCTAGGTCCCAAGCACTGATAATGTTATGTAATTTGGTAATCAAACACCTGCATGAAAACAACCAAGCTCAGAGTGTACCAGTGAACTGATCCTGCAGTTCAACCCTGAGCTACAAATATTTTTTTCTATTGACTTTGTTTGATTTTTATGCTGATTTTATAGTCAACTCAGTGGCAATATATATACCTAATGTTCTTCTATGCTCTCTACAACCACAACTCTGTGAGATGGATTGAGCTGAAAGTGAGGGACTGGCCCAAAATCACCCAGCCAGCTTCCATGCCTAAGGGACGACAAGAACTTGACCTCCCAATTTCTAATCCAACATCTTAGCTATTATATATCATTGGCTCTATGTACTATATTTTTTCGGACTATAAGACGCACCAGTGTATAAGACGCACCAAGATTTCAAAGAGGTAAGAAAAAAAAAAGTTTTTGTCCTCCCTGACCCCCAGGAACACACTACAGGCTTCAGCAGTGCTGGGGGAAGGCAAAAACACCCCTGTTTTTACGAAAAACAGGTGGAAAAGGCTCATTTTTTGCAAAAAAAAAAAAACCCAGGCATTTTCTCTTCCCCTAGCCCTGCTGAAGCCTGCAGAGCGCTGGGGGATGGGAGAAGGCAAAAACACCTCAGTTATTGCAAAAAAATATATAAAAATGGCCCATTGTTTGCAAAACCACCCCCCCCCCCGGAATTTTCCCTTCCCCCAGCCCTGCTGAAGCCTGCAGAGTGCTTCTGGGAGATGTGGGAAGGCATAAATGCCTCCATTTTTGCAAAAAACCACCTGTTTTTTGCAAAAATGGGATACGGAGGCGGGGCTTCGGGAGGTCAAAAATGGCTGTATTTGGTGTATAATACACACCAAAATTTTAGGGGGGAAAAGGTGCGTCTAATACTCTGAAAAATACGGTATATGAATTGTTGTTGAATTGTGGAACTGCCCTTAAAAACCACCCAGAGGTTTCTGATCCAAGATGAGCAGTAAAGAACATAGTTTAGTATATCCATGTCAGAACACTGTTTACAAGCCATACTGATTGCAAGTTGGCTTCAGGGTATGATTCATTACATGCTTAAGGCCTGGTTATTTGAGGGAACACCTATCTCCCATAGCATCTGCCCAGCCAATTCAATCTGATAGGGTTAAAAAAACAAAGAAGTCCAATGTTCAGTTTTCTGCTCCTACAAAAAAGCAGATTGAAATGTCTGTCTTTATTTATGATATTTACTTCTGCAGGAAAAGCAATGGTTGATGTTATTCTCCAGTCCTCAGAAATAGATGCCCCTCAGTTAAAAGACTGCTTACCTGTCATTGGCGCTCTAAAACACCTAAGAGAATGGCATGCAGCAAAGATCACTGTTGTAGCAGACAAAAGCAACAGGTGAGTAGTATTTAAATTCTTCAAATAAGATAATTGAGAAAGGGAGGATTGCTGATGTCATTTTAGGAGTACAGGTAATCCGTAACTTATGACCAGTCAGTGACTGTTCAGAGTTATGGCAGACCTCAAGAAAGATACTTGCATCCCGGATTCAAAGTTATGATGCTGTCATCTCTCAATACCAGCATAGTCACCTTTTGGTGTGCTAAATTGTTGAGGTTCATGGATAACTTTGGGGCTAGTTACCCATCTCTTCTGCCAGGCCCCTAGTCTGCATGGAGAAGGGAGTTGCAAGCTGCCTTGAAGAAAAGTGAAATACAAACCTTTAACAGAGTAAATATAGATAACATTTAGATTAAGATCTAAATACTTTACAAAATGATAAATGACATTCCATAGCTTTTTGTAACACTGTGGGATCATATTTAGTCTACTGAAAATTATATGAAGCATTAACCTGGAAAGTTACCAAGATTTTAGTTAAATCTGTACACACGTTTTCTTTTTACAGTACTTGGCAAAGATTTGCAGACTATCTTTCTGCTGACATCTTAGCTCTTGAAAACTTCAAAGACAGTATTGATTCAAGGGAACTGTGGAGAGGAAAGATTCAAATCTGGGAACAAAAGGTATTGGTTTGAAGTTTTCTTGGAGGAATAGTGCCATATTAAATGGCTGAAAAATGGGCGCTGGATTTATGCATGGAAATATTTATCCATCTGTTATTATCATTTTCATGTGGGGTATTAGAGAACTTCATGTCGCTATAATCTCAGGCTTGGCTTCTAGTTAAAGAAACATTTGCCAGGAGCTTCCTATCAAATGGAATCCGGTAATAGGGCGGCATAGAAATGCAATAAATCAAATGCAATAAATCAAATCAAATGATCTTTGGTCATGGGACTCTTGAGAGAAACCACTTTTTGTCCATCTTCTCACTCCTGCAGCCAGTGGGAAAAGTTAAAAACTCCAGAGATTGAAGTAAAGATCACTTTCTCTTAATAAAAGGATTCTTAAGATCGAAGAGGCTTAATAAATAACGGCATTGGATAAGAATCTCTTTCATGAACGGAATAATTTTGTAATATGAATTACTTGTTTATAGGGTTTTTTTGAGGAAGGGGGAAGGAGGCAGCACAGTTTGCAGATCTGAAAAAAGCAACCCTGAGATTTTTATTCATTTATTAAGTGTATATGCTGTCCATCCTACTGTCGAGCTATTCTGTCGATTCCAACATGGATGAAAGGCTGGAAAGAAAGAGATAAAGGAAGAGTTAAAAATATATGCTGGCTTCGGATTAGAATATTGTGACAAAAGAGAAAGGAAATGGTTTTAGAAATCATGTGTTCTATCTTACCTGTTTTGGGGGATATCGGAATTATTGGGGTCAATGTACCATACTTTTTGGAGTATAAGACACTCTGGAGTATAAGGCGCACCTTAGTTTTTGGGGAGGGAAATAGGAAAAAAAGATTTCTGCCTACCAGCTATTCATCTGGCTAGCGTCCTTCAGCATAGCTTCAGCACATTAGTTTGCTGGTTGTGAGCGAGCATGCGCAAGCATTATTTTCAGCCTTGTTGGGGCCGAAAAGCAGCTTTTAAAGCACAGCTGATCATCTCAGGGAGCTGCAATTAGTAAAGTAGGCAAAGCGCGGAAGAGGTAAGAAAAGGCAGCAGATGTTCTGGGTTGCCATTTTGGGCTCCGTGCCTCAAGTTTTCATCCTCCAAACACTTTGATCGCCGCCTGAAAATGCGGCACGCAGAGTCTGTGATCAGTAGTGATGTGCTCTGGTTATCCCAGCAGCCTTGAATGGGTCTCAAATAGAGTGTTTGGAGGCTCAAAATGCGAGGTGTGGAGCCCCAAAACGCAAACCATTGTCTGTGGCGATCTCTGCTGTCAGGAAGAGAGCGCACAGAGATCAAAGTGTGGGGGCTGGCAGGTGGGCAGGGATACATTCAGAGTATAAGACGCACCCAAGTCTTCAACCTCTTTTGGGGGGGGGGGAAATGTGTGTTATACTCCAAAAAATACGGTACTTCAAAACCTACGGGAGAAAACGATTGTGTTAGCTTTAAAAATGTTGCTAATATTTTAAATAGGTATTTCTTGACCCATAAATACTATGCTTTCAAATTCCACTGTCTGCATTGTAATGTCTCATTTTATATAATAGTCATCTTAAATAGTCATTTTATATACAATAGCAGAGTTGGAAGGGACCTTGGAGGTCTTCTAGTCCAACCCCCTGCCTAGGCAGGAAACCCTATACCGTTTCAGACAAATGGCTATCCAACATCATCTTAAAGACTTGCAGTGTTGGGGCATTCATAACTTCTGGAGGCAAGCTGTTCCACTGATTAATTGTTCTAACTTTCAGGAAATTTCTCCTCAGTTCTAAATTGCTTCTCTCCTTGATTAGTTTCCACCCATTGCTTCTTGTTCTACTCTCAGGTGCCTTGGAGAATAGTTTGACTTCCACTTCTTTGTGGCAGCCCCTGAGATATTGGAAGACTGCTATTATGTCTCCCCTAGTCCTTCTTTCTATTAAAGTAGACATACCCAGTTCCTGCAACTGTTCTTCATATGTTTTAGCCTCCAGTCCCCTAATCATCTTTGTTGCTCTTCTCTGCACTCTTTGCAGAGTCTCCACATCTTTTCTACATCGTGGCGACCAAAACAATGCTGTATTCCAAGTGTGGCCTTATCAAGGCATTATAAAGTAGTATTAACACTTCACGTGATCTTGATTCTATCCCTCTGTTTATGTAGCCTAGAACTGTGTTGGCTTTTTTGGTAGCTGCTGCACACTGCTGGCTCCTATTTAAATGGTTGTCTACTAGGACTCCAAGATCCCTCTAACAGTTACTACTATTGAGCAAGCTACCACCTATACTGTACCTGTGCAATTTGTTTTTTCATGCCTAAATGTAGAACCTTACTCTTTTCACCATTTAACAGACATCTTTAAAATGTGTGTGGGGAGTAATATTTAAAAACTTTATAGTTATCCTTTGCTTTTTATTCTCTTCAGTTTGGATCTGAAATCACATTTCCAGATTTTTGTATAAAAGGCTCTGCATCTGGAAGGTCATTCAGCCCCGTCTGCTTAAATACTTTCTCTGCTGCTGATGAAAATAAACAGTCGAAGAATCCCAATGTTCATTGTGCAGAGGTAATTAATCTGTTTGGTCTTTCTGAATTGCAATTCTTAGCATTGTAGAAATCAGATAGATCTATGCTCAAGTGTGCCATAAAATAGACTATTTTTTTAAAAAAAACTTGGAAACAATATTCACCCAGAAAAGTAAATATTTTAAAATCTAGCTTTTTTATGGCTAAGTAGGTAAAATGCATGTGCCTAGAGGCATAGAAATTAAAAATCCATTTCATGGTGCGTTAGCCTGTTTTGGAAATCTAGCTCCCTTGTTCTCCAGGAGTAACTTCAATTCAAGGAAAAAGAAGAGAATTTCAACTAAAAAAACACAACATTATTATTATTTTTGCATTTCCCAAGTCTTTTGAAATAGAGTGGCATACTTGACATGCACACTTAGAACTTGTGGAACACTCTTGGTATAGATAAAATAATCTTCAATTTTGTTTGTTTTGTTACCAGGATATTCAGGGGAAAAACCCATATCAGATTTCAGTTTTAAGGAAACTGAATTTGAACACATAGGAACAGACAGGCTGTTTGATATGACCAAGTGAACTTTTAAAAGGGAAGAACGCTGCTCTAAATTTTATTTCTGTAGGAATGTGGAATTTCTAGCTTGCTGGCTTCAGATGACAGATGTTTCTGTCTGCCAGGGAAATGAAAGCATTTTTTTTTTTTTGGCTTTCTGCAGAACATAGCTGGGAGCAATAGGGCCCCTTCTCTGCAATTGCTTCTCAGCCACTTTGGTGAGATCCTTCACTCCTGAAGCCTCATCTGATAACCAGCCTGGCAGGGGTATAGAAATGGGATGGCGAACCTATGGCACATGTGCCACAGGTGCTGTCACACCAGCCATTGCCTTAGCCCGGCTCCACTATGCATGTGCGTGTGCCTCCTGTCGGCCAACTGGTCTTTGCACGGGAGGCCAGGGTGCATGTGGGGGATATGCACGGAGCGCATGTGCGGGGGGCGGCGCTTGCATTGCATTTTGGGCCTTGCACGGCGTCCCCACCTGGTTTTGGCTTCCAGGTTTGTGCAGGAAATTTTCCAGACCCAAAATAGGGGGGGGGGGGCTGGAAGGCCTCCTGCACCAACACGGAAGCCAAAAATGGGCAAAGGGGCGGGGGGAGGTCATGGATGCTGGTGGTGGTCGTGAACGCATTGCATTAATTTTGTTTTGTCCAATTAAACCCAGTTCATTTTTTTTTTATTTTGTCGTCATCGATTTTGCTTCATTGTGTCATGTTTTATCACCTCTGTTGGATCTCTCACTTTTGAAATTTATGGGGGTGTGCAAAGGGAAAGGAAAAATTAGAAAGCTCCTATCTACAGATGTTCTTAATCTTAACAGTTTGTGCTGGAATCCACAATCCAAATGACCTTTTAATGTTCTTCCAGGTGTTCCATTATTACGGACCTGCTTTGAAATTTGTACAGATGGTGCTGTTGACTCACCTGCCAGCATGTTTGGTGTCAAACCTCCATTTTGAGCTGTATCCTTTTATAACAGATGTCATTTGGTTTGATTTAGGAGTTGTTTCACGCCCCTGGAGACTGGGAATGAATGTCAGAAACAGGAAATCTTTAGAGCAAGTAAACTAAGTGCTCTCATAGATATGCACTGTCACGAATGACAGTTTTAATGAATGGTACAATGATTGCTAACATTGCTTTGAATTTTATAGAGGCAATCATTCATTCTATAAATGTGGAAGGCACTTCTCCTGAATCCAATGGGTTGATTCTCAGAGTACATAGTGCTGTACGCTCCTGGACCTTTGCAAAATTGAATAGTAATATAGAATAACAATATCAGAGTTGGAAGAGACCTTGGAAGTTTTCTAATCCAACCCCCTGCTCAAGCAGGAAACCCTATAGCTGTGAAAGCACTCCAGACCTAAGCTCCGGTGCGCATGTGCTCGCCGGCTGGATGATTTTCAGCCTTCTGGAGGGCCAGTGGAGGCCGTTTTTGCCCTCCCCAGGCTTCAGGAAAGCCTCCGGAGCCTAGAGAGGACGAAAAACAGGTCCAACAGGCCAACTGGAAGTTTGGAAACGATCCATTTCCGCCTTCCGGAGGAGGGCAAGGGGTGGCCTTTTTTCCCCTCCCCAGGCTTCAGGAACACCCCCTTAATGTTGGGGAGCATGCACACATGTGGGGGGGGGCACATGAGGAGGTGGGGGGGCTCAAGTTGGGGCAAACCTCCCTTAAAACAGGTCTCAATTTTGGGCTCAATTGTGGTCGTATGTTGAGGACTACCTTTATTGACTCTTGCACACCGTAGCTGTGAGGGGCGTGATTCCTAAACTTTGTCTAGGTCTTTGTCTGGACCGGATGCTGAGAAGAAGTCTCTACTCTTGTGGGATCAACTTTCTTCTCTACGTGGAAAGGTAGATGGTGGCTTTTTTTATTAACATTCACTTTTTGCAGAATGAAAGTGAGTTAAAATTAATGTATATTCCCTAAAAGAATTCTTGCTTTTAAGGTGAATCTGATTTAGCTGACTATATTGACTTAAATTAAAACAACCAGTTTCACAATAGCTGTTTTGGAGTCTTGTAGAACAGGGGTCCCCAACCTGTGCGCCACGGCCCACTATGCAGCTGTGGGCTATTGGCCACCTGGGCTGCATGAGTAGTTGGCTGGTAAGTACGCATGTGCGCATACGCACAGCCCCATTTGCATGAGCGTCGACGCAAGCGTTGTGGGCATTTGCTGTCTCACTCGCTGGGGGATTGGCAGCCCATTCGCATGAGAGTCACCGTGGGTCCTCGTGGCCCCCCTTGTGCGAGCGTTGTTCCTGGCCCTTGTGGTCCTGCTCACCTGAGCGTTGTCATGGGTGTTCATGGCTGCACTCGCACTCGCAATGGGTATTTGCATGTGCCTGCCCCTCCCAAAAAACTATCCCCTCCTTCCCCCCACCCCCATTCCAAGCCACCAACCTTTACAAATTAGGATTTGAGGAAATGTAGAGTTGGAGCCCACATCTTTCTTGGTTACGGTTCCCGAGGATATTTTTTGTGTCAGCGGCTGAAACATTTTTTTTCTAAAATCCAGAGAAACAAGATAATATTTGTAAACAGCTTTGAAAAAAGACTTCCCTGATTTATTGGGGGAAGATAATCTAGCAAAATTAGCTTGGAAGATTCTGTTATTACAACCTATTTCAATGAAGCAGAGTTCTAGTCTTCCTATGGAGTTAGTTTCCTAATGTGGTCCATCTAGTTGGGCTGACATCATCGGATGTACAGTCAGCTTTAGAGGAGGCTGGTTGGTCTCTGTCTGTCGGTCTGTCTGTCCCAAAGGTGCCTTTTCAAAAGGCAACTGGACTTTTGTTTTTCCTTGAAGATGTTTCGCTTCTCATCCAAGAAGCTGCTTCTTCTCTGACTGGATGGTGGAGAATGGAAGGATTTATATTCCTTGCAGTCATCTGGTCGTTGGGGATGGTGGGGAATGGAAAAACCAGAATGTCCAGTTGCCTCTTGAAAAAGCATCTATGGGATAACCATGACCTGGATGACTGAGAATCTCCATAGACATTTTGTCTGTCTGTCCATCTGTCCATCCATTCATCCATCTTTCTATCCATCTATCTATCTCTATAATCTATCTATCTATCTATCTATCTATCTATCTATCTATCTATCTATCTATCTATCTATCTATCTATCTATCTATCTATCCATCCATCCATCCATCCATCCATCCATCCATCCATCCATCCATCCATCCATCCATCCATCTATCATCTATCTATCTATCTGTATCTATCATCTGTCTATCTGTCTGTCTATCGGTCTGTCCGCCCATCTGTCCACCTAACCATCCATCCATCCATCCATCCATCCATCCATCCATCCATCCATCCATCCATCCATCCATCCATCCATCTATCTATCATCCATCATCATCCATTCATCCATCCATCATATCTCTTAACTATCTCCCTCAGAGTAGACTCTGCTTATACATGAGACATTTCGTATATCAGTATCTCAGAAGATTTATTTATAATCAAGTCTACATGTGTTTAATCTGCAGGTAGGAGCTTTATTTGTACTGCCTTGCAGTATAAGCAGCATGCTGAATCCTGTACCCAGCCAACTGAGTACAAAAAAATGGAAGGAATGTATAGCTGAAAAACACAAAGGTCTCGGCAGTAAGTAAAGTTGTATTGTCTCCACATTCTGCTGTTTCCCCCTGTTTTAGTAAATTGATAAAAAGATAAAGAATGCTTGGATGCTACAAAAAACTGATTAAGAAAGACATCGACTGACGACCTCTGCCTTCTGCTATGGTCAGCAGAGAAAATGGAAAGTTTGGGTCTCTGCTTTCTCTTGGGTTGGAAAACAGTATAGATAGATAGATAGATAGATAGATAGATGATAGATAGATAGATAGATAGATAGATAGATAGATAGATAGATAGATAGATAGATAGCTTGGACTTTAGATAACTTATTACTAAAATTTAGCATGCATGTTGATTTAATCTAGGTTTTTTGGTATGTGTTTATGAATTTTTATAAAGGTTAAGATGTATTTCTTTTTAGTTCCAGAAGTTGAACTTAAAGGAGAAACGTGCAATTATTATTTCTTGGTGCAAGGCAACGGCTCTGGAGGTTGTAAAGCAACAATAATCTATTCAGCCAATCAGATCAATGGCTCTGTCACTCTTGCAGAAAGTATAGGAAAGCTGAGGACAGCAGAAGAAGAAACAGAAGCAGGTATGCATTTGGTGGTTGAACTAAGAGGCACAAATGTTCAATTATTTGAAATGAGCCTCCAGAAAACTAATCAGATCTGTGAATTAAACACATTGATCATGAATTTGAATATGAATCATATTCTTTAACCAAATATCAAAACGCAAATAGAATTTTGTTCTCAAGAGCCTTATTTCACATTAAGATAAATCTTGATTCACTATTGACTGGACTGCCCGGACATAGGTTAGACTTCTTTTACTTTCTTCTCCAAGAATTTAAGTCTCCATTCTAGATCTTCACTAAGAGTTTACTAGGCTTGGAGAGCTTTTTTTTTTCTGGATCACCTCTCCTTTTTAGTTTATTTACAACTTATATAGAGAAACACACTTGCCTGCTTGCTTTGAAAACATAAGAAGACTATATAGGTCCATCTAGCTTGATATTATTGATGTTGACTAGCATTGGCTGTCCAAGGACTTTTTCCAGCTCTGCATACATGCAAATTATTATTAATATTATTATATGTGGTTAATCTTTGGTGAGATTCACAGCCTTTGGGGCTGGTTGGTAGCTCAACAGCTGGAGTCCTAACCAAGGACCTAGGAACTGTTAAGGTAATGTCGGAGTATATAAGCTGTTCCAAGTAGGGTGGTTTTTTGTAGAATCAGAATGTTCAAGTCTGATAAATTTAAAATTTCCAAATAGTGAGGTAGCCCTTTAGGTATTGCTCCAATTTATAATAATAAATTCTAGAAGCTGAAGAAGCTTCTAGAATGAGAAGTGAAAAGTCTTCGGAAAAAAACCAGAAAGTCCTGTTGCCTCTCGAAAAAGCACCTTTGGAACAACCATGACCTGGATGACTGAGAATCTCCATAGACAAAGGTCATTAAGTACCTTTTAGGTCTGTCATAACTGCTGCTGAGTGACCAGTTGTAAGTTGAGTACTATCTACTTCTTGCTTCTCCTCAAGAAAATGTAGACACCCAATGACGTTCTGTGAGTAGAGGTTGCCTTTAATCTGATTTCTGTGATCATAGTCCAGTATTTGTTCTCTCAAGTCATTTATTTGGCTCAATTTTAGGATTTGATGTAATTTGATCACTTCCCACTTCTCTTATCAACACAGGTTTCTTTGAAAAGTTTCTCAAAGTTTTCCCGCATTTTTATGGTGAACAGATTTTACAAAGAGAGAAGAAACTGTCTCAGTTCCAAACACAGATTTTGAATCATTGCCTGAGTAAGTAATGGAATATTTACCCACAGAATAATGGCTGGAAAATACATCATTAAAAATATATCCATCGGTGTATCTTAATTTGTAAAGGGTACTATTTGAAAATAAAAATGGGCTTTCTTTTTAGGGGCTATGTATCAACTTGTACAGTGTTTCCATGACTACTATCTTTGACATAGGAAAAGGGAGGAGAATTCCATGCCTACCTTTGGCCAGAGTCAGGTCTCATATTCCTACAGCTGGCGTGTGAAATGCGCATGTTCATAGCCTGTTGCAGCACCTTGTTGGTGGATGTGATTTATGACACAGACAGAAGGGAGGGCATACAGGGGTAAAGTTCAAATGCAATTAAGCGGAAGTCAGTTTTGGCTCTGCAGAAGAACATGCCAAAATGTTGATCCTAATAAATGAATGGATTTCTTTTGAACTTTGTCTCGAGGCTTATGTATGCATAGCAAATTGCTGAAGCATTTCTCCATAAGCTTATAAAGGGATTATGTTTTTATTGCCTTATTTTTTACTTGATAACAGCATGATGCAATAATTCAATTCAGTGAATTAGCATTATTATACATCCTGGGTTATTAACATCATATCCGTGACCCCTTCAATTCCTTGTCTTCTATTTTTCAGAGAGACAAACGTTTGCTGGGCATCTACCTGTGGCTTTTAAGAATGAACTGAAATATCTATTAACCTACACCAGGGAACGTTTTTTTGAATTATGGAAGGTTAGCCATCCAAGTACTGTTTATCCAGGAGCAATTATTAAAACTAGAGATGAAGAAGCAATTGATGGTAGGCATCATTTTGTTAAATGTCCCTGGAGATTCTCAGTCATCCAAAGGTGTTTTTTCAAGAGGCAACTGGACTTTCTGGTTTTTCTTTGAAGTTGTTTTGCTTCTCATCCAAGAAGCTTCTTCAGAAAGTCCAGTTGTCTCTTGAAAAAGCACCTTTGGGACATCATTTTGTTACTTAATTAGAATAATTAGGATAAATACATTGCCTGTAAGTTAGACTGTTTTAATAAATGAGCATTCACAATGCAGAATGTCACGTAGAGAAATGGGAGGTGTTTGAACTTTGAGATTGATGAATGGAGGACTTGGGATGACAACATTTTTGTAGCAGGTGATATGGTCAAGGTATTAGTGGATAAGATTACTCCTCAACTTGCAACAGTTCATTTAGTGACGGTTCAAAGTTACAATGACACTGAAAAATGACTTATGACTGTTTTTCGCAGTAATGACCTTTGCTGCATCCCCACGGTCACATGATCAAAATTCAGATGTTTGGTAACTGGTTCATATTTATGGCCATTCCCAGGTTCATGTGATTCCGTTTTGCAACCTTCTGGCAAGCAAACTCAATGGGGAAGCCAGATTCACCTTAACAACGGGGTTACTAACTGATCAACTGCAGTTATTCACTTAACAACCATGGCAAGAAAGGTCGTAAAATGGGGCAAAACTCACTTAACAAATGACTCATTTAACAACAGTAATGTTGGGCTCAATTGTGGTCGTAAGTTGAGGACTACCCTTATTCCCGACCACTATGGTGAGAACGAAGATTGTAAAAAGAATAACAAGGCATGATTTGGGTCTCTTTACAATGGTCTCATCTGTTTTCCCTGTTCGTTTTTGTTGCTATCACAAAATATAATTGAAGCTAATCATACTTGGTGTTAATAGTAAGTGAACAATAGGTCTTCGAGTTGTTGCCAAAAGTAAGAGATTTGTAAATTATTTCATTGAAGCTGGATAGAAATTTCAAATTTTGGTCCGCAGAACTTTTAATTACACCGAATGGAAAGCTAGCACTTTCTTAGCTGTGTTGAAATTAAAATAGAAGATGAAGATTTTGCAGTGGATTAAATGCTTGCCTTGCCTTCTTGCCCTTCCCCTCGCCCACTGTCCCAACCATTCTCAGAACCAAAGCTAAAAGATACAAATCCTTTGAAGTGGCCGGAAAGAAACGTTCTACAGAACTTGGAAAATTCTGAGAAGATTAAGCAAAGAACAAGGTAACATTAAGCATTTACGCCTATGCGTTAGTGTGTAGCTGTTGTGTGAACGTAGCTTTCCGCTCATCGGTTTGATTTTCCTTTTAGAGTTTCTGAACAGCTGCTGGGCCTTAAAAATGGCCAGAAGGACTCCGCCTTACTTGATGTAAGTACTTCAGTGCTTAAGTACTTCACTGCAGAAGGCTTGCCTGTTGGAGAGCTGCAGCCCTTACACATTCCAAAAAGGTAGAGTAAAATCCTTGTCTTGAACATGCAACCCTGCAGTTGACTCAGTTGAGAATCTTAAGTAGCTACAAGTTCTAGTTCTCCTGTTGGAACGTAATTTCTGCTGGCAGCATTCAGGCGTCGATACTGATCTTGTAAGCGCATCATTTTCGAACGGCGTGGTCTTTTGAAGCACCTCAAATAATTGAACAGGTACTGGTTCTAATATCTGTATTTGAAGTCTAAGCGTCACCTGCAAACTCCGACTTTCTGTGTTGCTCGGAAAGGATATAGCAGCAGTACCATTGCAGATGAGATTTTCAGACTGACTTATTAAAATGAGCTTTGTTTTACCCTGCATTATAACAGAAACATTTGAACCCCCACTAAAATATAGGCGTAAGCTTGATTAGGTCATAATGAAGACTGATAAGAAAGGATTCCTTCAGAGAATTCTTAAACCTGGTTTAGAGCATTGGAAATGGGATGGGGCCTTCCTTCCTTTCTTCCTTACTCACTCACTCACTCACTCACTCACTCACTCACTCACTCTTTCTTTTTCTTCCTCTTTCCTTCCCTCCCTCTCTCCCTATCATCTCCCTTCCTTCTTTCCTTCCTCTTTCCCTCCCTCCCTCCATCATCTTCCTTTTCTTCCTCCCTCCATCATGCAGATTTCTTGTCATGTTATTGCTCACAACTAATAGTGTTTCCTCCTTCATTCACAACAGAATTTCAGGCCATCTGCTCACAGGATTAAAGCTAATCAGAGTTTGCAAATGCACATTATGGAAAAGTACAATTACTTTTAGGAACTAATCTCGAAGATTGGGAATGGGGTGGTGGTGGAGGACATCATTCATACTATCTGATTGAAGCCAGATCTTTTTCTGTGAATGGGTAATGAATGCCGTTTCTGGAATGTCAGCCAAGTTATCTTGTTTTGATTAACCAGTGACAGCATGTGTATAAACTGAACTTTTAGAAAGCAACACAATACTCTACCAAGACAAACAGAATTTTGCTACTTGATTCTACATCCTCAGCGGGACTTTGGTTGAAGCATCTTGAACAAAAATCATTGTTCATGCCACCACACTCCATGCATGCAAATTCCTCCAAGCCTGGTATTCTACCAATGGATCAATCATCAAACATACTCTATATCGAATGTTGTATTTGATTATTATAATTACAATGGCAAAGAGAGAGAGAGTGTGTGTGTCTGATTGTTCCTATTCCTGTTGTTAACATGTTTGTTTTTTGCCTATAGAAGAGCAATAACTGGTTTCACGTGAAAACCTCTATGTCTTTTTTTCAGTGACAGCGTTTTTTTGACACCTGAACTGACACCTCGAAAACTGAGAGCTTTACCGTTTGAAAAAGCTGCTGGCTGCCATTACCATGGCCTGGAGTAAGTTTCCTTTACAGTGAATTATTTTCTGAGCCCACTCATTCAGCAGAATAGAATAGAAATAGGAATAGAATAGAATAGAATTCTTTATTGGCCAAGTGTGAATGGACACACAAGGAATTTGTCTTTGGCGCATATGCTCTCAGTGTACATAAAAAGACAAGATACATTCGTCACAAATCACAAGGTACAACACTTAATGATAGTCATAGGGTACAAATAAGCAATCAAATCACATTAGAAAACAATCAATATAAATCGTAAGGATATAAGCAACAGAGTTACAGTCATACAGGGGGGGAGATGGGTGATAGGAACGATGAGAAGATTAATAGGAATAGTAACGCAGACTTAGTAAATAGTTTGATAGTGTTGAGGGAATTATTTGTTTAGCAGAGTGATGGCGTTTGGGAAAAACTGTTCTTGTGTCTAGTTGTTCTGGTGTGCAGAAACAATTTATGTCCAGGATGCGAGGAGTTTGTATACGGAAAGCAAGTTGGTAGCCATTGTTTTTTCTGCAGTTCTAATTATTCTATGAAGTCTGTGTCTGCCTTGTTGGGTTGCAGAGCCAAACCAGACAGCTATGGAGGCGCAGATGACAGATTCAACTATTCCTCTTGTGTTTTCTGAGTTGGCGCAGAAAGAACATTCTTTGTTGTGCTTTTTGATGAAACACAAACCAAGTTTAAGAAAATATTGAAACTTAAACAACAATAGGTTTATCTACCAGTTATTTTCACATTTGGATATTTAATGCTTGAAACCAAGCATAATGTTTCAAATGCCTGGGTACCTGAGAGACCGCCTCCTGCCGATTACCTCCCATAGACCGATTAGATCTCACAGGTTAGGTCTCCTCCGGATTCCATCTGCCAGCCAATGTCGGCTGGCGACTCCACGGGGGAGAGCCTTCTCTGTTGCAGCGCCAGCCCTCTGGAACGATCTCCCCGTGGAGATCCAGACCCTTACTACCCTCCCGGCCTTCCGCAAAGCTGTTAAGTCCTGGCTACTCCAGCAGGCCGGAGGGCTCTCGATATATCCAGCCCCCAGGAGATTGTGATTGTTGTATATTTTAATGTTGTTTGTGTATTATTCCCCCTCCCTTGTTTTATTGTAAACTGCCCGGAGTCCTTTGGGAGTGGGTGGCATACAAATCAATAAAACTATAAACTATAAATGCATGCTTTCATAAATGCAAAATATGTTCTGACAAAGTTTTCAGCAGAAAGTGGAGCAGTTGACCTGATAGGATTTGAACATCATGCTTTTCAATGTCATAACAGAAGTGGGAAGAATAAACCTTGGCAGGTCCCTTCCTCTTTCTAACTTCTAAATAAATAAGCAAGACATTTTTGAGAGGCAGAAGGAAGCTCACCCTCAAACCACCTTTTTTACCCTTCCAAACGCTTTTGAATGCGTTAGAGCAGGGGTCACCAATCGTTCGGATCTCAGGGACCACTAAGTTCATAATTTTAAATCCCGTGGACCACTAATATGAATTAGTGATGGGATGGGGTCCTTCAGGCACTTAGCTTGGCCGCTGTTAGCAGAGAGAAGCACCCGGAGTCAACCCTAGGTTTGCTGTCCATTGCAGCGAGGAATCTCAAATACGGCCAAGAATGAATGTTTGTCATGTTCCACAGGGATTTGAGTAAGAGAAGCAAGGAAGATATTCTCTTATGGCAAGAAAGGCATAAAGTTTCTCTTTATGTCGGAAGCAGCCTTAGACATTCTGCAATGCTGTTCCAACCCTGTTTTTAATGATGACTCTTAGGTACTGCCTTGACAATCGAAGAGCTTTGGAAAGAGATGGGGAGTTTGCTGAACTTCAGTCTCGGCTTATCCGTTTTGAAACTCAGACCACCTGCACAAAGGAATCTTGCCCTGTGCCCTGTGTTTTGAGTCCCCTGCCATCCCCAGCGGTTTTGTCTGAGCCTGGAAGTGTCCCTGACGGAGAATCGTCACAAAGAGAACTGCAAATGGAGACATCGAAGCTAAAACGAAGATCGAAAGATGTAGAGAGCTTTTGTTCCAACAAAAGGTAATAATAATACATGGTGTAAAAATAAATATTTCTTTCTTTGTTTGATCACTGTTTTGTGTGGCTGTTATGCAGTGTTTTTCTTCTTTCCTACCGTTTTCCCCCAGCTCTTATAACCTGCAGTGTAACATGTTTTATATTGAAGTAAGTGGCACTTTCTTAATCCCTATGTGGAGGTTCCCACGGATGACACCCAACCAAGCCAGCAAATTGAGACGGATCAGATCCCGTTAAGAACAGCTTTATTTCATTTCGGCCCGTGTGAAAGCAAAACCAACTCTAATTATTTCTCGCAGGTTTTCGTACAGTTAAAGAATAGATGTTCCCCTTCCTCCTTGTCACAGGTCACATTGTCCAATTAGGTGTTCTGGCATTTCCCGCGTAACTCCTTCCAGTCTCTGGTCAGCACTTCTTGAGATGACCTTGGTTCCCATGGGACGATCTGGTGTTATTGTCTGGTCTGGCATTCCAAACTTCTTCCCCTCCCCCCCCCAATACTGTGTGGCAAACTGAGAAACAAAAAGATGACTACGGCAGCAGGGGTCTGTTTCGAGTGGCCGGCAAGCACACACATGCACACAGTTCCATTTCTGTGAGCAGCGTGCCTATGTGCTTACCGCTCCCACAAATAGCAATAGCAATTAGACTTATATACCGCTTCACAATGCTTTAAAGACCCCTCTAAGCGGTTTACAGAGTCAGCATCTTGCCCCCAACAATTTGAGGCCTCATTTTACCTACCTCAGAAGGATTTAAGGCGGAGTCAACCGTAGCTGCACACGCTTGCCCGTTGCTCATGCAAATGATATATGCTCTCGCTGGCTGTTTCCACGGCCAAGGTGCAAATCCCTCATGATCCACTAGTGTACCGCGGCCCAAAGGTTGGGGACCCCCTGCTATAGGACATTGCATAGTGATAGCTGAAGGTAACTTGCTCAAGAGTGATTCCATTTATCGTATTTTTTGGACTATAAGACACACCTTTTTGTCTCCCAAAAGGGAGTGAAAATGTCTGTGAGGCTTATAAGCTGAATATTGCCGAAGCCCCGCCCACATGCCTGCCATTTTTTGGCCTCTGCATGCCCTGTTTTCGGGCCTTTTTTCGGCCCGTTTTCAGAGCTTTTTTCAGCCCAATTTTTCAGCTTTTTTTTACCATTTCTTGGGGGAAAAATGGCCCGAAAAAAGCCTCAACAACAGCCTGAAAACAGCCTCAAAAATAGACTGGGAAAAGCCTAAAAAAACAGGCTGAAAAAGACTCAAAAACAGGCCAAAGTAAGCTTCAAAACGGGCTGAAAAAAGCCTGAAAATGGGCCCAAAAAGTCTCAAAAACAGGCTGAAAAAAGCCTGAAAAACGGGTGAAAGGGTCTCAAAAATGGGTAGAAAAAAGGCTGGAAAAGGGCAGAAAAAAGGCTCCCCAAAAGGGCTGAGAATGTGCCATGCAGAGGCCAAAAACTTTTTTTGTTGTTGTTTTCATCTTCTAAATTTAGTTGTGTATTATAGTGAGGTGCCTCTTATAATCCAAAAAATACGGTAAGTTATTTGCATCATATCTCAAAATAGTTATATTTACATCTGGAGATCAGATTAGGGACAGCTGGTCATGGAGAAAATCTATTTAATGTGATCTCTGACGGTAGACAATGATCTGATGGCTAATTTTGCTTTCAGGCTGATAATTCTGATAGATGTCAATACTGCGATATTTTCAAAATAAATCCAAGCCAGCATAAATACATTTCGGTTAAAAAAGCAACAACGTTACTCTTGTTTCAGATTACTGCAATCTGAAAGCACAGATTCTGTCTTGTCCCAGTCGAGCAGAATTAGCAGGAGTCACCAAGCCACCGTTGTCCCAAAGAAGTGCTTGAAGACTTCAACCCCTCTGCCCTCTGCGGCTGTCACATCTTCTCAGAACTGGGTGGTGAACAAAGAAACTTCCAGGAGCAACTCAGCAAGCCAGAACACTAATAAGGAATCAGCGACACCGAATCCCGGAAAAGAATCGAGATCTCAGAAGCATACACGGGTAAATAATTCTTTTCTCCCTGCTGGATTTTCATGATGACATCATTACAGACCCCAAAAGGCCTTCTGTGGCCTGTTGGCAGCTCAAGAGGATGATCTGCAGCTTTCAACCTAGAGTTTTACTTCTCTAGATTACATTACATGTAGAGCTGGTATTCAGACGATAGCGGAAATCGCTCGTGGGCCTGCCCAACCACTTCGGCTCTATGCCATCCTATTTGGGCATGTTTTTGAGGCTGGGTGCATGCGCAGAAGGCGCGTGCGCGAGCAAAGCACATGTGCGAAGTGAGCGGGCACGCACGAGGTGAACCGGTGGTAATAAAATGTGAAACCCACTGCTGATTACATGGTTACAGTAACTGGTGCCTTTGATCTGTTGAGATGAAGCCTGATGGTGCTGGCCCTTGAAATTAAAATAGACCCATTTATTTTTTCTTCCCAAGATGCTGAAGGACGTCGTCACAAGTACTCTTGAGAAGCACGGTGTTGCAAGGGACCACGAGTGCTTCACAGCATGCAGTCAACGTTTATTTGAAATATCCAAGTGTTACTTAAAGGTACTCAATTGTTCTCTCTTTCCATGTGCAAAAGACCAGATGATCAAACGGTGAAATAATAGTTTTTTGTCGGATGGTTTAAAGGGATAAAAAATTTAGTCCTTGTTTTCCTCTAACTGGGGTGGGCATCTATGATCCTTTTATGAGCTGTGGACTTCAGTTCCCAGAATTCCTGAGCCAGCCAGGATTCAATTCTGGGAGCTGAAGTCTACAGCTCATTGCTGGCCACCCTTGACCTAACGGGTGATATGCAAATTCATATCAACTGTTCTGACCCCCCTCGTCCCACACCAACACACACTCCGAGCCAAAGATAAGTTACAGCATTTAATTAACAGACAGACAGCTCCTTGGCAGCAAACCGGCACAGACAAGCTTGGGCAGTAATCCAGCACAGATAAGGCTTGGCAGCAATCCAGCCTACCAAGCTCACAATAATGTTCTCCGACATTAATTCCTGCATTGACTTCTGCAAGAGGGGCGTGTGCACAAGCAGTCTTTTTATAGTCTGGAGAGGAGCCTAATGACCACCAGCTGAGTGCAATTACCTCCTGTAACTGCACAACTGTTCCTGACGCCTATTAGCTCATGTGGCCGGCATGACTAAACACTGAAGGAACACAGAATGCTATTACTTTCCCACCAAGGTGGTCCTTATTTTTCTACTTGCATTTTTACCTGCTTTCGAACTGCTAGGTTGGCAGAAGCTGGGATAAGTAACAGGAGCTCGCTCCGTTTGTAGGAGCCCAGTGAAGCTCTGATGATAACATTCAGTGACAAAAATATGCAAAAATTCAGAAAATTTGGAAGGGACTGCCTTGCTAGGTGGTAGAATGCAGTAACTCCCATTTTATATGTAATATATGAGAATATTTGTCCCTTAGGGGGGGTCCTTGGGCGTCTGTGAGGCTGCATCTGTAAAAATTTGCCTTGGTCAAAATAGGTAACCTAGTGAGAAATTTTCATTAGGATTGTGATCTTCTTTCTGTCTGCTGCTAATTAAGTTCTATTCTGTATGAATTATACAACGCCAGCTTCAATCTCTACTTCAGGCTACCTTGCAGAAAGTATTTTGAATTCTTTTGCGGGAAGAGTTCCACTATTCATAGCAGACCATTGCCATCTTGTGGTCACTGGGAACACAGAATTTTCTTTTTCAACCAAGCTGCTGCCTTCCCATAATCCGAACAACTCCATCCATTTACCTCTACTGCTAATGGAAAAGCTTTTAAAATATTCCCAGAACAGTTTCTCCTGATGTGGCTCCTATCCTCTTGCTGTATATTTAAGTTAGGAACTCCTCTGATTTTATACAAGTATGTCCCACCATGGCTTCTCATATGACTTTATGGTTGAATGTAAACATTTGGGAATTGTATTACCTAACAATATAGGGTAGTGGTCTCCAGCCTTTCCGGCTCGGCGGACCAGTGGAGGCAGCAGAGAGGGAGGGGAGATGGTTTCGCACTCATGCCATTTTCACAAATGCAGCTTTGCACACACGCACACACACACACACACACACACCACTTTCACAGCCTGGTCCCAAACAGGCTGTGGCCCAACATCAAGGTGACCCCTGATAAAGGGGAACTAAATAGATTATGACACAAACAAAAATTGGTAAGGAAACCTGGCTGACAAGACTCAACTACAATGATAAATGGTTTTTCTTGTCCATCCGCAGAATTTCTAAATTAAGACGCCTGGATCGCTATTTACTATTGAAAATGTAACAAAAGTAGTGTTACTAAATAAGACCATCATTCTTTCTTGCCATCTTAAAAGGTTTTCATTAATAAGCCAGCGTGTGTTGAAAGTAAATGTATTTCATATTTAGGATTTGAAAACATCTCGAGGTCTGCTGGAGGAAATGAAGAAAGCTGCTAACGGCAATGTTCAGCAGGTAAAGTAATGGTTTTCTGTGTCTGCGTCACAAGTAACTTGCTCCTGAGAATCGGCTTCCATCTTTTATCAAAGTTTGGCTTTATGAATTAGGTTAGCTGATGTCGACTGCCCTATGCTGGTTGAATCTGAAAGAGGGCTGACTTATCCCTTCAATGATGATTTGTGGGATATATCTTGAGTGTTGCTACAGTCCTCGTTCATTGCCTAGCAGAAGACTTGCATATTTACACTGTCAAACTCGCGGCCTGCGGCCTGGATGCGTCATTCGCTGGCCACGCCCTTTAGCAAAGGGGGGGGGAGTTGTGATATGTCACATGATACTGCCGTGGCAACACAAGATTGACACCCCTGGGTTACATGGTTTTCCCTTAGGAAAGGCCCCTAATTAGGAAGAAGTGTTTCAATATCTAATATATCCGTGATGGCGAACCTATGGCACGCATGCCACAGGTGGCATGCAGAGCCTCCTGTGGGCACGCAAGACGTGAGCCCCAGCTCAGCTTTGCTGCACGCATCTCCATGAGCCAGCTGGTTTTAGGGTCTGCCGCGCATGTGCAGGGAACGAGGTGCATGTGGGAGATGTGCATGCATGTGCGAGGAAGAATGTGTGCGGGTGGGTCATGGCTCCATGCACAGGGGATGGAGTGCACATGGGGAGATCACGGGTGTTTGTTTGTTTGTTTGTTTATTATTTATAGGCCGCCCTTTTCCCTAAGGGGACTCAGGGCGGCTTACAATTTATGGGGAGGGGAATACAAGACAAGACATGAGACATTACATAAGTAAAAATAGAACACAACATTCATTCATCATTCGGGTGGGGACGGATTAGAATCTTTATCCCCAGGCCTGATGGGATAGCCAGGCCTTGAGGGCTGTGCGGAAGGTCTGGACGGTGGTGAGGGTGCGAATCTCCACGGGGAGATCGTTCCAAAGGGTCGGAGCTACTACTGAAAAGGCTCTCCTCCGCGTAGTTGCCAGTCGACACTGACTGGCAGATGGAACTCGGAGGAGGCCTAATCTGTGTGATATAATAGGTCGTAGGGAGGTAATTGGCAGGAGGCGGTCTCTCAAGTACTCAGGATGCGGGATGCCACCCATGCTTTCAGCACTCGATGCCGAAAAGATTAGGCATCACTAATATATATTCTCGAACTTTAGGATGCAATACAAGTGTTTGCTTTATATAGGTATTTCTATTTTTAATTGCTTTTCTGTTGCTTATTTACAGGTCATTGATTGGGTTTTAGAAAAAAACAAGAAGTGACATCCGCAAGTGCAGCACACTGAGAGCACCTTAAAAGTGTCTTGTTGGTAGATATGCCTAAAGCTTGGCAGTATCTACCATGTGATGCTCTCAAACCTCTGAGATAATTAAATTGAACTTGAAGTTATTTGTGTTGTAAAAAGTTTTTTACTAGAATAAAAAGAATTTCTTAAGTTATCTTTCGTGTCTGCATGATTTGAACATTGCTTAGCTCTGCAAACGTAAATTCTCTATTGATGTATATTCAAATGTGCAGAATGTCTGGTTAAATTAGGTAGTGGTTTGTTTAAACTTAAAAATATTGCTTAGCAAGTACTTTTTAAAACCAGACATTTCCATCATTTTAAAGGTGTGGGACACATGAAATTCTAGAAATACCATGACTGTCAGGAAAAACTACTTTGAGAGTGGTTGCAAATTACCGCTCACTCACTTTACAAGACAGTAAACTATCCAGATTAAAAGGTAAGCAACATTATCAAGGTCTTAGAAAAAAAAATGTAGAAAAAGTCAAAACACGAAAAATTTAAATTCAATTCTTTCCCTGAATTGTTCTCTATCTCTCATTCCATCCTTCAAGTATAATTCTGACAAGTGCTCTATTCAAATATATCGGCATGTT
Source organism: Thamnophis elegans (assembly GCF_009769535.1). Classification (NCBI taxonomy): domain Eukaryota; kingdom Metazoa; phylum Chordata; class Lepidosauria; order Squamata; family Natricidae; genus Thamnophis; species Thamnophis elegans. Next base: position 65,369,689 of record NC_045548.1, read on the forward strand.
TTGCCATTCTTGAATTTATAGATTTATATTTTTGTGAAATGCCATGAGATTGATACTCCTTTCAATGAACTAAACTATTGAACCAGTAGTACTTTAGTAAGAGAACTTACCTGGAAGAATTGTTCCCATCCTGTGAAATCAGTACTTCTCTGTTTTATACAAATTTTAGCAGACTAAAACCATTGAACAAAAATCAGTGACCTTATCAAATAAATTATCACTTCACGAAGAAAAATCCAATAAATGACTTTATTAAATATAGTCGTTTTTTTCTCCCTCTTGAAAATATAAATATTGTAGATTAAATTCTTATAAATCTGGGGTAGTTCCATTTAATTCATTCTATCAACCACATCTAAAGTAACGGCGTCTAGAGTCATTCAAAATCTGTATTTGACTACATATATATATATATATGTATATATATGTATATGTATGTATGTATGTATATGTATGTATATATATTAGTGTCACAACCCCTGGTATGCCCCAATTATGGGAGGAAGCTAACTGCTTCCATTATCTGTCAATCGGCTCGTCACAAGAGTCCATCACGACAGAAACCCAATACAACATACATACATACATACATATATATATAAATTAGTTATTCACTTCTTCATGTTGTGATTTGAGCACCGTACAATACGTGATATAACTAATGAATTAATCCTGATTATATACAAAGCAGATATAGTTATAATATTCCAGTGGAGGGGTGTTAGGTATCGAAAATAGCAGTACAATGGAATTTACATATGCATGAACGTTTCCTAAAGTACACAATATTCTACTTTATGCTCTGGCTTTTGCTCATTCACAATAATAAATACTGCCATGGAAGGAACTTGAAAATCCTGCTACATTGGAAAGGGTTATTTGAGATTCCTTATTTTTTTTCCACAAAATGCCATTTAAATCAAAAATGTTGTACGTCATCCATTCACGGACAGACAAAAACCAATGGAAAGTCCATATCTGCAAAAATATATTTATTTTAAAGTAGAGACGCCTCTGTATATGGAGATATAGATATATAGATACATTTAAAGCTCCAAATGAAATAAAAATGAAGCTTAGGCACAAACTGGGCACATGGTGATAATGTAGGCTCAAAATCAAGCAGCTTTTTATTAAGTTAATTTTATATTACTAACTAAATACTAGGAAAGAAATTATACGGAAGATATTCCATGGCAATCGGTTATTTTATAGAACTACCCAAAAAAATTCTCCGTGTGTAAAATCTTAGCTGGTTAACAGCTCAATCTTGGGTTTTAAAAATTTCCAACCTTTCAAATATTCCAAAGTTTACCTTAATCGCATTTAAGAATTAGCAGGGCGGCCTTTATGAATCCTATTTATTCTCCCAATCAAATTACCTTGAAACCTAGATTGATTACTTCAGGGACTATATAATGCTGCTGAGAATTTTCTTCAAATGCAGCTGAAAGCAAGCATAACTTACGCATTTACACTTTGCTTCCAGTTTTTGCTATCCTTATAACGATTTATTTTATTTATTTGTAACCAGTAGCATGGATTCAGGTTGAAAATTCAGGAGCATTTTCCCAACTGACCACATATATCTAAGCAACCTTAAAAAACATACTTATTTACTATGGCCAATAAACAAACAAACAAAAAACACAACTGCATTAATCTGTGTCTCTGGGCATCCATATAGCAAACAAGGGGATGGGTTTTTTGGCCTTTTGATGTAGACATTAAGCTTTTAATATTGATGTATCTGACAGTCATTTAGCCGATTATTAAGCAAAGCAGGATTGGACATGGCTTGTACCTGGGTGGAAAAAAACCACAAAGAAAGGTCTATTGCTGGAGATCAGACTGGTGAAAGCATTTGAGAAGACAACAGTTCAGGTACTCCTTGACTTATGACTGTAATGGAGCCTGTTCATCATAAGTACTATAAGTCATGATGATGGTGACATGAGTCACCCACACGACCGACTCAATTTTATGTTTTATGGCGGCCGTTTAGTGACCACAACTATCGTGAATTGAACCGATGTTTTGCTGTGGGCCAGTTTTGCTAAAAATGGAATGCCAGTTTTCAGCAAAAGCATTGTAAAACATGGCCATGTGATCATGGGATGCTGCAAATGACCTTAATTATGGCTTGACTGCCAAGTGCCTGAAGTGCAGTCACGTGACTGCCGGGGCGGTGGCCTTTAGAACTTCACAGGGTCATGTGTACTCCTGGGCGTAAGCCGAGGACTACCTGTATATCCATATTGCAGCCAAGAAGAGTACATGGACGTTATCTATGAAGTTGAGTGCAACTTTAAGGAGACTCTATTTCTGTAGACCATATGAAAACAGTGTTAAAAAGACACTTCAACCGCCCTTCCGTCTGCTGCTGCTGTGATGGGATTGCCCTCGTTCTCCAGAATGAGGCGGAAAGAAAAGATCCTTGATGTGACTTGGGTTTTAATCCAGTGAATGCCAGTCACCAGGATGAAGCGCTGCTGCTAAGGTTTCAACCTACGCCAAGTTTCAGAGCTATAGACCACAACGTTCAGATGCCTATTAACTACCCCAACACAAAATTTAAGATCTCAACCAGTTAAGACTTGAGCAGCTTCAGGATTCTTCTAGTTAAACCTTGTTAAGGGCATCCAAAGGTGCTTTTTCAAGAGGCAACTGGGCTTTCTGGTTTTTTCTTTGCTTCTGTATCCTCTCTATCCATACTTCTTTAGCATCCTCCTCTGTCTCCTGGCAGCTGCTTCCATCTTCTTCCTCATTACAAAACCTTCTCCTTTGCCTTAGAAGGGCCGAGAGCCAAATGTTGCAGATGGGTTTGTTGCAAAGCGCAAGGGAATTGCAAGCCATAAAACGAGGGAGCCAAAATTCCACTGACCACATCACATGCGAACTAAAAGTTCAGCCAACTTGGGACTAATTTGAAATGCATTTCCTCTTTTCGAGATGTTTTATCGTTCCCATCACTTTTACTGTACTTCCACTGTAATGTTTTAAAATGCATTGGGTACGCCAGATTCCACCTCCCTCCCCCCTTCACAAGTTATAATCGTTAACGGAACAATCGCAATCTTATAAAACTTAAGGTTATTTGGATGTCATCAATTTTGAATGAGCTTTGTTTTTTTTCCCCAGCAAATTCTCCAATGTGCCCTGAGTCTATGGTGTACGTCACGGGTGTCAAATTTGACCACGTCACGTGACGTATCGCAACATATCACAATGTTTTTTGCCATTGCAGAGCCGGGGCAGATGTGGCCTGCACGTGACACATCTGGCCTGCAGGCTGCCAGTTTGACACCCTTTGTCTGTGCTATCTAGCGATATTTTTTTTTGCTCCAAGTGTGCCCACTCAAGAGTTCCTTTTTATGGCTGGATTGAATCAGTCAGCAAACTAAGTCTGTCTACAGCAGGATTTCCCAAACTTGACATCTTTAAGACAACTGGACTTCAACTCCCAGAATTCCCCAGCCCCAGGGAATTCTGGGAGTTGAAACCTATGTGTCTTAAAGTTGCCAAGACTGGGAAATACAGCAACTTGAGCTCTGCCCATACAGATTGCTATGCTTATTAATGGGGGAAAAAATTAGAGTGGATTGCACATCCACCTCATCTCTCAAACAACCAAATCACTATCTTGCACATAGATATTTTCTTTTGTGCTTTTTGAAAACCGAAATATAGTTTAGTGAGAGGGGGGGGGGGGAATCTAAAGTACATAGAGTTCATTTTTAAAACCCTTATTTTTGATGGTAACTCTCTACTTAGCTTTTACTTTTTAGTGGCTTTCAAATTTCCTACTCTCTGGGATTTCTATCCACAACAGTTTCTCTGCAGTTTGCAAAGGATTTGGAATATGTTACCAGTTTACAAAAAGAGCCCGATCTACTAGAGGTAAATACAGAGTAGATTTTAAAGGATGGGGGAAACGATAAAGGGGAGAAGGGAAAAACTTTGCATTCACAGAAGCTACTCTACCATCACCGATCTTTTCATTGAAAAATTGCTGAATCTTCTAGGGAAGCCCTGGCATTCTCAAAACCCAAGATGGAGCGGACTGCTCTAAAATCATACATAGAGGCACACTTATGAGTATGAAACGTCATCATACAGCATTCATCTCTTACTTCTTAATTACTCAATGTTGACTTTATTCAGAGCAATCAATGTTGTTTCCCTTGCAACATATGTTTTAGTCGATGACTCTTATTCTTCAGAGCCCTATTATTTTATTTGATCAAAACATTGACTTTGCCCCATATTTGAACTTCAGGTCATTTGCAGAAGAGTTCACATGTTCTCCTAGTAGCTCCCAGTGTTGACAACATGTTGGGAGAGTTGGACTCGAGTAGTTCCACTTTGTTCGTTTTTTTTGTTCTTGCCAATGACAGACAGAATTTATGCTACCAATCCAAGTCTTGTAATCTTGGCAAAAAGGAATGAATGAATGATGAATACAATCGGCTTTGGACAGGAATGAAGGTCCAGTTGCTGAAATCAGAGAACAAAGAGACAAGGAGTTATTGTATGTGGCTAATTCTGGACCATCATCAAAACATAAAAAAACATAAGTGGGAATATTTTGGACGTATGATGAGACACCCAGAAAAATACAGCACATTTCACTTAATCCTGCAAAGAAAGACTGAAGGCAAATGAGGTCCAGGCAGAACAACAACATCATGGCTTCAAAATCTAAAGGACTGGTTTGGACAAAACTCAACAGCACTTTTTGGGGCGGTTGTTGATAAAAATAGGATCGCCAACATGATTGCCAACGTCCAATGATGGATATGGCACAAGAAGAAGAATTCTGGGCTGGGTCCAGAATTGTTGCCCAAGCCATCAAATATTTTCGTTTGAAATATAGCATTATTTTTCAGCATTGTGACTGAAGCTTGGGCAAATACAGTGATACGTCAGTATTCGACTGCTTCAAAACGCGTTGAATTTCGTTCTCGACGCATTTTGACATGAAAATGTTGTCCCAGTACTCGGCCTTTGTTTAATACTTGGCATCCTGTTCTAGGAAGAGGGGGACAGCTGTGGGGAACAGACAGGAAGTCAGCCATGCTGGGAAGGTTGCTGCAAAAGGAGGGAGAAGGCCACAGACAGCGGACAGGAAATTGGCCATGCTTGGAAGGTCGAGATAGGAAAAGGGACAGAAAATTCTTCCCAGCCAACACAAAGGCTCATATGATAGCAATAGCACTTATATACCGCTTCATAGTGCTTTTGCAGCTCTCGAAGCAGTTTACAGAGTCAGCCTATTGCCCCCAACAATCTGGGTCCTCATTTTACCCACCTCAGAAGGATGGAAGTCTGAGTCAACCTTGAGCCGGTGAGATTTGAACTGCAGCTAGCAGTGAGCTGAAGTAGCCTGCAGAACTGCACTCTAACCAGTGTGCCATCTCGGTCACATGGTTTGTTTGGGATTTGTCCATTTTAGTTCCTGTCACACCTTCCAGAACCAACTAAAGCCAAGTCCCGAGGTCCCACTGCATCAGCATTTTGAGGTTCCAATAGATCATTTAATGGAATAATCCAGGCATGTTACATCAGGAATGATTTTAAAAGACAGAAAGAAGTGCAGTATCAAAGCCATCACCAGATAAGTGGCCCTTGAGCCCTGGCCCAAGAAAATAACTTGGAAAAAAAAAGTCTCAAACAAGTCCCTCACTAGATAAAGGAAATAACACATTTAAACTTGCAAAATTCAGTTACTATATCTGATTCAGAAAAAGTAGCCCTGATCTTGGGATCTCTTAAAGGCTATGCATTTCCTTTATGTGACAAAAAAGGGGCCCGTTTTCTGCTCTTCCTTGCCCCCCCCCCCAGCACTCTACAAGCCTAAAGAGTATTCATGCCCTTTTTTGGGGGGAAAAACAGGTCCGTTTTTGCGAAAAACGGACCATTTTCAGAACGTCGGCAGAGTGAAAAAACTTTTTTTAAAAATTTGCCTCTTCAACACCTTGGTGTGTCTTATACTTCGAAAAATACGGTAGGTGAAAACCATGAGACTTCAGACTCGGTTTTCACCAGATATGTACCGATATGATATTTCCAATAAAGCTATTCTTTGAGGAATTCACCTGCTTTGGAGTTTTTGCTTGCAATAGATCTATTCCTTGGAATCCTGAGAGACATTTTCTATGGAATGGAGAAAATTCTTCTTTTGTTTTATAATGCGGAGAATATCCATAGGTAATAATTGTAACCATGCAAGGGACAATTCATTAATGACTAGTAATGCTGACATGAAATGTGATTTTCCCGCTTCATGGAACAGCTAATCTGTGAGGATTGTGTTTTCTAATAATCAGATGCTACAAATGATAACCATCTTCATCCCCAGCTACGTTGAAAAACAAACAACCCAACACACTTACAATTTCACCTTCCTTCCCTCCAAAGTCCAAATAGAGCAGCCGAATCCCATCATCTGAAGATGATTTTAGCTTCTCGTAGGGATACTGGAAGATGGTTTTGGGAAAGGCACCAACTTGGGGTTCGGTGATGAGGGAAAATCCATGGTCATAATGGATGGTCAAACGGCACTCCTGGTTTTTGTACATGCAAGCTGAAGGAGGGAACAAGAACAAACAGGATTTATGGCACTTTAGAAGAATGATATTGCTAATAAAAGATTATGAGGCCACTCCGATGCTGGTAGTAGCTTGGGGATTAATAGGAATGCTAATGAGTTCCCTGCTAATTGGAAAGAAGTTCCAGTGATTGTTAACAATGAGGTTAATATAGCACAAAGGTTTCAGCACAGCTGACTGTGCACCATTAAAACATGGTAAGATCCATAGTGTAATACCAATTGCTGTCTGTGTTTAATTAAAAAGGGAGTTGGGTATCTTATAACATCCCTGAATCAGGTTTATCAACCTTGGGGAAAATACACAGTCAAGGACATGGAGTAAAGTGTAAACTTTCAGTGAGTAAGAGGTATTTAGCCACTTGGTCTTGCTTTTCAAAATTTCTGGATGCAAAGCAGAGGTGGGTTCCTACCAGTTCGCACCTATTTGGTAGAACCGGTTAGAAGAGGTTCCACCAGTGGACCCGGAAAGCAGGCCCCACCTACAGAAGAGGTTCCAAAAATTTTTGAAACCCACCACTGGTCCTTGGATATGATTATTCTATGCTATCATGCTCATATTTATAAACCTCAGTGCCTCTGTGAAATGTAAGGATGGCTACTGCGTTTGTGGTGCAATCAGAACATTGCGTGTGTTGAAGTTGTTTTAACGCAAACCAAAGATGCCTTTTAAAAAACAAGTTTACATCATATTCTTAGGCATGCCAGTGCTGTGTGTGAGGGAATTTAAGGTGGTTCTGACAAGTGTCGTTAGCATCTTCATATCCAGTCACATGGGCGGCAAGCCACTCCCATCCGGTCACATGGGTGGCAAGCCACTCCCACAAAGGAGGCCACACCCACAGAGTAGGTTCGAACAATTTTTGAAACTCACCACTGATGCAAAGACTCTTGTGATAGCCAAGGATTTACTGATAAACATTACATTTATGTTCCTTAACAGGGGGAGTGAGCGTTCTTGTCCTCATTTGTCCGACGTCATCTCAAAAGGACCAACTTGTGAGGAGGTTGAGATACTGACTGCCTCAAAGCAACTTATATAAGCTGTATAATGAAGTGTCAGGTTTAGAGCTTTATGTCACAGATGGAAGGTCAATCCACCCTACGAAACTCTTTCTTGACTCTTCTTCTTGAACCTACCGTGTTTCCCCAAAAATAAGACAGGGTGTTCTTTTCTTTTGGAACCACCCCCCTCCCCGAAATAAGGACTTGGCCTTATTTTGGGGTAGGTCTTATTATTTTTGAGGTGCAGGAGTTGGCGAGTGTGGTCACCTCATGGTTGCTACGTTGCAATATTTTTTGGGGGAGGGCTTATTTATACAAATTGATACAATAGCAGAGTTGGAAGGGACCTCGGAGGTCTTCTAGTCCAACCCCCTGCCTAGGCAGAAAACCCTACACTATTTCAGACAAATGGCTATCCAACATCTTAAAGACTTCCAGTGTTGGGGCATTCACAACTTCTGGAGGCAAGCTGTTCCACTGATTCATTGTTCTAACTGTCAGGAAATTTCTCCTCAGTTCTAAGCTGCTTCTCTCCTTGATTAGTTTCCATCCATTGCTTCTTGTTCTGCCCTCAGATGCCTTGGAGAATAGTTTGACTCCCTCTTCTTTGTGGCAACCCCTGAGATATTGGAACACTGCTGTCATGTCTCCCCTAGCCCCTCCCCTATTTTCGGGGGCTTATTTTAGCGCATGGACTCAAAAGCCCGATTGGGCTTATTATCTGGGGTGGTCTTATCTTCGGGGAAACAGGGTATAAGAGTCACCTTCTGGTTCTGGTTCTCTGACCAGGCCATTCCAGGAATTAGGACTAGGCCAATTGTTCTGCTCTCAATTTCTCCTCAATGTCCATCTCTCATCAGGCTGCCTGAATTGTTTTAATCTCCAGAAAAACTGTTGTTGACTTTAGTCTTTCCTCCTCCCACCCTCTTCTTCTTTCTATCTTTTAAAGTGAAACTCTGAGACCAGACCACTGATCAAAGGATTTAAACAAAACAACAGCCCAGGCTAGCACTGTTAAAAGGATCTGCTATCTAGTATGAGCAACAGATGTTGGATGGAGTTGATTTTGCTTCTTAGCCAATTCCTCCAAACTGCAAAAGAATCCTTTCAACTTCTATTACAGTGGTGGGTTCCTACTGGTTTGGCCGAAATCGGTAGTGGTTTGGCGGCCTGGGTCGCTGGAACCGGCAGTGACCCAGGCCTGCCATGCCTCCGAACCGGTTTTCCTGGCAGCACCATAGGGCACCGCCACCTTGTTTTTGGCTTCTGCGCATGCGCAGAACAATTTTTATTGTACTGTCCATGCACACGCAGTATGAATCAAGTGTATGCGTAGCGCATCCACAAACCGGCAGTAGTGGCTGCCGGAACCCACCCCTGCTCTATTGATACGGTCTCTGTTTTGCTACTGGCAGAAATCAGAGAAGGTCCACCAAGATTTCTCCTGCTCTGGGAGAACTTGATCGCCTCTGTGCTGTTGATTTACCGGTTGTGACTTCCACAGAGAGCTCAGCGGCGTTGTGGCAACCTTGAACTAGGCTCCGGGTCCACAGTGAAAGGTCTCTGCTAGTCTCGGTTTTGAAAAGATGGCTCTCAATCCCTTGTTGTGTGCCTGTTCGAGTGGCAAACGACAAATCTACGCCAGACTGTGGAGAGCCCTTCCCGGGTCCCGAATGTACCAACCTGAAAACAAATGCGAGAATCAACACATGTTGTTAGGGAAACAATCTTTAGTGGGAGAAAGACAATTTCACTGATGATCCTCTATGTGTCTACCATTTGTTCATTTGCATTTCTAGGAAACTTTTCCTTGTGACTAATCAAAATCCTTTTCCTAAAATTTTAATCCTAACAAAAAGCAACATTTCCATGTCCTTCTTTCCTTCCTATTTTTATAATATATAAATGTCCTTCTTTCCTTCCTATTTTTATAATATATAAATCTTCAATCATACTTCACGTCTGATGGGTATTATTGCCCTATCTGGAAAAAAGAAGCTACTAGGGGAAAAAAGACCCCATCCCATTTTTGCAATATATTATCTTGTTTACTGAGGGATGCGGTGGCTCAGTGGCTAAGATGCTGAGCTTGTCGATCAGAAAATTGGTAGTTCAGTGGTTCAAATCCCTAGCGCATAATGGAGTGAGCTCCCGTTACTTGTTCCAGCTTCTGCCAACCTAGCAGTTCGAAAGCATGTAAAAATGCAAGTAGAAAAATAGGAACCACCTTTGGTGGGAAGGTAACAGCGCTCTGTGTGCCTTCGGCATTTAATCATGCTTGCCACATGACAACGGAGACGTTTTTGGATAGTGCTGGCTCTTTGGCTATGAAATGGAAATGAGGACCGCCCCCTAGAGTCAGGAACAACTAGCACATATGTGCGAGGGGAACCTTTACCTTTATATCTTATTTACTACGGGTTTCTTCCCCCAAAAGATCATGTCAAAGAAGCAACTAGGAAGACGTAACTGAAACAGCTTGGTAGCCATTGTAGTTGAAACATTTTTTATGCATTCAGGGATTTAAATTATTTGCTACACATAGGTTGAACAGCATCGGGGGGAAAACTGAGCATTTATGAACCTGTACAGATAAAGGTATCAGAGGCCATTTCAAGGTAACTGAACAAAGGATTCAGAGTACAGAGAAAAGAGAGGGGTTGGATGAGGGAGCTGATGAGAGTTTTCGCCCACAAAGTTCTCCCAGCTGGAGATGATTTGCCAGGTCAAAGGAGCCTTTTAATGGATTGTGATGTGCATTTAAGAGCCAGCAGGATCTAGCAGGCCACAGCAGGTGGCAGTATCTGGCCATCTTTTCCTGCCTGGCAGTCATATAGGGTCAAACTTGGTTGTTGGTACATAGTTATGTATTAAGTGCACTTGATTTATACCTGCCTTTCTGCTCTGACAAATATGCAAAGCATCCAATAATATGCGGACCAAATATAAAAAGTTTTAAAATTCCACGCTAACAAGGACGTCAACAACAGTTGTTGAGAATTGAGGCATCTTCGCAGATTTCCTATGGGGGGGAAGTGGAATAAATATTTCATATTTTGCACCGTTGTACAGTTCTGGGATCGTGTGATCAGCTTTTGCAACCTTCCCAGCTGGTGTCCAACAAGCAACGTCAAAACGAGATTTGGAGGGGGGGAGCGTGAGAGTTGTTTAATGACTGCATGATTCACTTAACAACTGCAGTTCTCCCATCTCCCCCCCCCCCAAATCTCGCTTTGACTTTGCTTGTTGGAAACCAACTGGGAAGGTTACAAATGCAATTGCTGTTAAACCTTAACAACTGTGGCAAAAAAAGGGATTGTAAAATGGGGCAAAACTCGCTTAACAACTGCCTTGCTTAGCAGCAAAAAATTTAACATCACTTGTGATCCTGAGTCAAGGGCGAGTTGTATCTAAAATAGCTGAAAATTGGGATTCTGACGTAACTGATTATGACAATACACAGCAGGCTGGCGGGATGAATTTTTCAAAGATGAAACTTCATCTCGCGATGTATATTTCCAGCCCCCCCCCCCACTTCAGACAGGTGCGTGCTGCTTGTGGCAACTTAGTTGTTCTTTTCTAAGTAGTTGTCCTAAGATAACCTCCCGGTCTATAGAAACAGGGAACTGGATACCACAGACATTTCACTAGCCTGTGGGGCTGTTCAGAGGTTGCAAAGTTTCTCAGGTTTCTTGTGTGGTTTCCAGAACAAAACAAATACAGGGTCAGGCATAGTGTGTCTGACAGGTCCTGGGAATCCAAGATAATAAAAACTGCAGTCCAATTAAACATGCATTATTAGGATTGGGGGCAGAGTTTCAGCCGATTCCTTGGTTTCAAGCAGTGGTAAAATCCAAATTTTTTTTTTACTCCTGGTTCTCTGGGCGTGGCTTGGTGTGGCATGGTGGGCATGGCAGGGCAAGGATACTGCAAAAATCTCCATTCTGATGCCAGCCAGAGGTGGCATTTGCCGGTTCTCCGAACTACTCAAAATTTCCGCGACTGGTTCTCTAGAACCTGCTGGATTTCACACCCCTGGTTTCAAGCCATCAAGCTGGTTTTAAACCCAAAATCATGTATAGAAACTATGATGGTTGGATTTTTTTTCCTGCAGTAATTAAGCTTCTCACTCTTGTATCATCAGAATATGATGTTGGGAGGCTGGCCCTTCAACAACTCATCCGTCTCCATTTGTTCTCCTCGACTATGTGAGGAAACCTTTCCCTAGTGACAGCTCGACAGTTAACACGGCATGGGCCAGCTTTGGTTGGTAACATGAGAATGTCTCTTCTGGTGTGGTGTGCAGGTGGAGCTGATCAAATGTGCCTGAACTTTCTTCCATTGACGGTCCATGCTTTATTGTAGGGGTTTCCACACTTGGTAACTTTTAACACTTATGGACTTCAACTTCTAGAATTCCCCAGCCTGGATTCTGGGAGTTGAGGTCCACAAGTCTTAAAGTTGCCAGGTTTGGAGATCCCTGCTCTAAAGTGTGCTTTGGCCTTATCACACGTTTCTTCAGTGAGGCTCAGAGATGTTTCCTCAAGGTTACGACCTCAAAGCATAGCTTTTGTCTCATCCCTTGTCTCATCTAAACTGATGACCCTCAAGGGTGAGCCAATGATAAACTGGTGTTCTACACCCCTCCCATCAGAGGCTTTACTATGTGAATGCTTTCTGGCACATCAGCAGCTTCCAGTAGCACAATTCTATGTACTGTATTTTTCAGAGTATAAGACGCACCAGAGTATAAGATGCACCAAGGTTTTGAAGAGGCAAATTTAAAAAAAAGTTTTTGCACTCTGCAAACCTCCCCAAAACAGCCTGTTTTTTTGCGAAAATGGGCCTGTTTTCCCCCCCCCCAAAAAACGGCATGAATAGCATTTAGGAGGCTTGTAGAGTGCTCCTGGGGAGTGAGGCCAAAAACAAGCAAAAATGCCCGTTTTTCATGAAAACGGGCCCGTTTTTTGTCAAAAAAAGGGCATGATAGCCTTTAGGAGCGGCATATAGAGTGTTCCTGTGGGCTGGAGGGAGCAAAATTGAACAAAAACACAGCCCGTTTTTTGCCCATTTCTGCCCTTCCCAGCCCCAAGGAGCTCTGTGAAAGCCTTCTAAAAGCTATGCACGGCTATTTTGGTGCGTGACCTGTATTTGGATGGGTGGGTGGATGGATGGATGGGAAGAGTGGGAATGGATGTTGGAACTTCAGAACTGGAATATAAGTAGTTTTTTGGAGTAAATGTCTGTCAAGATTCTCAATCATCCAGGTCATGCTTGTCCCAAAGGTGCTTGTTCCAAAAGGTAACTGTACTTTCCTAGGTTTTTGATTGAAAATGTTTTGCTTCTCAATTGAAGAACTGAAGAAGCTTCTTCGATGAGAAGCAAAACCTTTCAAACAATAAACTGAGAAAGTTCAGTTGCCTTTTAGAAAAGGCATCTTTGGGATAGTTTTTGTAGGCTCCACTGTAACTTTGAATGGCCACTAAGCAACCAGTCCTAAATTGAGGACTACTTACATTAATATAATACTACCACACAATTTCCTATTATGGGAACACATTGTTTGCTATTTCTCACCTCTCTCTTTTCAGTTATTTTTCATCTTGTACCTTTTTAATTGCAGCCAGAGGGGAGAATCTGTTTTATTACAGATCTGCATAAGTCCCGCTGGCTAAAATGGGAGGGGAAAATATGGGAAATAAGTGATTTAAAAACATGATTTCTACATATATATTCTGGGCTAAAGGCAAGGAGGTACCTGCTAGTCAAGAGAGAACTTAAAAATGTGGTCTTTCTCTATATATTCTGAACTAGAGAAAGGAAAGCGTCTGGTACTCATTAGAGGGCTTAAAATGTGATATCTATCTATCTATCATCTATCTATCTATCTATCTATCTATCTATCTATCTATCTATCTATCTATCATCTATTTATTTATTTTAAGGGACACGGTGGCTCAGTAGCTAAGACTCTGAGCTTATCGATCAGAAAGATCAGCAGTTTGACAGTTAGAACCCCTAGTGCCACTTAATGGAGTGAGCTCCCATTACTTGTCCCAGCTTCTGCCAACCAAGCAATTCGAAAGCATGTAAAAATGCAAGTAGAAAAATAGGAACCACCTTTGGTGGGAAGGTAACAGCGTGCCATGCGCCTTCGGGCTTTAGTCATGCCGGCCACATGACCAAGGAGACATCTTCGGACAGCGCTGGCTCTTCGGCTTTGAAACAGAGATGAGAACCGCCCCCTAGAGTCGCGAACGACTAGCACATATGTGCGAGGGGAACCTTTACCTGTACTTGGCCTCTTGTTTTAAGAACGTCTTCTGCTCCCATAGATTTTAAGCAGCTTGGTTGTCACGTGGGAAGTTGCTGAGAGTGAATAATCATACAAGCCAGTACTAATAAACAGTGGAATGTTTGCATTGCCAGTCAGAGCCCAAATCTGCCTGATCTAATGTGATGTTTCCTGTCTGTGACACAGTATTACCCTGTTGGACTTTTAAGCCCCAAGTCGCAAAATAGGGACCATCTTTGGTGGGAAGGTTACAGTGTTCTGTGCGCCTCTGGCGTTTAGTCATGCTGGCCACATGACCAGAGAGATGTCTTCAGACAGCGCTGGCTCTTTGGTTTAGAAATGGAGATGAGCACCCCCCACTAGAGTTGGGAATGACTAGCACATTTATTTTATATTTATATTTATTATATTTATATTCTGGGCTACAGAAAAGAACATACCTGGTAGCTAAGAGAGGGTAGGAATGCAGTGGAGTAAACCAAGCTTCCTTGATGCGTGGCATGCTTTCAAACATCAAGAGGTCCTTCTCCGTCAAGGCAACCAATACAGCTTTCCAAGGTTTCTCATTCTCTCCCAGCACCTGGACACAATAAAGCAAGATTTCCAATGAAAGAGGAGCAAGGAATTTTTTTTTAGGAGAACATTGCTTTTCTCATGCCAAAATACACTAACCCCGAAACCTAACATCAGCCCCGCGGGGTCACAGCAAGGCCCTCCTTCGTTCAACCTTTGTTGCCCACAAAACAAGCCAACAAAACGTTCCTGGCCTCAGGATAGATGCTTTTAAAGCAGGAAACTGAGACACGGAACATTTCCCCACTGCTGATTTATGACCCCTGTACAACGTCTTCCAGCTATCATTGAGATGATGTAAAGCTTGTCCTCCTTACTGCTATTTTGGCTCAGCCATGCTTGGATGACATTAGAAGATGCTATGAGTCACTAGTGTGAAATGAATACTGTATATATTCCCTCTGGTGTTCCCTGGTATTTGGAGGCAGGCCTTCCTCAAGTGGCAGAAAATATCGAGTCTTCCAGATTGAACAGAAAGGCCCGTCTTTCATGAATTCATCCAATCCCTTTTTTTTTTGGGGGGGGGGGGGTTAGCCATCCTGATAGTTTCACTGTGCAAAAAAGTGCTTCCCCCCCTGATTGTATAAGTTTTATTCATGTTATCTGGTAGGTTTTCTTTTATAACTAGCCAATAACCCGGCGTTGCCCAGGTATTTATTTATAGAGGGGGGGGGGTAATTTCTAATGTTGGATTTTTTCCTTACCAGAGGGAGCCCCCTTGTGGAGTACTGTGAAGCTGTTACCATGGCTACACCACTGCTCTTTACAGTAGAAGCCATTTTAAGGCACAACATGCTTTATCTTGACACGCACACCCCGAGGGGTGTCTTACCCACCACAGTATTTGTTTCCAGAGAGTAAGTTATCTGTTTACCAAGTTTGGTTGAAATTGGTCAAGATGTTCCAGAGTTATGCTGGAATGAACGAACGAACGAACACACACACACACACACACACACACACACAACTATTGGGCAGGCAACTGCTAAGACCTATAGCTTATGACTTCTCACAGTTCCTCAGGAATTCATTTTGTATTTATTTCTAAAAGCACTTCATCTTCTCTTCCATTCAGCCCTATATGTTCTCCTTTCAGAAGTTCACAATGATATAGAATAGGATAGGATAAAATAACAGAGTTGGAAGGGACCTTGGAGGTCTTCTAGTCCAAACCCCTGCTTAGACAGGAAACCCTATACCATTTCAGACAAATGGTTGTCCAACATCTTATTAAAAACTTCCAGTGTTGGAGCATTCACAATTTCTGGAGGCAAGTTCTTCCACTGATTAATTGTTCTAACTGTCAGGAAAATTCTCCTAAGTTGCTTCTCTTCTTGATTAATTTCCACCCATTACTTCTTGTTCTACCATCAGGTGCCTTGGAGAATAGCTTGACTCCCTCTTCTTTGTGGCAACCCCTGAGATATTGGAACACTGCTATCATGTCTCCCTTAGTCCTTCTTTCTATTAAACTAGACATACCCAGTTCCTGCAACCGTTCTTCATATGTTTTAGTCTCCAGTCCCCTAATCATCTTTGTTGCTCTTCTCTGCACTCTTTCCAGAGTCTCAACATCTTTTCAAGGCATTATAAAGTAGTTTTAGCACTTTATGGGATCTTGATTCACATGAGCTTGATATAAAAGACATAACACTTAAAAAAAACCTTTGAAACAAAGGGGCAGTTATATCTTTTTGAAGGTGTATCTTCAATGCAGTCTGGAGGAACAATACGGGTGGGGCGGGGTGGGGAAATCAGAAAATTTCATTAAGATGGCTTCAATGCCTTTTCAACTCTCTGGTTTTAAATGCAGCCAAATTAGCTTCCTGAAGAAGGATTTTGCAAAGGGGAGACCATTATCAAGAAGATCCTGAAAAGTGTAGCAAGTGTAGGAATTGGACAGGTACTCTGGTACTGGACAGGCCCAGTTTAATGATGGGAATTCCGCAAAGGAGTTCCCTTGGGAGGTTATGATCCCCACTTACTTGTACGTGGACTGCTTTATCCAGATTGGAAAGTTACCTGTTATTTATCAAAGAAAATCAATCAAAATAGTATAAGTATAATCTTTATTGACATTATACTTAAATACAACGGAATTGGTTTTAACCTCACTGGTGTAAAATTATAACAGAAACGAAAAGAGAAAGAAAAAGAAAAAAAACTAGCGTGTGCATGGAGTGATTGTGGTTGTATTTAAAAGTCTCACAGCCCAAGGATAGAAACTATCTTTAAACCTGTTTGTTCGGCTGGCTATACTTTGATGCCTTCTGCCCGATGGTAGAAGTGGAAAGAGACGCTGACCAGGGTGTGAATCATCTCTTGACTATCTTCCTTGCTCTGCTAAAGCAGCGAGACCTGGCGATGTCATCCAGTGGTGTCAGAGGGCAACCAATGGTTTCTTATGCCGAATTGATCACTCTCTGTAGTGCCTTCCTGTCCGCAGCTGTTATACCAGCACACCATACTGTAATACAATATGTGAAGACACTTTCTATGGTGGACCAATAGAAAGAGGTCATCAGCCGTTGTTCCACCTGATTTTTTCGCAGGACTCTTAAGGAAATGAAGTCTCTGTTGGACCTTTCCAATCATCAGAGACATGTTGTTTTTCCAGGTGAGATCTTGACTAATAAGCACTCCCAAGAATTTAAAAGAGGAAACCCTCTCCAAACAGCCCACCTCGATATACAGTGGGGCAGGTTCCCCTCTGTGCTTCCGGAAATCTAGCACCATCTTTGTCTTACTAGCATTTAGATGTAAGTTGTTTCTTGAGCACCATGCAGATACCTTCTGGACTTCTTCCCTGTATCCTGATTCTTTTGTAACGTGTGGGTTGTTGTTGTGAGGGAATTGACACGCAGGAGCCATGGTGCAAGACAGATCTTTATTATAACACAGGTGACAAGCGATTCAAACGTTCCCTGCAACTGTCAGGGTATTTATACTAGCACTCAGACCAACTGTCAAAACGACCAACCAATCAGGTCGCAGCTGGTATTTGCATATTGAATATGCAACACTCCTTCCCCCCAGTTCTAAAGACCAAATGACCAGCCAATCACGTCGCAGCTGGTATTTGCATATTCAATCTCTCTCCTTCCCCCCAGTTCTGCGCATGCCCGGCCTCGCTGTTTCAAGATAGTGGTGAGTCCTTCGTAGCTAAATTTTAGAACCAGGAAAAAAAAACAGGTCCTTTGGGATCTTTGCAGCAGGGAGGCTCTCGTTGTGTTGTAGGGAGGCTCTCGTTGGTTTTAGGGAGGCTCTCGTTGGTTCGAGAAGCAAGCGGTGGCCTTTGCAGTGGAAGGAGGCACAGCAGAGGCAAGTGGATTGCACAGGAGTAGGGCGTGCTCATGGTGTAGAGGACAGTCTGGTGTATGTTGTGAGTGTGCTAGTGTTGGAGAGGCTTTAGACAGGCTGAGAGAGCGTAGCCGGTGGTGCTAGGTGGCAGCTTGGAGAGCAAGGCTGTTGTTGAACGCAGCGGTTGGAGTGCCGTAGGAACAGCTGGTGGCAGGCATGCCTTAGGAACAGCTGGTGGCAGGCAGGCAGGCACAGCTGGCGCAGTTTAGCCATCACGGTCCATAGCTCGTCCCTGAGTAGCGGCGGCGGCTCCAGTCGAGGTTAAGCGTAGGAAGCCCGTCCCTCGGACGGATGGAGGCCGCGCCTGGGAGCTTACTGAGGTTGGCTACAGAAATTTTTTTTCTTGCGTTCACTGCGTTCACGTTGGCTGATGTTGTTAGGCTCTGCGGGAATCGCATATCAATCCCACCCTCGTCGCCAGTTTTGTAACGTGTGGGTTGTTGTTGTGAGGGAATTGACACGCAGGAGCCATGGTGCAAGACAGATCTTTATTATAACACAGGTGACAAGCGATTCAAACGTTCCCTGCAACTGTCAGGGTATTTATACTAGCACTCAGACCAACTGTCAAAACGACCAACCAATCAGGTCGCAGCTGGTATTTGCATATTGAATATGCAACAGATTCGTCCCCTCCAGTTATAAGACCCAGCGCTGTTGTGTCGTCTGCAAACTTTATTATGATGTTGGATGGATCAGAGGATATGCAGTCATATGTATACAGCGAGTACAGGTATGGGCTGAGCACACAGCCCTGAGGGGAGCCTGTGCTGAGCTTCAGCCTGGAAGATGTAAAGGACCCAACCCTTACTGTTTGTGGACGATCTGTCAGGAAGTCTTTGATCCATTCACAAGTGAGGGGAGGGAAATTCAGGTCAGTCAACTTTTCAATGAGAATTCCTGGTAAGATGGTGTTAAAGGCCGAGCTATCGTCTCTAAAAAGCATTCTGACATAATTCCCAGATTTCTCAAGGTGGCTCAGTGCAATATGTAGAGCAGTGGTGGTGGCGTCCCCTGTCGACCTGTTGCTTCTATAAGAAAACTGGTGTTGATCAAAATCTGGTGGAAGACGGGACCTGAGGTGTTGTAGGACCAGTCTCTCAAAGCACTTCATCACTATAGATGTCACTGGGCCAAGCTAATGTTATTTTCATTGCTATTGAAGCAAAGAAGCCCTACATGCCATGGGTCCAGGGCAGTGGTGGAATTCAAATAATTTAACAACTGGTTCTCTGTCCTAATGACCAGGTGGGTAGGCGGGGCTTAGTGGTCATGTGACTGTGTGGGCGTGGCCAGCTCAACATTACTTAAGTTGATGGGCACTTTGCCTTAGCTGTTACAATGTAATAAGGGTTAACTGGAGGGGCAGTTTCTGTAAGCAGGGCAATAAAGATTAAGCTAGAAACAACACCAGAACATTTCCTTCCTGCTTTCCTTACAAGATTAGCCCTGTAAAGCGGGAAAAAAACCAAAAGAAGATTTCCAACAACCGGTTCTCTGAACCTCTTAGAAAGTTAAGAACTGGTTCTCCCGAATAGATGTGAACTGGCTGAATCCCACCACTGGTCCAGGGTGTCTTGAGGTGCCGTCTCTTTCCAATGGGAAAGCCCACCCCACTTGTGCCAGTGAAATAGCCCTGCCAAAGATGCCATTTGACATAGAATTCCAGCAGGCTGGTTAAAGGAGAAGAGCCTTTTCTGCTGTGGCCCCCATCCCTGTGAAACGCTATTCCATCGCAGGTGAGAGCTGCCCCCTCCCTTTTGGCCTTCTGGAAGGATATTAAAACCTGGCTTGCTGTTGGCCTGCGTCCACGGGGGCAGGGGAGGGGCTCACCACTGGAGGTAACTAATGGGATAAGAAGACCACATCCCTGTGCCGGCCATCTCCTAGATCTCTTAGTTTTGTTTTTAGTACAGTTTTCATCGTTTGATCTGTGTACTTTTAAGTGTTACTATGCTTTCATTAAAAGGGACGTGGCGGCTCAGTGGCTAAGACACCGAGCTTGTCAATCAGAAAAATCGGCAGTTCAAATCCCTAGGGCTGCATAACGGAGTGAGCTCCAATTAATTGTCCCAGCTTCCACCACCCTAGCAGTAACAGCGCTCCCGTGTCCTGCTGGCCACATGACCATAGAGATGATTTTGGACAGCGCTGGCTCTTCAGCTTTGAAACAGAGATGAGCACTGCCCCCTAGAGTCGGGAACAACTAGCACATATGTGTGAGGGGAACCTTTACTTTTGTACCTTTATGCTTTCATTATTTTTTACTTATTTTATAACTTGTAAGCCGCCCAGAATCACCTTGTAGGGGAGATAGGAGGCATAATAAAATAAAATAAAAAATATATAAAGTAAAAAAAATAAAACTTAAATTAAATAATTAAATAAAATCAAATTGATGGCTTTTTAATTTCTTACCTTAATAACACTGTTTAATGAAGATTTGGTTGAATGGCTTAAAAAATGAATTGCTCACCATTTGGCTGACCAGTAATTAAATGGATTTTTCCCCCCAAAAAACTATTCTTTATCATTAAGAGAGAACAGCTATTTTAATTAAGAGTCCCTCTTTAGTAAACAAATTATCTCTTATGGGCAAGCTCCAACAGGTTTTAGCAGGTATTCAAGCAGGTTGGAATTTAATTGAAGTGCTTTTGGGTTTCATAACGGAAGGCTGCTTTTCACGGAAAAAAAGTAATTTCTCCTTCCACGTAGCCATTAAGCCACTTCAAAAAGAATGCTTTCATATACAGAATTGGAGTCAGAAGGGGCCACTGAGGCCATTAAGTCCAACCCCCCTGCTTAGTGCAGGAATTCAAATTAAAGCAGCCCTGACTGATGGCTGCTTAGACTCTGCTTGAATACATACAATGAAGATGAGGCTACTACAGATTGTCCTTTACAGATTAACAGAGTTGGAAGGGACCTTGTATGGAGTATGGAGTATGGAGTAGTTTATTTATATGCCGCCCTTTTCCCTGGGGGGACTCAGGGCGGCTTACAATTCGAAAGGAGGGGAAAACAAACAGATTAACACATAAGACAGTACATCATTAAAAGCACAACATTCATACAATTCGGGTGGGTTACGGTCTTTAACCCCAGGCCTGACAGGATAGCCAGGTTTTGAGGGCTGTGCGGAAGGTCTGGAGGGTGGTGAGGGTACGAATCTCCACGGGGAGATCTTTATAGAAGGCTTTATAGAGGCTTTATAGAATGGTATTAGTACCTCACGTGATCTTGATTGTACTCCTCTGTTAAGGCAATTTAGGATTGCATTGGCTTTTGTGGCTACCGCTGCACACTGCTGGCTCATATTTAGCTGGTTGTCCACTAAGGCTCCAAGATCCCTCTCAGATTACTGCTATTAAGCCTGGTTTCACCCCTTCTCAAGGCCAGAAATGTGTTGCTTTGCAGCTGGGAGCTCTGTACACTCGACGTGAAGCTTTATGGGTCATTACAGAGAGTCCTCGACTTACAACCACAACCATGGAGTCCAAAATTTCTGCTGCTGACCAAGATACCTGTTAACCTGATTTCTGCCTCATTTTACAGTCTTTTTTTTTGCCACAGCCGTTAAGTGAATCAGACCAGTTCTTAAATTAGTAACACAGTTGTTAAGAGCCGAGGTGGCGCAGTGGTTAAATGCAGCACTGCAGGATACTTCAGCTGACTGCAGTTCTGCAGTTCGGCTGTTCTAATCTCACCGGCTCAGGGTTGACTCAGCCTTCCATCCTTCGGAGGTGGGTAAAATGAGGACCCGGATTGTTGTTGGGGGCAATATGCTGACTCTGTAAACCGCTTAGAGAGGGCTGAAAGCCCTATGAAGCGGTATATAAGTCTAACTGCTATTGCTATAATCTACCTTCCCCATTCACTTTTGCTTGTCACAAGGTTACAAAAAGAGATCAGGTGGCCCGGGGACACTGCGACCGTCATAAATGGAGTCAGTTGCCTGAAGCAAAGGAAATCGCAGGGCAGAAGTAAAGCACGTCAAATATAGACCCAGTGGCTCAGGCCTAGCAAAGTTTCCTTTGTAATCACTCACAAGTCCATGAAAGCAAGGTAATTTCCACGGTTGACGCTGATTAGCAGAGGCAACTGTGAACACAGGATGTTGATACTTCCCACTCAGCAGGAAATGGACTATAATATATACCTTTGACCCTGGTGGCACGGAAGGAGGCAATACTGGGAGAATGATTGCAAAGAGGAAAATGAAAAGAAACTTGAGCCTAGGTTTTCATTTCTAATCTCTTCCTGATCCAAATATGCTCTACAAAGCTGTCCTATTTCACTATCAGATCTGGGCCTTTGCCAAGGTATACAAAATCCTCCAGAGCGCACAATACAAGCCGTTGTCAGTCCCTAACAAAAACAGTGGTGCCAGCGACAAAAGCAGTTGGAGTTGGAGGGAAGAGGTTACACAACCTTGGCTGCAGTACCCCTTTCTCTGCTGAGAGTTGACTGAAAGGTTGAGGAGACGAATAGGAAGACCTGGTGAAGTTTGGCCCCTGGGCTGTAAACCAAGCAATGTCCTGGGAACATTGTGAGTCTCTAGTTCATGGCTGTTAAGTCATGGCCAAACCAAAATCCTTCCTTATTGTGATTGTTCTGGCCACCACTAGAAAAAGGAAGAGCAAGTTAATCGGAAAGTGGCAAAACATACAATGAAACCCGATTGGGGACTATTTTCACCCAAAATACGATGCAAAAGACTAGAGAAATTGTGTAAAAATATTGTGTTCTGCTTGGTATCTATGACTGGTTTTTTACCCATTTTAATTTTGTGGAATGCTTTTACATGTCCTTGTGGTGCAAAGGCTACACACACACACGGAGTGGTGGGATTAAATTTTTTTTACTACCGTTTCTGTGGACGTGGCATGGCATGGCTTGGTGGGCGTGGCAGGGGAAGAACACTGTAAAATCCCCATTCCCTCCCGATGAGCTGGGACTCGGGAGGCAGAGAATAAATGGGGGCGGGGCCAGTCAGAGGTGGCATTTACTGGTTCTCGAAACTACTCAAAATTTCTGCTACCAGTTCTCCAGAACTGGTCAGAACCTGCTGAATACCACTTCTGCCCAGTGGTGTATTAACCATTAAGCAGACTAAGTACGTGGTTAGGGCACCAGGCCCAAAGGGGGCACCACAAAGTTGAGAAAGAAAGAAAAAAACCAATAAAGATTTGTACAGTATGTACAAAGGAGGGGGGGCAAGATTTGTGAGCATTTAGCGCACCAGTGAGCCTTAATCCGCCACTGCATACACCCAAGAAAAAGGGGAACGATGAGTAGGATTTAAAATATTCCATCATGATTAAACCCTTTCACACAATTATCAGGGTTACAAAAAGGAATAAAGCGTTTATACAGAATGGAGTTCCTTAGAATGGAATTCCTCATTTCCAATGCTGTCAAAATTCAAGATCTTTGATTAATTACACAGTCAAAGAAACAATGTAGATCAGCATGTACCATGTTTTCCCGAAAATAAGACAGGGTCTTATTTTCTTTTGACCGCCGAAATAAGCACTTGGCCTTATTTTCGGGGAGGTCTTATTATTTTTGAGGTGCAGGAGGCGGCGAATGTGATCACTGCATAGCTGCTACTGTGTTGCAATATTTTCAGGGAGGGCTTATTTTGGGGGGGGCTTATTTTAGCGCATGTGTTCAAAAGCCTGATTGGGCTTATTACCCAGGGAGGTCTTATTTTGGGGGAAACAGGGTAGTTCAACCTCCAACTGGCCAAGTGCTTCATCATCCCATCAAACATATTTTGCAAGACTTCGATTTTGCTTTTGGGGGGGGGGGGGAACCAATTTTTCCAAGCAAGTAAAGTGCTTGGAAGTGACAAAACCAGAGGTTGGTAAAAACTAACAGCAAAATTTTTGGTTGAGAAGATCTATTATTATTCAGTTACATTTTGGCGATATTTCAGAATTACTGAAAAAATGTGTTAAATTGATTTATTATCTCTCCTACCTTCTTCCTGCCTCTGAGGTATTATCTGAAAGGCTTGGCAAAATCACTTAACAGCCTAATACACAAGAACTTTAATACGTTTTTACACCTGTATTGCCATCTCTGGACTTGTGGTTCTTATTTTGCCATGACATGATCTGACAGTATAGGGTAGGGGTGTAAAACTCAAGGCCTGCAGGGTGGATCCAGCCGACGGAGTTCTTAGTAGATCTGACCCGTGGGGCCAACCTGGAAACAGCGAAGGACCGGCCCACGGTACCTCTTCCAGAAAAAAGGAGCTCGCAAGGGCCACGGGTGGTGCTCTCGAGCTCTGTTTTCATTGGCAGAAGATTGCAGGAGGCCACCGCAGCCGAAAACAGAGCTCGGGAGCCCATAGAGTGCTTGGGCCACTACACTACATGAGTGACGTCAATCCCTACCCGACCTCCCAGAGATCAAACACAACCCTGATGCAGCCCTCAATGAAATTGAGTTTGACACCCCAGGAATAGGGGAATATATTTGTTTATTCTGCTACAAAGAAAGAATTAAATATAGAATAATCCTGGCTTGATTAGGGATCCTTGCCATATATTAGCCATTGAGAATTTATTTATTTCCCTCTTCTTGGTCTCCTTTCATGCCAATACTTAGTAAGACAATTAACCAGTAAACATAATAAAATAAAATGCTTATGTTTTCCAAGAACAAAACGAAAGCTTTTTAAAATCAGAGTTCACTGAACAAACTAAAGTGACTTAATTTAGGCCTGGTGCAAAGCCAAAAAGGAAATTCTATTATTGCCAAATTCCACTGATCCTGGTCCAAAAGTCAAATCAAAATGGTTTTTTTTTATTCTTATACCAAAGAAATTATATTAAAACTGCATTTTCTCCAGCCTTATCTAAGGTGCCAGAACATTTCTTACTGATGATAAAACATGGCTTGCATATAGAATGATAAATAGATTAATGAAAGGTTTCTTATACCTTCTGGAAATCTTTCAATTTTCTGATACATGTTCTCCTATAGAATCATTTGCTACTTAGGCTTATTTATGAAAAATGAAATCACCCACCCAGCTCCAAAATAGCATCTTATATTTTTATTTAATGTTAACTGCTTTTATTTTATTAAATGTTAATTGTTTCAACCTCTGCCCTCAAAACAATGATATATAGGGCACTGCACAACTAGACACAAGGACAGTTTTCCCCTGAATGCCATCACTCTGTTTAACAACTAATTCCCAAACACTGTCATACTACCTAACACTGAATTACTATTATTCTTCTCTTCATCAGTTGTGAAATTCAAATTTTTTTACTGCTTGTTCTGTGGGCATGGCTTGATGGGCGTGGCAGGGGAAGGATACTGCAAAATCTCCATTCCCACCCCACTCCAGGAGGATACTGCAAAATCTCCATTCCCACCCCACTCCAGGGGAAGGATACTACAAAAATCTCCATTCCCTCCCCACTCTGGGGCCAGCATTTGCCAGTTCTCTAAACTACTAAACATTTCTGCTTCCGGTTCTCCCAACTATTCCAAATTTCCGCTATCGGTTTTCCAGAACCTGTAAGAATCTGCTGGATTTCACCTCTGTTTCCTAGTATCTATCTCTCCATACTTATGACTATAAGCATGTTGTTTGTATCTTCCAATTTATATTGTTTTATTTGTTTACTAGTACAATTTGATAGCTCATTAATAACCTTGACTATCACTAAGTGTTGTATCTTATTATTCTTGATGAATGTATTTTATTCTACTTATGTACACAGAGAGCATAGGTGTGTATCCAATCACACTTGGCCAATAAAGAATCCTATTCTGTTCTATTCTAATTCTATTCTGAAAGATGCTTCTTTTGTAACTCTGCAGCCCTCTTCCCCAACTAGATATCCTTTAAAATAATTTAGGATTCTTCAGGCTCAGAATTCCCACCCAGCATGGCTAAAGTCTTTAATTTCAACCCCACCAATTAAAAAGGGTTTTCATCTACTAATTCTACAGAACATCCATAATTTCTACAGGTGTCACAAGCAAAGCAGTTCACAGTTGCACATTCTTTAACCTCTGAGATTTCTCCTCCTGTTTGAATAATGGGCTTATTTGTTACAAACTGCTTGAGGTAGTAGTTGCAGGGTAATTATCAGATGGCATCTGGTTTATATTTTAAATATTTGGGGGATTTGTTCATTCCTTTGGACATGAGCTCAAATCACATCCCAGGCCTCTCAGTTATTCCAGTAAATACTCAAGACAAGCAGGGGAAAATGTTTTTGAACTGTACGAGGGATTATGCTAGGTATGTTCCAGGCTAACTGAAAATGTTTATGCTCAACTAAGCAGCGATGAATTGTGAGTAAGGAACATGTTCACTAAAGTGGTAAACAGTCTTAACTACAGGTAGTTCTTATGTCCATAATTGAGCCTGGAATAACAATTGTAAGGTCATTATGGTTGTAAATTGAGACATCATCTGACCGGATCCGATTTTATGACATTTTTTGCAGCAGTCGTTATACAAACACTGTGATCATTAAGCAAATCAATTTTCCCCAATGGACGTTTGCTGGAAACGCAATGCTAGAAACCTACAAAAAAAGCCGCAAATTAAGGCCATGCAATCACGAGATGCTACAAATGGCAAGAGGTGAGCTGCTGGCTGCCCAATATCCAAAATATAGTCCTGTGACCTGTGACATAGTAAATCAACAAAAATAGTTTTTGAAGGGCCATCGTAACTTCAAATGATTGATAAGCAACTGGTTGTAAGTCAAAAGCCTAACACATAATCTTCTCCAATCTGGTGCTCTCAAGACACATAGAGAACAATAGCTCCAGTGATTTCCACCCGAATACCTAATCTAGCTATTTTAAACCAACTACAGTTCCCCCTTCCTCGGCTGGAGAGGAATCAAGGGAATTTTCCTTTCCTTGAGAGATCTTATGAAATCTTTACCCAGGAGTGTCTAACCAAGGGTGGGCTGCTGAGGGATTGCACGGGTTCGGGTGATTCTCTAGCTAAGGATCTGCCCAATTCTGCAAACCCACAAATCCTACCCCTGGCTGGCCCCGCCCACCCCTCCCTGACCCTCCCAGGAGTTTCCACGCGGCCCATTTGGGATGCCAGGTAAGTACAGGGCCCACACGGATGCCTCGGGGGAGAGCGAAAAATGGGCATCCCGGAAGGCCTGGAGGAGGCTATTTTCGGCCTCCCAGAGGCTCAAGGAAAGCCTCCGGACCCTGGGGAGGGTGAAAAACGGGTTCCCGGAGAGGCTGTTTTCGCCCTCCTGGAGGCTCAAGGAAAGCTTCCAAAGCCTGGGAAGAGTGAAAATGCCCCCCCCCCGCCCCGGTGGTGCAGGAAGCTGACTAGGCCATGCCCACCACGGCCACACCCACCCAGCAACCGGGCAGAGAGCCCATTGCTAAAATTTTTGAAGCCCACGCCTGTGTCTAACCGTAGCAACTTTAAACCATGGAATTCTGGGAGCTGAAGTCCATAAATCTTAAAAGTGGCCAAGGCTGGACACCTCTGCCTTAAGCCTTTTGAATTTTTCTCATTTTTAATACTGGTTTGACTACTATTGGTGCTGCTCGCCAAATTAATTACTGACGGCTTTCATTTCAAATACTGCAGCTGGGTCACTTTATTAGGTTGGCTTGTGGTCTGCAAGTGTGTTTTTTAATGTTTTGTTAATAAGCAATCCAGAATTCTGTTTTGTGCATGCATGTGTCCGTACGGGGAGTAAAATAAAGAGAGATACTGTTTAACAGTGACTTCCTCGTGAGTGACTACTGATGCAAAGGAATGATCAAAATTGGACTTGTATATTTGTGTTGGCAAAATCTACTAAATCGGAGCCACATGTTGGAAGAAGATGAGAGGAACAGCCCTGAACAACATATGCTTTGGCACGGAGTTTCAATTCTAAGGTTTTTAAGGCTTTCACAATCCAAGGTCATTTTTTTCCTGAGTCTCTGCATAAAAGTTGGCCTTCAATGCTCATTTCTACCCAGATGGCATTTTTCATACTTGATGATCTTGTTCAATTATTATAAACATACTTGCAGAAAGCAGCTTTTGTTTCTCGTTTATGAAATGCCTTCTTTGAGAAGACTCACCTGGGCCCATACAGTTAGTTTTGTTGCATTAAAACAAACACACACACACACACACACACACGCTTTTAAATCCTCAGTTTTATGGGGAGTTTTTCACACCAAGAATGGATGAATGTAATTTTTATCCATCCAATGAGTTTTATTCTATTTTTTTAATGCACTTTGTTTAAAATTTTGCTGGATAAAAAAATTAATAAATTATAAATACACTGATTTTTTTTTTTAAAAAAAATCTATGAATAAGGAATCTTAAGGTGTCCAGAGATTTCAGTGCACTGGAGGAACAAAAGGTTTCACAATAAACAATAATAAAGTGAGAGGATGTCACCGTGCAGAAATCAGGAAATCACTGTCAGGAAATTTTTCCTTAGTTCCAGGTTGCTTCTGAACCTAGACCCGTATTCTAGAGATGGGTCTCGGCCCTTGATGGTGAACCTATGCCATGTTTCTACGCAGAGCCCTTTTTGCGGACAGGACAGGGAGGAGTGGGGAGGGAATGGAGATTTTGCAGTATCCTTCCCCCCATGAGTGGGGAGGGAATGGAGATTTTGCAGTATCCTTCTCCCAGGAGTGAGGAGGGAATGGAGATTTTGCAGTATCCTTCTCCCAAGAGTGGGGGGGGGAATGGAGATTTTGCAGTATCCTCTCCCCCCAGGAGTGGGAAGGGAATGGAGATTTTGCAGTATCCTTCTCCCAGGAGTGGGGAGGGAATGGAGATTTTGCAGTATTCTTCCCCCCAGGAGTGGGGAGGGAATGGAGATTTTGCAGTATCCTCTCCCCCCAGGAGTGGGGAGGGAATGGAGATTTTGCAGTATTCTTCCCCCCAGGAGTGGGAAGGGAATGGAGATTTTGCAGTATCCTCTCCCCCCAGGAGTGGGGAGGGAATGGAGATTTTGCAGTATTCTTCCCCCCAGGAGTGGGGAGGGAATGGAGATTTTGCAGTATCCTTCTCCCAGGAGTGGGGAGGGAATGGAGATTTTGCACTATCCTTCTCCCAGGAGTGGGGAGGGAATGGAGATTTTGCAGTATCCTTCTCCTAAGAGTTGGGAGGGAATGGAGATTTTGCAGTATCCTTCTCCTAAGAGTTGGGAGGGAATGGAGATTTTGCAGTATCCTCCCCCCCCCCAGGAGTAGGGAGGGAATGGAGATTTTGCAGTATCCTTCCTCCACGAGTGGGGAGGGAATGGAGATTTTGCAGTATCCTTCCCCCATGAGTGGGGAGGGAATGGAGATTTTGCAGTATCCTTCTCCTAAGAGTTGGGAGGGAATGGAGATTTTGCAGTATCCTCCCCCCCCCCCCAGGAGTAGGGAGGGAATGGAGATTTTGCAGTATCCTTCCCCCACGAGTGGGGAGGGAATGGAGATTTTGCAGTATCCTTCCTCCACGAGTGGGGAGGGAATTGAGATTTTGCAGTATCCTTCCCCCATGAGTGGGGAGGGAATGGGGATTTTGCAGGATCCTTCCCCTGCCATACCCACCAAGCCACGCCCACAGAACCGGTAGTAAAAATATTACAATTTCACCACTGCATAAGTGAGAAAAGAAATTGTACAATTCTATTGCCTGAAACCTACACTCAAATTAGGAACAAAACCATAACAAAAAGTGCCCTCAATCTCCAACTTCTAAACCGAGACAATAGGACAATCAATTGAACCAAAAGGACACTAAGTCATTCAAGAGCCTAAGTAGCGACAACTAGCATTTAGCATCGTAATTATGGGGGTTGAAATGACAAAGTCTCTTCTTAATCATAGCCTTAATCACAACCAAACAATACTCTTGTATTAAGTTTTGTTAACTAGATGAATAATATATAAAAGGTGCCAAAGAATTTTTAACTGCTTTCATAAAACCCCACGCACAACAGAAATGACCACCTTCAAAACCAACCTTTGGCCCTTTCAACCACAATACCACAAATTAAACCTCTTTACTTTTCTACCAATCTCCAATTCAAGAAACAAATGCATCTACTGACCACAACACTTATTCACAATTCCCACTTTCACAGTTCCAATTACTTCCTTCAGCTGCACATTACAATAAACGCGCTGGAAGGGACTTTGGAGGACTTCTAGTCTAGCCCCTTGCTCAAGCAGGAGAACCTATACTATTTCAGATAAGTGACTGTCTGGAATCTTCTTAAAAACATCCAGTGAGGGAGCACCCACGATTTCTGGAGGCAATTTGTTATATGAAGGCAATCTGTTCCACTGGTTAATTGTCCTCACTGTTAGGAAGTTTCTCCTTAATTCCAGGTTGCTTCTTTCCATGATTATTGTATTTGTCGGAGTATAAGATGCACCGGAGTATAAGACGCACCAAGATTTTGAAGAGGCATTTATTTTTTTTAAAAAATTGCACTCTGCAGACCTCCCCAAAATGGCCTGTTTTTCAGGAAAACGGGCCCATTCCCCCCCACCCAAAAAGGGCATGAATACCCTTTAGGAGGCTTGTAGAGTGCTCCGGTGGGGGGGCTCCCCCAAAATGAGCAAAAAAGGCCTGTTTTGTTTACAAAAATGGGTCCATTTTTGGTCCAAAAAAGGGCATGCATAGCCTTTAGGAGGCTTATAGAGTGCTCCTGGGGGAGGGGGGCAAAATTGAGCAAAAAATGGCCCGTTTTTCGCTCATTTCTGCCCTCCTTGGCCCCCAGGAGCACTCTATAAGCCTCTTAAAGATTATGCAAGGCCATTTTGGTGAACGGAGCGGGGTTTCGGGAGGCCAAAAATGCTGTATTCAATGTATAAGACGCACCCAGATTTTCAGCCTCTTTTTTGAGGGAAAAAGGTGTGTCTTATACTCTGAAAAATACGGTAGTTTCCAACCATTGTTTCTTGTCCTGCCCTCCGGTGCTTTGGAGATTAATTTGACCCTCTCTTGTTCGTGGCAGCCCCGCAAGTACTGGAATAATGCTATCATGTCAGCCCTAATTCTTCTTTTTTTTAGGCTAGCCAAACCCAAATCCTGCAGCCGTTCTTCATTTGTCTGCTGGTTTACTTCACTAGCTGTACAAGCCACATTCCAAGAAACTTTACAATTCCTTTCGTTTTTTCTTCCATGTTCTCCCATGTTCCGCAACTTTCCCCTTCCTTCTTTCTTACACGCATAGGATATTCTTTGTATGGGTAATCCTCGACATGATCACAATTGAGCCCAAAGCGAGGCTAAGCGAGACCATTGTTAAGTGAGTTTTGTCCCGTTTTACAACCTTTCTTGCCACAGTTCTTAAGTGAATCGCTGTAGTTGTTCAGCTAGTAACACAGTTGTTAAGTAAATCTGGCTTCCCCATTGACTTTGTTTGGTCAGAAGGTTGCAAAAAGTGACCACATGACCCCGTACACAGCAATAATCATAAATGTCCATTGCCAAGCATCCAAAATTTGATCATGTGATCTTGGGGGTGCTGCAACAGTTGTGTGAAAAACCATTCAAGGCTTGTAATTCGAGGCTTATCTGTACTTCTTTTTTTAAAAGGAGTTTTATTATTTTAATTACAAAAATAAACATTCCATCTTTCCTTATGCAGTGTGTTGTCTAGATACAAACAACTCTCTGTGCAACATCATTCCTCATTTTCCACATCTTTCACGTTCATAGTAACATTATTTCCCTAAGTTTAGTATTATAACATATTGAGTATTTACATGTTATAAAACTCTCAATTTTTCTTCTTAATATCTTCTAGTAATAATATATCAACATTAAATATCATTATTCTCATCATACACATACTAGCAGTTTTCATCTTATTTATATGTTTATCTAAGTGTATTGTCTACTTATTTTTTAGTTTTCTTCATTTCCAAACTCCTTTTTCTCTCTCCAACCATTGGTAAAATACTTCCCAAATCATATAATATTCAGTTTGTTCTTTCTCCTTAATTGTAATGTTAATCTGTTTATTTCTGCACATTCTAATATTTTCTTTATCACCTTCTCATCAATAGGAATCTCTACACTTTTCCAATGTTGTGCAAATACAATTCTAGCTGTGGTTAATCCTTGAATGATTAAATATACATTCTCTTTATTATAAATTTCAGCTAGAACTCCTAAAGAAATGTTTCTGGCTTCAGCTCAATACGTTGTTGTATCATCTCTTCCAACCATGTCTTAATTTTTGTCCAATACTTCTTTGAGGCTTATCTGTACTTCTATCAATGACTTTCAAGTCTCTGTCATGTACATGTTGCTTTTCAAATTATCAACCTTTCATCACCTCATTCTTTCTTCCTCTTCCTCCCTTTGATCAGTTACCCAGAAAGTTTGTCTCTCCTTTCTGCTAATATCAGGAAATTCAAATAGAATAGAATAGAATAGAATAGAATAGAATAGAATAGAATAGAATAGAATTCTTTGTTGGCCAAGTGTGGATTGGACACACAAGGAATTTTGTCTTTGGTGCCTATGCTCTTAGTGTACATAAAAAGACAAGATACATTCATCAAGAATCATAAGGTACAACACTTAATGAAAGGCATAGGGTGCAAATAAGCATTCAAATCATACTAAGAAACAATCAACATAAATCATAAGGATACAAGGAACAAAGTTACCATCATACAGTCATAAGTGGGAGGAGATGGGTGATACGAACGATGAGGATATTAGTAGTAACAGTAATGCAGACTTAGTAAATAGTTTGACAGTGTTGACAGAATTATTTGTTTAGCAGAGTGATGGCGTTCGGGAAAAAACTGTTTTGGTGTCTAGTTGTTCTGGTGTGCCATGCTCTATAGCTCGTTTTGAGGGTAGAAGTTGAAACAATTTATGTCCAGGATGTGAGGGGTCTGTAGATATTTTCACAGCCCTCTTTTTGACAGATCCAAACTGAATTCCCCCCCCAAAAATGATACTTTCTTAGAGAGGGATTAAAAATGATCACTAAGGTGCCGAACAACATTATCTTCCAAATGTTGTTTTATTTTTTGAAAAGTTATTCTGGATTTTTTTAAAAAAAAGATGATGTAGCCATTATAATATACATATCACCAAGTAAGATATCAGAACAATTAATTGATATGCCGCAATTAAGATTGCCTCATGCATAAGAGATCTTAAAATTCCATGCAGGTTTATTCTAAATGAATGTCATCTTCTTGAACATCAAATTATAGAATTGCAATCAAGAAGTTTAA
The DNA here is from genome assembly GCF_009769535.1 of Thamnophis elegans. Lineage (NCBI taxonomy): Eukaryota > Metazoa > Chordata > Lepidosauria > Squamata > Natricidae > Thamnophis > Thamnophis elegans. The sequence continues at coordinate 65,402,769 of NC_045548.1, forward strand.
AAATAGGCCTTAACTGATGTATGTATGCATGGTAATTATTTGCATCTCAGATTAGCCTTACTTATAGAAAAGGGAACTCCTCTGAAATGGAATAGAATGGACATTTTGGATGCTTCTTATAATCATGTATTTTTATGCTGACCTTCCCGACCCATTAATCCCTGTAAATATGATCATTTCGAAATGGTTTATTATTAGCATTGTTTCTGTAGGAAGAGCAAATTCTTGCAAGCTTGATATAAATGTAATTATATAAACACTCTTAATAGATGGACCATTAGTATTCATTAGTTTAAGGAAACAAGCCAATTTGAAATGGTGATCGTGACTGGTTTTCATCACTAGTTAATAAATCAGTTGGCCTTACTCAGCTAAGGTGACACAGTGCCAAGCTTCACATATTTTGTTAAGTCATGGTTGTTTAAACTGTGTTTATTCAATAAACACAGCTGTGATTATCAAACACACTAAGACAGTGATGGCTAACCTTTTCAGGACTGAGTGGCCAAAGTGAGCATCCAAACCCCCAAAATGCAATGTGCGTGTGCCCCCCGCATGTGCCCCTCCCCGTGCATGTACATACATCCCCCTGCATGCACCCCAGCTCCCCATGTGCACTCCTCCCCTGCGCATGCGCAGCAGAGACCCTAAGACCAGCTGGCCATCGAGAGGCCCATACGCATGTGCGGCAAAGCCAAGCTGGGACAACGGCTCGTGTGCCCACAGAGAGGGCGCTACATGCCACCTCTGGCATGTGTGCCATAGGTTCGGCATCACGGCACTAAGGCATAGCAATAGCAATTAGACTTATATACCGCTTCATAGGGCTTTCAGCCCTCTCTAAGCGGTTTACAGAGTCAGCATATTGCCCCCAACAACAATCCGGGTCCTCATTTTACCCACCTCCGAAGGATGGAAGGCTGAGTCAACCCTGAGCCGGTGAGATTTGAACAGCCGAACTGCAGTCAGCTGAAGTAGCCTGCAGTGCTGCATTTAATCACTGCGCCACCTCAGCTCTTACAGTTCACAAACCATGATAGGTTGGTTTAAAAGATGCTATGCTAGATGTGGGGTTGGGGGGGAGGAATGTAATCCCAGGGCCATGCTAAGCTCCTAAAAGCCCCTTTTTATGGTCAATAATTCTTTGTGTGCTTTTGATTATGAAAAACTGAATGCATATTTTCCTCCCCTTTTTGAGGGGACAAATTATAAAAAAATGTAGTGAATGCGCCCTAAAATATGCTTATTCACCATTAAAAAGAAGGGAAAAAGTGATCAAACTCTCTCCTCAAACCCAGACCTTCTGATATGGCTTCACTCTTCTTTTGAGTTTCAACTGTTGACAAATGTACAGTGTAGCGTTGGCCCCCAAAGGGTGCTTACTTCTATGCTAAGTCATAAAAACTGTCAAGCAAACAATGGTTTATTTGTAGGCCAAGTTCTATGTTTAGATCAAGAAGCATATGCTTCTAAACTTCTCATCTTGGCTGTTCTTAAGGAGAAAAAGGAATGTGGAATTCATTGGCCTCGTCCACAAAATATTAATCTATAGTTTAGATGAAGGCGTGCCTAGTATTTAAGTTCTTCTTTCTATTTCACAGCTCACAAATTTTCTCAGTGATTTAGCTGATGTAAAAATGAAAAAAGAAGCTATAAAAGAACAAGTGGGGCAAAAAAAAAAAAGCTTGTTTTCCTTCTCCTGCTGATTATATCAAACAAGCCATAAACCTAAATTCTGCATCATTGTGTCAGCAGTCCCCTTCCATTAACCAGCCAGCGTGGTTTCCTTCCTTCCTTCCCTCCCTCCATCATACAAGGACAAATTATGCATTGTAAAGATCTCTTGGAGGTGGGAAATACTTCCAATGTAATAATCCCCTGCATCAGTGGTGGGATTCAGCCAGTTCGCACCACTTCGGGAGAACCGGTTGTTAACTTTCTGAGCAGTTTGGTGAACTGGTTGTTGGAAGAAATCATTAGGGCAGAGAACCGGTTGTTAAATTATTTGAATCCCACCACTGCTCTGCATGGATTGCCCTTGTGACTATGTAGGACAGATGGGGAAGAAGCTAACTACCAGATTTCAAGAACACAAGGAGACCTGAATTCATTGGTAGCTTCACACTGGAATGAACAAGGACACACATTCCATTTTGCAGCTACCAAGATTGTCGGACAAGTAGGCACAAAAACAGCCAGGGAAGTGATTGAAGCCAGGGAAATGGGGCCCCTCGTCAGTCACCAGCCTATCAAGTGCTTAGAAGGCAAGGGCTGGGCAGCACTAGCAAAAGACAGCTAATGACTTAAAAGCCAGCCAAAAACACACCCCAATCAACATCTAAAAAGCCACTTACAACAGACACTATAAATACCACACACCCAACAGCACACATTCAGCTAGAGAGACGTTCCCTGAATATGGACTCTAGCACGAGTTCGAAAGCTCGGAAGACAAAACTTCTGGTGCCGGTGATTGACACAGATTGGATCCTGCAACATTATCCTGGGACACCTATATTCGCCTTCATTTGTAATAAACAAGTTAACTGCATTTATTTAATTTAACTTTAATTATACTTAAAATAATTAAATGAAATTTCTCAGGGTTTCAGCACTCTCTTTCGGCTGTTTTTTTGGTATTCAACCCACAATCAAACGGGCCTCAGCCCTATAACATCTATAAAATCAATTTTAATAATCTCTTTTCTAGTCACTACCCAAATAAGGAGGTCAAGAAACTTTAAGACTTTAATTACCACTATTGTATTCTTCTATTCTACACTTCTATTTTACACTGAGATGCTGTGGCAAAGTGGCTAAGATGCTGAGCTTGTCGATCAAAAAGGTCACCAGTTCGGCGGTTCGAATCCCAACCTAGCAGTTCAAAAGCATGTAAAAATGCAAGTAGAAAAATAGGAACCATCTTTGGTGGGAGGGTAACAGCGTTCTATGAGCTTTCGGTGTTTAGCTATGCTGGCCACATGACCATGGAGACGTTTTTGGACAGCGCTGCCTCTTCGGCTTTGAAACGGAGATAAGCACCGCCCCCTAGAGTCGGGAATGACTAGCATCTATGTGCGAGGGGAACCTTTACCTTTACCTATTCTACACTTTGATTCTGGATTCTATGATTAATGCTAGACTAATAAACAAAAACACAACCAGCCAGCCAGCCAACCAACTTGCTTCCTCAATCATTCCATCTTGTAGGAAATATACTCTTGATATTTTTCCATAAAGTCTACCAAAGGTGACCTCTCAAAAGGTCTGAGTAACACCAGTCATTTATACTTTAGGTTGATCTTCAGACACATAGAATGCATACCTAATAAAGGTCAGTCACGTCCCCCCTGGCATCACTTTTCAGCTCTGTGTACCATCCAGTTCCTTGCCTTCTCAAATAATCTCAAGAAATAAAGACTAACTTTGTTTTGCCAAGAATGCTGAATTCAGAGACTCAGCGCAATAAGAACAGTTGAAAATCCACGAAGTTTCACCCAAAACTTTACTATTATCTAGGTCAAACTGCAATCCCTGAAAAGTCAAACACATTATGTAAAGTATAATAAATGCACCATTAAAAAAAAAACTTGTTAAAATTCACAGTGTTCGGTCCATTTATATAACCAGAGTGTATTCTATTTTATAGGGTAATAATAAAGACAGATACATTTGTATAACTTAACATTAATCAAACCCTTTTTTTTTTTCTTACGAGGTGGCCAGTATGAAAAAATACTGCAGATGATCAGTTATACGGTATGCTATTTCTGGAGAGGTCACAATGTTTACTTTTGGCAACAAACATAATAAAACATCTTGAGTCAAAGGTAGGCAACTAATAGTTCTCCATATTCTGCTCCCATCAACTGTAGTTTGTATTTTTCTAGAGGCAGTAAATTCCTCATTCATATCTTACATGAGCCACAGTGGCGCAATAGTTAGAGTGCAGTACTGCAGGCTTCTTCTGCTGCCTGCCGGCTGCCTGAAAGTTGGTAGTTCAAATCTCACCAGGCTCAAGATTGACTCAGCCTTCCATCCTTCCAAGGTGGGTAAAATGAAGATCCAGATTGTTGGGGGGCAATATGCTGATTCTGTTAGAGAGGGCTGTAAAGCACTGTAGAGCGGTATATAAGTCTAAGTGCTATTGCTACTACAGGCTAATAAATTCTAAACATTGTTGAACTAGAATTCATCAGATACAGTACAATTCTTAATCGGTGCATAGACTGTGGCACAATAACAGAAATCATTAGTTTGTACTTCTTACATTTCATGGGAAGTTCACTTGGACATGGATCTTAATGAGTAATAGTGGCTAACCCAGTTCACAGGATTGTAAAGGTAAAGGTTCCCCTCGCACATATTTGCTAGTGGCCGATGTTCCTCTCCATTTCAAAGCCGAAGAGCCAACGCTATCCGAAGTTGTCTCTGTGGTCATGTGGCCGGCATGACTAAACACCAAAGGCGCACGGAACGCTGTTACCTTCCCACCAAAGGTGGTCCATATTTTTCTACTTGCATTACATGTTTCGAACTGCTAGGTTGGCAGAATCTGGGACAAGTAACAGGAATTCACCCCATTACGCGGGGCTAGGGATTTGAACCGCCAAACTGTCGACCTTTCTGATCAACAAGCTCAACGTCTTAGCCACTGAGCCATCTCATTCCTTCACAGGATTGATACAAGGACAAAAAGAACCATTCAAGGTGTTGGTTGTACCTTCAAAACCCTACATGGCTTATTTGAAGTAGAGTTTTTCCCTTCTACCTGACCCCTCAGAGGTGACATCATATGAGACTGCCCCCCACTTTGACACTCTTCTGCAAGGTCCTGAAGATCTGGTTTTGTGCCAACAGGCCTGGGATCCCAAAGTGGGATGGAGGCCATCAAATGGCTCATTTGATTGTTGTTGTTAAGGAGGGTTATTGCTTTTTTATTGTTTTATATTGAGTTTTTATTCTCGTTAGCCACCTGGAATCTCTCAGAGTAAATATATCCTGCCGTACGTACCTTGAGGAAAAGTTGAATTCAGGTGGTAATGAATAAATAAGAGCCTACATAAGTGTGTGCCAAAATTAGTGAAGAAGTCTTGAGGAACTCAAGATGCTCTTTATGATTTAACATTAAAAAAAAGCGTACAGGGCCTCACAAGGTTGCTTAGAACTGAGGCTTTTTCTGAACTGCCAGTAGCCATCTACGAGCCATCTAGTAAATATCATATCATGCTCTGAAAACAGCTATGAAAAGTAAGATCAAGGAGAGGGTGACTCACTGTGGGGAGATCTCAAACAGACTTCTGCAGCAAGGAGTTGGGGAGAGGGATTCAAAAGAGTGGTGAAATTCAATTTTTTTTGCTGCCAGTTCTGTGGGCGTGGCTTAGTGGGCGTGGTAGGGGAAGGATACTGCAAAATCTCCATTCCCACCCCACTCTTGGGCCAGCCAGAGGTGATATTTGCCGGTTCTCCAAACTACTCAAAATTTCCGCTACCGGTTCTTCAGAACCTGTCGAATTTCACCCCTGATTCAAATGCAAGAATGGAAAGACATAGCTTGGTGGTTTCAGCCATCATGGTTGAAAGTGTTAAAAGACATTGACTAAAAAGAGGTCCCAGGTTTTGCATCGGCCATATTCATTGTTTTTTTTTTCTTTGTTTTTATTTGCAGACAATCATTCTTAAACTGTAAGTACCGTATTTTTCAGAGTATAAGATGCACCAAGATTTTGAAGGGGAGAATTTTTTTAAAAAAAGTTTTTGCACTCTGCAGACCTCCCAAAAACGGCTTATTTTCTGTGAAAACCGGCCCGTTTTTTTGTCAAAAAAAAGGGCATGCATAGCCTTTAGGAGGCTTATAGAGTGCTCCTGGGGCTGGGCAAAAACAAGCAAAAAATGGCCCATTTGTTTGCTTATTTCTACCCTCCCTAGTCCCCAGGAGCACTCTGGAAGCCTCCAAAAGACTATGCACAGCCATTTTGGTGAAGGGAGTGGGGTTTCAGGAGGCCAAAAATGTTGTATTCAGTGTATAAGACGCACCCAGATTTTCACCTTCTTTTTTGAGGGAAAAAAGTGCGTCTTATACTCCGATAAATATGGTAGGCATTAACATTGCAGAAAATGGTCATGATGATATCATGTAGACATTCTAAAAACAGTTACGCTGTCAACCCTGAAGCTGACCTAACCGAAGCCATCTTGGGGCTTCAGCGTTGACGCACACCTTGATTGAAACATTTACCTGCAAACAACTCTGTATATACAGAATAACAGAATTTGTTGGAAAGGACCTTTGAGATCCCCAAGCAGGTCACCTTATACCTGTGGTGGCAAACCTGTGGCACGTGTGCCGAAAGTGAAGCCATGTCTTTTCCGGAGCGTGGCCCCGATGAGCGTGTGCGCGGCGTTTCCATTCACTATCCTATCACTCCAGACAAATGGCTATCCAGTCTCTTCTTATATGAAGATGTTTCATGCCATGGATCTTCCATCTAATGCAGAGATCCCAACTGTTTTGCATATACTAGTGCCAGGATAAAAATATCCCACTCAACATGCAAAATATTAACAGCAAAGGTGAATGGGGTGAGGTCAGGGCCACAATTGAAAGAAATGCCCATCCTTTGTATATATTTAGGCTATGCATGAATGAATGAAATGTAGTTATATGCAAACATTTGGGGTGCCTCTGACCAAATTGTTTCTTTCAATTCATCTTTTAATGCAGCTATCTTTACAGAGTTAAAGCAAACACTTCAATCAGGTATTTAACCAGGTTAAATATCCATCATGGAGGCTCTATAAAAGAAAGCTACGTCATTACTTTAAAGACAATCCAAATTAAGTCGTAGGAGTGGCACATCCATAATTCCAAGAATTAACGCTAATTAACTGCCAAACTAAAAGTCCTGAGACTGTTGAAGACAAGAGGAAAAAGTTAGCACTACCTTTTCTGCCAGCCAACCCAAGTGCCTAATTTCTCGGCTTCCGGCTATTCCTGCTTTACCCAGTTGATCTTTGACCTCTGAGATCGCTCTGGGAATGAGCTCGCTGATGCAAGAGTGGATGGCATAGAACCAGGCCTGGGCGGTGCTCGCATCTTTACTCCTTAGCACCAAAATGTGCTTGGCATCCGGTGAATGAACTTCAACAATCCTGTAGAAGAAAAATAAATACAATAAATAAGAAAAGAGGGGAGAGTTATAGGTGTTCTCAAAGTTCCAGCCCGATTACCTGATTTATAGGTGTAGAACAGAGGTGGGTCACGCTTGCCCAGTCACATGACCAACAAGGTATGCCTACCATGACATGACCATCAAGCCACACCCACCAAACAAGCCACGCCCACAGAACCGGTACTAAAACTTTTTGAAACCCACACCTGGTGTAGAAGTGTGGAAAACTACTTTGCCCGGGATGGGGCATCTGAGGTCCATTGAGTCACGACCAAACCAACATAGCTAGCCAAAAAGAGGTCCTATCAGGTAGCAATAGCACTTAGACTTATATATTGCTTCATAGTGATGTACAGAAACTTGCTAAGTCGTTTACAAAGTCAGCATATTGCCGCCCCCCCCCCCCCCCAAAAAAATCTGGGTCCTCATTTTGAAAGAATGGAACGCTGAGTCAACCTTGAGCCCCGTCAGGATCAAACGCCGGGCTGTGGGCAGAGTTAGCCTGCAATACTGCACGATAACCACTGCACCACCAGGGCTCCCTATAAGGTGCCTCCCCATCCTATAAGCTTGGCATTCCACCGCAACTTGGTTTCACTTGTTCCATATCATCAATCTTCAACACGGCACAGTGGGATACAGAAAAACAGTGGATTGCTGAAGGATCGTCCAGTCTGCCTGTAGCCCATATTTCCTTTGTCTCTGGGGATTCTCAATCATCCAGATCATGGAAGTGGCACGCAGAGCCATCTCTCCAGGCACGCGAGCCATCACCCATTGCTTTGCCGGGTTTTGGCGCGCCGGCCAGCTGGTCTTCACGCGTGCTGGAGTGCTAGAAACCAGAAGAGCAGTCACCCGGTGTGCATGCACATGCCGGGAAGATCTTCCAGCTTCCGGCATGCACATACACACCATCCAGCTGGTTGTGCATTCCAGAAAAGGTTTGCCAACACTGTCTTAGTCCAAACAACCTCACAGGGTTTTCTTGCGCAGATTAAATAAAGGATTATTCCCATATATGTCACCTTGAGCTCTTGGAGAAAAGTAAGAATATAAATCTATCAAATAATATCAGTCTGCTGCAACAAACAGTGGCAATAAATCTAATCATACCTTAAAAATTAAACTCTTACGTTGGCTTTGAGTTTAGGGAACTGCCGCCTCAACTTAACTTCAAAGGCAAAGGAGACATTGTAGTATAAGATACAACTCGTCACAATTCACCCACATTGGGTATGGGGTGGGACCACAATTAATCATTACATTCAAACTGGGCAATTAGAAAGCACAATGAGGGTTTGAGAAAACAGTTTATTGGAAATCAATGTATTCGCCGATAAAACATGATCAACAAACATCTCTTTGGCGTTGTTCTTGTTAGTTGCAAAGTCGTGTCCGACCCATTGCGACCCCATGGACAACGTTCCTCCAGGCCTTCCTGTCCTCTACCATCCCCCAGAGTCCATTTAAGCTCACGCCGACTGCTTTGGTGACTCCATCCAGCCACCTCATTCTATGTCGTCCCCTTCTTCTTTTGCCCTCAATCTTTCCCAGCGTTAGGCTCTTCTCCAGGGAGTCCTTCCTTCTCATTAGATGGCCAAAGTATTTGAGTTTCATCTTTAGGATCTGGTCTTCTAAAGAGCAGTCGGGGTTGATCTCCTCTAGGACTGATCGCTTTGATCACCTTGCAGTCCAAGGGACTCGCAGGAGTCTTCTCCAGCACCATAGTTCAAAGGGCTCCATTCTTTGGTGCTCAGCCGTTCTTATGATCCAACCTTCACAGCCATACTTTGCAACTGGGAAAACCATAGCCTTGACTATACACATTTCTGTTGGCAGGGTGATATCTCTGCTTTTTAGTATGCTGTCTAGATTTGCCATACATTTCCTCATTAAATTTGTACCTTCCCATCTCAATGGATTTTATCATTTCTCTAAAGTAAGAATGAAAAAGTCAACAAGAGAAAAAAGACAAAGGAAAAAAAATTGTGAAGACGAGTTTGCTCTGCTTTGTATTATGTTTTGACAATTTACCCTCATCGCAATATAACAGGGCATCAGTTAATGTGTCCATATCCTTTCTAGTCTATTCTACTTGGCTTTCCAACATAAATGCCCCTGGGCACTGTTGATGATTCTTTTCCTGCAGTGAAAATATGTCAAATGATACCAAAACACTATTTTAAGTTACTTTAAAATACAATCTGCTCTTCTGTAAATCTCACTGGCTTTTCTCTCGGAATCTGGCTTCTGAAACATGACATTATCTGCAATTTGGTGATAAAAAGTTCTCTTTTAAATTTCCCCTTGTCTGGAAATATTTAAGGAAGTGCCACAGCTCTGTTTCTCAATACCCTCTACCACAGCTATGTAAACACTGCATACAACACATTTTTGATAAAAGCCCACATTGGCCTAAAGGAACTGTGCATTTAAATAGGAGATGTCTGTGATGATATATACTGTCTTCTAGCCATGAATACAAATGCCATCGTGTTTTTCAAAGAGCCTGCTCAGATAACCATATAAAGGAAAACTATCTTTCCTCTAAAGCCTCTATGGTCAATAAAAACATCTCAAAGTTCCTTATAAAATGACAATAAAAAAACCCCAAGTTCGCAACCTCCAAATGTACAAACATTTGAAGCCGAACAAAAATGATGAGGGCTGGAGGTTAAAACATACAAACAATAGTTACAGGAATTGGATGTGTCTCTAATGAAAAGTAAGACTAGTAGAGGACATGATAGTAGTGTTTGAACATTTGAGGGGCTCCTACAAAGACAGAGGTCAACATTGTTCCAAAGCACCAAAATGCACAAGAAATAATGGATGGAAACTAATCAAGGAGAGAGGCAACCGAGAACTAGGAGAAATTTCCTAATGGCGAGAGCAAATAAGCAGTGGGACTAATTACCTCCAGAAGTTGTAAATGTTCCAATACTGGAAATTTTTAGGAAGAGATTGGATAACTGTTGTGGCCCAGGAGGAGCCGTAGGAGCTGCCACCAGACTCTGACAGCGAGGGGCCCTATGAGTCGGCTCTGGAGGACCCTGAACAGGGTTCCGACTCTGAGCAGGGTGCAGAGAGGCTGGTTGGCCACCAGGAGGCACCTGAGCCTTGGACCAGTGGGGAGGAGACAAGGGAGAGTGAGCCAGAAGCCAGTAGTGAGTTGTTCCTGGATGCACGCCATCGAAGAGCTAATAGGCGTCAGGAACAATTACAGGAGGTAATTGCACTCAGCTGGTGGTCATTAGGCTCCTCTCCAGACTATAAAAAGCTACTTGTGCACACGCCCCTCTTTGCAGAAGTCAACACAGAATTGAAAGTCGGAGAACTTTGTATGAGCTTGGCAGGCTGGATTGCTGCCAAGCCTTATCTGTGTTTATTGCTGCCCAAGCTTGTCTGTGCTGGGTTGCTGCCAAGGACCTGTTTGTCTGTTAATTAAATGCCGTAATTTATCTCTGCCTCGGAGTGTGCTTTGGTGTGGAATGAGGGGGGTCAGAACATATAACTATTTATCTGAAATGGTATAGGGTTTCCTGCCTAAGCAGGAGGTTGGAGTAGAAGACTTCCAAGGTCCCTTCCAATTGCATTATTCCAATTGCATTATTGGAGTTCTATAGGAACTCCAACCTCCAGAATTCCCAGCCAGCATGGTCAAAGCTACCTTGAACAACATGGTAGAATGAGAGGCAACAATGTGAGATAAAATATGGAATTTTTGTGCCAGGAACATCATGCAGGTTAAGGAATGAATTTGCTCTGGTTATAGGAAATCCTTTATTTTGCTTCTAATACTTGGGATTTCACTGGCTGGATTCCTCATTTAACCACCTCCAGGGCATTAACTCTCTGGAAGCAACTTGTATTTTTCATCTAGATTTCCACTTTCCCTTTTCACTGTAAAGGTGCTCTTAAATAAGGGAAGAATGAAGATGAACCACAGTCCGTCATAGAAGACAAACTCGGGATTTTGAAAAACCCTCTTTGGTTACAAATACCAAGTGAGATGCTCAAGCTTGATACTGTGCAAATTCCCAGTAAAATCCAGCAGGTTAAAGGTGATGACTTATGGCACAGAACAACGACCTATAAACAAGTCCAGGAGGAGATGGCACATGCTTTCTAATTTGCCCAGCTGTGTCACTTGACTTCCCCTGCCAGGAAACCTGTGGGTTTTGATGGAATATCTGTAACAAACTAATTAATTCTAGCAACAGAGGAATCCACTTTCTAATCTGAGTTTGTGGAGCACATTTCTTAGAAGACTTGGAGTAATGGTATGTTTGCCGTTATCTGCAAAACAGATAATGGGGTGGTGATACAAGACCTATGAATACTAACCGAATAACAGAGTTGGAAGGGACCTTGGAGGTCTTCTGGTCCATACTATACTGTTGTGATTCAGCAGACGTCTTCTGTGAGTCTTTTCAGGATGCAAGATGACCAATACAGCTGGAGCTCGTTAGTAGCGTATTCTGGTGATAAAAGGACGGATGGTGCCACGCCCTGGTTGCAGGAGTCAACGTTCCTTGGTTCGTTCAACATTGATTGATCATCGGTCGTGGTTTATGTGAGATATACTTGGAGAAGTAATTTGCTTTCTGTAACCCCGATTCAAGGAGACACTTGGAGAAGTGCATTGTTTTGTAAGAGTTTTTGTTTGGTATTGTGTTATCTCGTCAGAGACTTTATGTATGTTAGTTTTGGGCTCGCAGCCAGTCTGAGCCGAGAACTGATAAAGAGAGTTCCTTTTAAGTTTGTTTGCCTGTCCTTTGTTAACGAGCGGAGAAGGGGGGACAGAACACTATACTAAGTGTGTTGCCTGCAAAGCCCTGAAAAACTCCAATAGAAGTCCATTTGCTACACTTTTACTATAGAAACTGGTTCTGCTCCTACCCCACACAGTCTCTTTATGTGTAGACAATGTCCCTTAAAAAGGGCAGAAAACCAGAAGCAAATATACTAGGAAGAATGCCTCCTCACCAAAGTGGCCAGACTTGATGATTTCCGATAAAAAATATAACTCCATCCATAAACAAAGCAATGTGCTTTGCTAATATCTTAATTAATTAATAGTAATTAATAACTTCATTGTTGAGGTCTGTTGCATATTCAAAATGCAAATACCAGCTGCGACATGATTGGTTGGTCGTTTTGACAGTTGGTCTGAGTGCTAGTATAAATACCCTGACAGTTGCAGGGAACGTTTGAATCGCTTGTCACCTGTGTTATAATAAAGATCTGTCTTGCACATGGCTCCTGCGTGTCAATTCCCTCACAACAACAACCCACACGTTTACAACAACTGGCGACGAAGGTGGGATTTGCGATTCCCACAGGGCCTGGATCAAGAAAAACAGCCAGTCGCAGCCACCTCTGCCTAGCAGAGAATTAGAGGCTACCCAAGGCTACCTTCCAGCAGCAGCAGCTGTGGCCACCGCCCGTTTCAGCCAACTTGCCAGTGCGCAAGGACGAGCATTGTACCCGCGGAGCACAGCACGTGAAGGACCGCTGGGACCCGAGGCCAGCATGCGCCCAGCTAAACCAGTTTCTAGTCAACTGTCTGGGCCCGAGGTCATTGGGTTGTCCGTGCGCCTCACGGATCCGTCTGTCCACTCTGCCGGCCTGCAACGCCTGCCTGCCTCTTTACCCGAGAAGACAGCCTGTCAACCTCCAGGGAAGCTGCCTCTACTTGCTGCAGAAGCCGAGAGCCGAGCTCGGACTAATCACCGGCCTCCGTTCTCCAGGACCACGCTGCCGGCTCGCCCTCTGCGCCATCGAACTCACCTCCTGCCTCCGCTCCGTTTCGTTTCTAGCAGGGCCTACTCTCCTGTCCTGCCTGTCTCCTAAGATACAAACCTGCTTCCCACACTGCTCGAGGCCTTCAACGAGCCTGGACTGGGGAATTCATTGGGCATGCGCAGGAATGTGAGGGAAAAATAGTTGTGAGGGAAAAATAGAAAAAAAAATGTAAATAAAGAAATAAAATGTGAATAGGCACTGGGGGGTAAGGAAAATAGAAAAAAATAAACTGAAAGAATTTTACTAAACTAATTGAAGCTACTAGTCCCAGAATGTTCCTGGACAGAGTTGCTAAATTTCTACTTCTGTTACAAAGTTAAGCATTACATTAAAGTGGTTACAAGTGGTTAAAAATTGTCTTTCCTACATTGAGGGCCTGTCAGGGCCGCCGCTATGGCCAGCAAGCGACATCAACAGCAGTACCCACCGCCGTGGGCCTCCGGTTGTAGCCAACCTCAGTAAGCTCCCAGGCGCGGCCTCCATCCGTCCGAGGGACGGGCTTCCTACGCTTAACCTCGACTGGAGCCGCCGCCGCTACTCAGGGATGAGCTATGGACCGTGATGGCTAAACTGCGCCAGCTGTGCCTGCCTGCCTGCCTGCCACCAGCTGTTCCTACGGCATGCCTGCCACCAGCTGTTCCTACGGCACTCCAACCGCCTCGTTCCAACCGCTGCGTTCAACAACAGCCTCGTTCTCCAAGCTGCCACCTAGCACCACCGGCTACGCTCTCTCAGCCTGTCTAAAGCCTCTCCAACACTAGCACACTCACAACATACACCAGACTGTCCTCTACACCATGAGCCTCCTTCCGCTGCAAAGGCCACCGCTTGCTTCTCGAGCCAACGAGAGCTACAACACAACGAGAGCCTCCCTGCTGCAAAGATTCCAAAGGACCTTTTTTTTTTTTTTTCCTGGTTCTAAAATTTAGCTACGAAGGACTCACCACCATCTTGAAACAGCAGAACTGGGGGGAAGGAGAGAGATTGAATATGCAAATACCAGCTGCGACGTGATTGGCTGGTCATTTGGTCTTTAGAACTGGGGGGAAGGAGTGTTGCATATTCAATATGCAAATACCAGCTGCGACCTGATTGGTTGGTCGTTTTGACAGTTGGTCTGCTAGTATAAATACCCTGACAGTTGCAGGGAACGTTTGAATCGCTTGTCACCTGTGTTATAATAAAGATCTGTCTTGCACATGGCTCCTGCGTGTCAATTCCCTCACAACAACAACCCACACGTTTACAATAAGGTCCAGCCCCGATTAGAATGAATGTATGTGGTGTTGTGATTTTAAACTTTTTTTCTCTCTTTTTCCCCCCTCTTTTTTGTAAGCCGCCCGGAGTCTTTCGGGATTGGGCGGCGTATGAATTTTATAAATAAATAAATAAACTTAATTAGATTTCCTGATTTTTATTAATGAATGAAAGTGTATCTGCAGTCGCTGTCTTAGTTATTCAATTTTCTTCTGGAAGTTATAGAGCTGTGATGGTGAACCTATGGCACACGTGCCACAGGTGGCATGCGGAGTCATATTCGCTGGCACGGCAGCCATCAGCAGCCCTCAGCTCCGCTGATTTCCGGCCTTCCGGAGGGCCGGTGGAGGCCATTTTTGTCCTCCCCAGACTTCAGAAAAGCCTCACAAGCCTAGGGAGGGTGAAAATCCCTTCCCCCCCTGCATGGGTCACTTGAGCATGCGCAGGTGGGTGGGTTGCTTGCGCATGTGGGTAAATTCGCACCATGCACGATAGCGCGTGCATACACCATTTTGGCACACCTTTAGAAAAAGGTTAGCCATCACTGTTACAGAGGGACAGGTTGGGGCCTTGTAGGAGTAGCAGAATCTGGGGACGGAGTTAAAAGAAGGATCAGCCTAGAATCTATACATAGCCACAAGTGACCTAAGTCTTACCCTCCTAGAATTCTGTGGACCAGGGGTGTCCAACTCAAGGAGCGATGGCCGGATGTGGCCCGTGGGGTGCTTAGATCTGGCCCTTAGGATTGCCCTGGAAACGGAGAAGGATGGGCCCAGGGTGCCTCTGCCAGCGAAAACGGGCTCCCGAGCTCTGTTTTGGCTGCGACGGCCTCCTGCACCCCTCTACCAATGAAAACAGAGCTTGGGAGGGTTGCACTGCCAGTTCTGTTTTCACTGGCAGAACGCTTGGGCCACCACAGGTGCCCCGAAAAGACTGACGTTGAGTGAGCATGTCAGGGGTGAAATCCACTTTACCTTTGCTACTGGTTCAGAAGCAATGTGAGCACGTGCGCACTTCGCTCGCACGCGCCACCTCTGCACATGCGCAAAACCTTCAGTGCATGCGCATTGCGCACATAGAAAAGTAAGCAAATTGGGGGGGGGAATCTTCTGTGCCATGCAATTTAGATTATATAAATCCCGCTTCACAGCTGATCGTCGGAAAAACCGGTTCGCATTTTTTCTTACTACCGTTTCGGGCATTGTTAGGAAACTTGATACCGGTAGCATTTCACCCCTGTCCACGCCCATCCCAGCCACACCCATCCCTTGAGGTCAAACACAACCCTGATGCGGCTCTCAATGAAATCGAGTTTGACACACCTGCCATGGACCCTTATTTAATTCCATGGAAACTGCTGACCATTAGCTGAGAAGATTCCTGTTTAGCAATAAATCAGTTTAATTGCACCTTCGTGCGCGGACCCGATCTTTCCCACCTGACCCAACCCTTATAATTCACTGTCATAAGACAATTCCAACCATACCATGTAGCGCATGGATCTACCACTGAGCCCTCTTCTCTAACAGCAAACTCTTTGGGTTTCTGCCTCTTATGCAGAAGCAGCACCAGATGCTAAGGAAGTTTCTTTGGATTCCTTTATGCTAAACGGGGGACAAAAAAGGCCATGAATGTGAAAGAAGAAGAAAAAAGCTTTTCCTTTTAACTACCCCATCAGCCTCTTCTAATTTCACAGGTTTTCTCCTCGCATAAGAGGCTTGCAGGTGTGTGGTGTGATGCAACTCTCTCCATACATTATAGATGAGGACCAATAAGTTTATCCTATTTTTAGAGCCTGGAAGCTCTAAAGGACTATCAAAGTCTCATTTCCCATTCATTTCCCCAGGCTGCTTTTTCTCACTTCCCAGGTAAGCAAACGCCCAGAGATTGGTGGCTCAAATAAGAATAAGGAATTCAGTTCCCCCAGTGCAGCTTCTTGCTTTTTAGGATTGGCCATAAAGGCACAAATAGAAGAGTGCAATCAAGGCAATCAAGTTCCAGACTGGCCTTCCTTGATTTAAGCTCTCGGATATTCCATATTTAGCATGGCCAACTGGTAGGGCCAAGTTGTGAATGGTGAGACTTTCACCCAAATCCCATTGGATTTTTACTTGTTGAAACTCTGCCCTTTTTTGTCTATAAAAAAGAGATTAAGCCAGTGTTTCTCAACCTTGGCTACTTAAAGATGTCTGGACCTCAACTCCCAGAATTCCCCAGCCAGCGACTGCAGGTTTTGCAGTAGAGAGCCATATTTATTGCAGGTTTTGCTGTAGAGAGCCATGGAGATAGCCTTGAGCGAGATATTCAGATAGGGTTGTAGAAGCAACATTGCTTAAGTCCCAGAATGAAAGCAGTCTACTTAGAAGAACTTCAAAAGGACTCAATATCTCAGGGGCTGCCACAAAGAAGAGGGAGTCAAGCTATTCTCCAAAGCATCTGAGGGCAGGACAAGAAGCAATGGATGGAAACTAACCAAGAAGAAAACCAACCTAGAACTTACCTTAAGAAGCTTCTTGGATGAGAAGCGAAACGTCTTCAAAGAAAAACCAGAAAGTCTAGTTGCCCCTTAAAAAAAAGCACCTTTGGGACAACCATGACCTGGATGACTGAGAATCTCCACAGACCTCAACCTATGAATGTCTATGAAGAAGGAACTAAGGAGAAATTTCTTGACAGTGGGAACAATTAATCAGTGGAACGGCTTGTCTTTAGAAGTTGTGGGTGCTCCATCAGTGGAATTTTTAATGAAAAGATTGGACAGCCACCTCTCTGAAATTTTACGCAGTTTCCTGCCTGAGCACAAGGTTGGACTAGAAGATCTTTATGGTCCCTTCTAATTCAGGAAATTGTCCTCCTTTCTGGACATCAACAAAGTAAGATGCACTCCTTTTATTCTTCTCCGCTGAATATGGGAAATGTGCAAAGAGAGAAAAAGAAGGGAAAGAAAAGACAGCCGCTGTCTACTTCTCTTATGGACTGAAACTGCTCTTGATCCACAATAATAACGAAGAATGAATATTATGGGAAGGGGGTGTTCTTCTCCCCCACCCAGGTTTCCTTACCTGTTTTCTGGATCTAACATAGCCATGTTCCGCGTCACGTAGCACATTTTGAGTGGGATGGTCCTTTTGTCTCGGTAGATATTGAGAGACAGCGGCAACAGGGGATCGATGGTTGGGTTGCCCAAACGGGGGGACTCGGGAGGAGGAGTTTCCCATCCAATTTCCGAAATAGGAGAACCTTTCTTCACATAAGGGGTGGCTTCTCGCATGTATTTCACTGAAAGGAAGAAAACAAATGAGAACGTAGGTATAGAAGAAGTGCCGAGGCAGAGCTGAGGGTGGAATGAAATGTGTCATTAGCTTAGAGTCCTTACATTTTCACCAGCAGTCCAAGTTTAACTGCTCCTGAATTCCATTGACTCTTATCTGGTACCAATTTAAGGCTGAACTTTAGATAGAATAGATTCTTGTGTATGCGCTTAAATACATCTCCTAAGCTGCAATACGACAGATGGTCCTGATTCTCTGCACCTGACATTAGGGGAACACGTGGTCGAATGTTACAATGGTCATAAAAGTCCGGAAGTCTCCGGTTAGACTTCCGGAGGCCAAACCCCCACCGTGGGGAGGAGGAACCGACCAGGTGGTTCCGCCCCAGGCGACTGATGGACCCTGTTAGGTTCCAGACGGAGCTTGGGGTCATTCCAGACGCTCTCGCCCACAGTTCGGCGGAGACTATTGCTGCGGCCTGGCACTCGGCGGCATCGGAGTCTCTGGACCGAATTGCGCCACTACGGCCCCTCCGGGTCAGCGGCTCGCGGAGACCCCCTTGGTTCACCGAGGAGCTCCGCGAGATAAAGCGCCGGAGGAGACGCCTAGAGCACCAGTGGAGGTCCGACAGGTCCGTATCGAACCGAGCACTGTTGACAGCTTGCACCAAGGAGTATATTTGGGCATTGAGAACCGCCAAAAGATCACACATTGCCTCCTTGGTAGCGTCCGCCGAGTCTCGCCCAGCCGCCCTGTTTAGGATAACCCGCTCCCTCCTAAATAGGAGGGAGACGGGGAACCCCCTGCAGGGTAAGGCTGAGGAATATAGTCAGTTCTTGGCGGACAAAGTTGCTCGGTTTCGATCGGAACTGGACTCCACCCCCGCAGATCCAGCCGGGACACAGGGGAATAACTTGGTAGACCATCTCTGGGTTGAGTTTCAGGATGTTGCCTCTGGGGATGTGGACAAGGCTATGCGAGCTGTGAGTTCCTCCACCTGCATACTGGACCCGTGTCCCTCTTGGCTGACTACCAACAGCAGAGAGGTGACACGAGGCTGGATCCAGGCGGTTGTTACCGCCTCTCTTCGGGAGGGACACCTCCCCACCGCGCTTAAGGCGGCGGTGGTGAGGCCCCTCCTGAAGAAACCGTCTTTGGATCCAGCAGTTCTTAACAACTATCGTCCAGTCTCCAACCTCCCCTTTCTGGGGAAGGTTGTTGAGAAGGTGGTGGCCTTACAGCTTCAGCGTACCTTGGAGGAAGCTAACTATCTTGACCCCTTCCAGTCTGGCTTCAGGCCCGGTTACAGCACTGAAACCGCTTTGGTCGCATTGACCGATGATCTCTGGAGAGCCAGAGATGGAGGCCACGCGTCCATCCTGGTTCTCCTCGACCTCTCAGCGGCTTTCGATACCATCGACCATGGTATCCTTCTGCGACGACTGCGGGAGGTGGGGGTGGGCGGCACTGTTCTACAGTGGTTCTCCTCCTACCTCTCGGACAGGTCGCAGTCGGTGTTGGTGGGGAGGGAGAGATCGTCCCCGAGGCCCCTAACCTATGGGGTGCCGCAGGGCTCGGTTCTGTCCCCCCTACTATTTAACATATACATGAAACCGCTGGGCGAGATTATTCGGAGGCACAGGATTAAGTACCATCAATATGCGGACGATACGCAGTTGTATCTGTCCGCCCCGTGCCAACTCAATGAAGCGGTGGACGTGATGAACCGGGGCCTTGAGGCTGTTAAAGACTGGATGAGAGCTAACAAACTGGTACTCAACCCGGAAAAGACCGAGTGGCTGTTGTGTTTTCCTCCCAAAAATTTGGCTAATGTTCCAACAATCAGGCTGGGGGGGCAAAATTTACACCCCTCAGACAGGGTCCGCAACTTGGGAGTCCTCCTGGATTCACAGCTGAGTTTTGAGCATCACTTGTCGGCTGTGACCAGGGGGGCATTTGCCCAGGTTCGCCTGGTACGCCAGTTGCGGCCCTACCTGAACCGGGAGGCTCTCACAACAGTCACTCGAGCCCTTGTGACCTCTAGGCTGGAATACTGCAATGTGCTCTACATGGGGCTGCCCTTGAAGAGCATCCGACGACTTCAGCTAGTTCAGAACACGGCCGCGCGAGTGATTATGGGCGCACCACGGTACGCCCATATAACACCAATCCTCCGTGAGCTGCGCTGGCTACCTGTTGATCGTCGGGTGCACTTCAAGGTCCTACTTACCACCTATAAAGCGCTCCATGGTAGTGGATCTGACTATTTGAGAGACCGCCTCCTGCCAATTAGCTCCCTGCGTCCCATCAGATCGCACAGAGTAGGCCTCCTCCGAATTCCATCCGCCAGTCAGTGCCGACTGGCGACTACGCGGAGGAGAGCCTTCTCAGTTGCAGCTCCGACATTATGGAACACCCTCCCCGTGGAGATCCGTACCCTCACCACAGTCCAGGCCTTCCGCACAGCCCTGAAGACCTGGCTATCCCGTCAGGCCTGGGGATAGGATTACTCTCACCCCGCCCGAATGTTGAATGAATGTTGTGTTTTTATGGATAATTTTCTTTTATTCACGATTTTTTTTCCTTTAAGTCTTGTCTTGCACCCCCTTCCCCTCATTATTGTAAGCCGCCCTGAGTCCCTCCAGGGAAAAGGGCGGCATATAAATTCTTAATAAAATCTAAATCTAAAATAAAACAAGTTAGTCATGTGACCTATCCAATTTTATGGATATTTTTATTTTGCAGCAGTCATTAAATGAACCCATTGTTCACTATGGTGAAGTTTTCCCCCAAAAAACAGAAATGCTTTTTGCTGCAAACGGATGCAATCAGATGACTGCAGGATACTGCAAAGGGCCATAAATGTGACTCTGTTGCCAAGCAACCCAAAGGCGGTCACCCCATTAGAACTCCATTTTGAAAGAATTGTTGAGAATTCTGGGAGTTGAAGTCCGTATATCTGGAGATCACCTAAGGCAGTGATGGCTAAACTTTTTGGCATCAAGCGCCGAAAAGGGCACACGGAAATGTCGCACGTGCGCACGCTCGTCACAGCCACACTCCGGAAAAGCCGAACTTCCGGGTTCTAGTGTGCATGTGTGCCCGGCAATCAGCTGACTGGTGTGCATGTGCAGGGCAGTTTTTTGGCACTACCAATGTGTGAAGGGACCGCATTCCAGAAAAGCTCAACTTCCAGGTTCTGGAGCGCATGCGCGCCCAGCAATCAGCTGGCTGGTATGCATGTGCACTCCAGTTTTTGTCACTGCTGTGAGTGCAAAGGACAGCTGATCATCACTCGCGCATGCACGCCAGAAACCCAGAAGACAAACAGGCAAGGCTGCACATGCCGGTTGACATGGCTTCACATGCCACTGTGGGTATGCTTGCCATAGTTTCGCCACACAGACCTAAGCCAATTCAGAAAAGCCTTCCAGTATAAAATACTAGTAAATCTCTATCGGTACAAAAATGTGACTGGTTTAAGACTTATGTAGAAGTGGAGATTTTTTATTATATTTTTATTTATTCCAATTATGCTTTTTTCTCTGATACACCAAAACATCTTATTAAGGGATAACCTTTAATTTTATTCATGCAACTACAATCTCACAATCTTCCCTGATATATAGTTAAGTCAGCCAGGTTGTTAAAATAGTGTTTTTAATTGCACTCCCACAGCATAAACTGTAGCAAACCATTTTCTATCTTAGCCTTCCCAATATAGTATCTATCAAATGAGCAGGATTAGAAGGTCTATCACCAAGAATTGAGGTCCCGAATCATTGAAGTCAACAAGTCGGAAAACGCCTGACATAGTCTTGACTCAATGTTAACTAGACAAGTGTGTTAGTGATAACACAAATGAATTGATAGAAGTGTCTGGTAACAACTGTCCACAAGTTGATCCCAACCTCTTTTCCAGGTTGAGGTTCTTAATTGTCGTCACACACTATTGAATAACTCTGGTCTCTTTTTATCTCCAACAAATTTGAAATTGAGGTCAGGTAATTAAGATTCCAACATTTGTTTCTCGTTCCTCCAAAAATCCACTTCACCCCTCCGCTCTGAAAACGACTGGCAAACGAGGAATTGTCTTTTGAGTGAATTAATCTGCTGTCATATGCTAACAGCTTCATTATTTTCCTGTTAGCTGGGCCGACAGCCAGCCAGTGCCGTGTTCTAAAGAGCACTTCATACGCACCCGTTTTCACCAAAAGCTTCAACAATTCCACAATTAAGCCTTTGTTATATATTCAGGGATGACATTTCGAAAGGGGGAGAGAGAGAGAAAGACAAAGGAGAAAAACACACTTCTTGCAAGTCAGACGGACAAATGCGATCAAATCTATCTATCTTCTTCTTGTTTTTTTCTAATTAGGTTCTCGAACATCTTGTGACTCGTTACGGCTAACCTGAATAACACCAGAAAGAAAAAGAAAAGAAAAGAAAAGAAAGAAAAAAGACTTCAAACTGAAAGGGTTTCACTTTGATTCTGTAGAGGAACAAAAAAAATGGGAAGTATCAGCTTATGGAACGACGAAGGTAAAAGGCAAGAAATGTTGAAAGAAAGAAGAAAAGAAACTTGATCAAAGGCAGCGTATTAAGAGACTTTCTGGCTTTGCAAGATACCCCATTTCATCACCCGCCCTTTAGGAAGTGACTGATATTAAAATGCACACAAGCACACACAAAGACTCAACTATGACTCTAGTAGTGAAAGTTTGGTTTAATTTTTTTTTTAAAAAAACCACATCATTTATCATGACCACAGAATTTTCACACCGTCCTCAACTTACATTCATTGCAAAGTTGCAACAGCATTTTTTTTTAAGTCACACATGGAGCATTCCCATGGTCATGTGATCAAAATTCATGCTATTGGCAACTGGCATGTATTTATGACCGTGGAAGTGTCCAATATGATCACCATTTGTAACCTTCCCAGCTGACTTCTAACAAGTAAAATCAATGGAGGAAGCCAGATTTGGTTAATGAACACATGGTTCACTAAACAACTGGACTGATTCGCTTAACAACTATGGCAAAAAAAAAATCATAAAATGGGGCAAAACTTACTTAACAACTGTCTTGTTGAGCAACAGAAAAGTCAGTCTCAACTGTGGTTGTGAGTTGAGGACTACCTGTATTCCTTCAGAGCCGCGGTGGCGCAGTGGTTAGAGTGCTGTATTGCAGGCCACTTCTGCTGACTATCGGCTGCTTGCAGTTTGGTAGTTCAAATCTCACCAGGCTCAAGATTGACTCAGCCTTCCATCCTTCCAAGGTGGGTAAAATGAAGATCCAGATTGTTGGGGGGCAATAGGCTGACTCTGTAAACCGCTTAGAGAGGGCTGTAAGGCATTATAAAGTGGTATATAAGTCTAAGTGCTGTTGCTATTGCTATTATTGGGAAACAGCTTCTAACAATTACACATACACACCGGCACACAAAGGAAGAGAGAGGGACAATAATGGTTTCCAGCTATTACAGTTTAAACTGCATCCAGGTGTCTTTGTTTTGTTAAAAGGATGTTATGAGAAACCAGAGAATTGGAGGATGTCTGCATAGAGAAGAAAATGTACACCTTTGAATACAAAATCACTTATTTGGAATGAGACACACCCCAGAGTAAGGGCCAGATTTCCCACTTGGGTGCTATCCCAGTTGAGACTGGAACTCTTGTAGTTCCCATCTTGGAGTAATTGTGTAAGTAGCAAAGTAATAAAAGAAATAATCATCATGCGTAGTAATTGCAGAGCACGTGATGTATTTTGGGGTTATTTTCATAACTGAATTCATGCCAGGCCCTTAAAGTGGCATATTGTATTTAGATTCTTCTTCCCATTTTATCTACATAATAATCTTGAAGTAGGGCATGGGTGAGGAACCATGGCCCTTTTATGACTGGTGAACGTCCAACTCCCAGAATTCCTGAGCCAGTTGGCTCAGGAAATCTGGGAGTTGAAGTCCACAAGTCAAAAAATGGCCCATAGTTCCCCATCTCTATTGTAGGTATCATCAGATTTGAGACAGAGATTCGCCCAAGTCGTTTAATCAACATCAACTGCAAAAATTTCACCCCTAAATTTGATGAAAACCAAAATAAGTACTACAACAGCAACAACAACCCCCCCCCCCCCCACACACACATATACATGCAGAGAGAAACACACACTGGCAAACTGCATTTCGGCAACAACATTTGAGAACTGATTTTAAAGCTGGAGGTTGGAGAATGCAAAGGAGTTACAGGTTGCCCAACCTTTTTCTAAAAAAATAATTCTCCATTAACATACCACCTCTATTCTTCATTTCCTCTCATACAATGCTTATACTCATTTGTTGTTCAAAAATGGAATGTGCCATATATAAATATTTGATTAATAGCCACCAGCTCTATATTACTGATTCATCATTTGGCGGTAATTGAGTTTTGAGCTGGCAGGAACAGGAATCATTGTTGCCAGATACTCATCAGGAGGAGGAAAGAAGAGGAAACAAATGGAAATTTTAGAATTTCTGTTTTTACGGCATCCTGGAATAGTAAGAGAACATAAGGCAGAGAACATGTGGAGGGGGGGAGAGAGAGAATGAAGAGAAATAATTAAGAGAGAGAATGAAGAGAGAGAGAATGAAGAGAGAGAATAAACAGAATGAAGAGAGAGAGAATGAAGGGAAAGAATAGAGAAAATGAAGAGATAGAGGGAATGAAGAGAATGAAGAGAGAGAACGAAGAGAGAGAGCGAATGAAGAGAGAGAATGAAGAGAGAAAATGGAGAGAGGGAATGAAGAGAGAATGAAAAGAGAATGAAGAGAGGAGGAATGAAGAGAAAGAATGAAGAGAGAGCCAGAGAATGAAGAGAGAATGAAGAGGAGAAAGAATGAAGAGAGAATAAAGAGAGAATGAAAAGAGGGAATGAAGATAGAGAGAAGAAGAGAGAATGAAGAGGAGAAAGAATGAAGAGAGAATGAAGAGAAAGAGAATGAAGAGAGGGAATGAAGCTAGAGAGAAAGAAGAGAGAATGAAGACAGAATGGAGAGAAAATGAAGAGAGAGAATGAAGAGGGAGAGGGAGACTCTGACTTTCAGAATTCAGTTCTGTGGAGCCTGATCCCTGAGCTGGTCTAACCTCAAAGGGCTGAAAGAACTATAATCTCCAAATCACAGAAGTAATAGTTCCACTTATATTCTGCACTTATTTGTCTCCTTGAGTCTTTGTCCAGTCCAGGATACTTCATTTTGGTACCCCTTTGTTACAAAATAAGACCTTTGGTCCTATCCTCTATGTCTTTTGCAACAAGGTGGAAAGAACCATACATTTTATGAGAGAGACGGTAGGAACTCAGGATCTTTGCCAAAAGAAGACTGAGGGCAATATAATAGCACGCTTCAAAATCAGAAACAATGCCCTACAGAAGATCGAGACCTTTTTCCTTACTGTTCTAAACATGTTAAGGCACAAAGCAAGGGACTTAATTACAAGAAGGCAGGTTCTGACTGTGTCTCAGAAAACAACTTCCTAACAATAACAGCAGTGCAGCAGTGGAACCAATTAACCAAAGGTGATGGGATCTCTCTGATGTGTAGAAATGGTGTCTAGACAGCCAACTATCAGGGAGGCATTAATTAGGGTTCCTGCAAGGAGATGACCTTGAAGGTCTAAACTCCCTCTTCAAATGTGCTGAATCTATAGTCAGAACGGCCCACTGGCTCACAGTGAAGCCCAGCTTTCTGCTTTCCCTAAGGGAAAAATTGCCTGATAATTCTTAGGCAGATGTTAATTCTTTTTAGGAACAGAATGTAAATATTGCACTAAAATTCCTTCTTGTTACTGGACTCCAGCCATAGTTGATCTTTCAGTTCTTGCTCTTGGTGTACCATTTGTCTGAAATGGTAGGGTTTCCGGCCTGAGCAGGAGGTTGGACTAGAAGACCTTCAAGGTCCCTTCCAACTATTCTATTCTATTCTCTCCTATTCCATCCCATCCCATCCCATCCCCATTCCATCAGTAGTATTCAACATACACTCACAGCTGAGTCCCAAATCTCTGTTAAGAGAGGTTAAGTCATTTGCACAGCATTTTTTTAAAAAGTTTTTATTTTATTTTAATTGAACAAAAACACAAAAAAAGAATCATCCTTCATTACATCTTGTAGAAAGCGTGTTGATTGGTTACATATAACTTTCGTGCATTTCTTCCACAGTCATTACTTATAGTTCATATTAGATTATACACTTTAAATCAAAAATCCTTGTATATCTTACTATCAATGTACCACAATTCTCATTTGACTACAATTATTTGAACATGCTTTTACCTCAAATCATTTATACTTAAAGACACAACCACATCATGGCATTCATTAGCTATTTCAAAAAATCCTCCAATAACATTACACCTTTATAGCATCTTTTAAGTAAAAGTCAATAAATAAAGTTTCTAAATCTTCCCCCCCTTTCCCCCCCAACTCACTGTTTAGAATTTATATCCAAGTTACTTTTGCCAATACTATAGCATGTATATATTGTTAAACAATATCTATTGACATTTCCTTGTTGTTACTATAATTGGCTAAAAATCATTTACTATTTATGTCCCATCTCCACTCGTCAGACCTACTCCCCCCAAAAAACCTTACACCTTTATAACAAGATCTAAATAAAAAATTGTTAATAAAATTTATAGGTCTTTTCCCAAGTCACAATTTGCAATTTATATCCAAATTTCTTTTACTAGAGTGCCAGTACATGTATATATCATTAAGCTGTATCCATTATCATTTCATTATTGTTATTATAGTTAATTAATTGTTAGCGAATAAACATTTGATTTTTTATTATCAACTTTCATTGTCAACCTGTATCTTTCCAGTAACAAAACAGTCTTATCTCTCTTGCCAATTGTGGTGTCAGTCTTCTTTTTATCTCCTTTATAAGGTTTTTATAGACTTCTCTCCATACTTTGTTGCTTGAAGGATCTCTCAGGTAAACTTGTTACCCACCAGCTGCTACTAAACTTAGCTTGTCTTTGGTTGTCAATCTTGCTTCTGAAAAAAATTCTCTTCTTAAGTCCATCATCATTACTATTTTTTCTTCTGTGTCCTGGAATCTGGGGTAGAGCTCCAATTCGTCTAATTTCCTTTTCCATATTCCCTTCTTTCCACTTTCACCCACATTTGCTCCATTAATAAATTCATCTATTGTCTTATCTTTATCTTCTATATCTTTATTCTCCCCTTTAATTTTTGGGGCTCCAACCCCATCATCTTTTGCTGTGAGGAAGACTAGTCTTTCCAACTTCTTCTCAATTCTCCCATATCCTTCCAATAGATTTTGAATTACAGTCAAGATATTTTGGAATTTTAAGGTTTCCTCATCTGAATATTGATCCATATTTCCAAAACAGAAGAAAAAAAGAAAAAAAAAACTAATAGCACTCTAGCCTTTCAGACCTCTTTTATTTTTTATTTTAGATTGACTTGAACACAAGTTCTTTTATGCTCTTCAAAGGAGAAGGGTTCTGTTCCCCCCCCTTTTCTTTCCCCTGCCAAAATAGTTCTCAAAGGCACCTGTGAAAACAATTCATGCCCTTGGCTCTTTATCAGTTTCTGTAAACAAGTTGCAAACCATTCAGCTACAAAGTCAGTGAAGTGAAAGAAGGAAAGAAAAGAGATACATTGTTTCAAAAAACCCAGCCTCTGACCTCCGAGTGGCAGTGTGCTACTTTTCACTTTCTAATAGTTATCTCTGGCTTATAGAAAAAAAGGTTCTTTAGATTTCTTTTAGTGAAATTTAATAACAAGTAATAGGAAGAATTGTTAAAATAAGAAGGAAGGTTTTAATACAGGAGTCAAAAAATAAAGCAACAAAAAGCAGAAGGAAAAAAATTAATCTGTTCACTTTAAGAGGAGAAATGAGAAATGTTGCGAGCACTTCAATCCACAAAGAATAGTTACAAAGAAAAAAAAGCTTTCCACAGCAATTTCACCACTCAATTCTTTTGCTTAAGGATCTAATTTGGCTTTAAAGAAAAATTTCTTTGGGCAGTCTTTCACAAAATAGAAAAAATACCTCACCAGATGGACTCACTTTCTCTTTTCACTTCCTTCCTTCCAGAGCATCCCGATTTCATCAGCCTGGGGACTGCCTTTTTATCGCCGCTTGAAGCGCTTCTCTTGAGTCCCTTTGTGATGTTCTTGAGACCAGCAAGGCTTCGGCTTCCTGATCACCATCTCTACGGGTCGGTTTAGGTCTCAATGGACCATCCAGTGGCAAAAGTGTCAACAGTGGTCTCGGAGTATCGAGACCGCACATTGTGACATTGCGATGTGGCTCCTCCTTCTGGTTGCACTGCATTTTATGACCTTTTTGCCACAGTTGTTAAGCGAATCACATCAATTGTTAAGTGAATCATGTGGTTGATAAGTGAACCTGGCATCCCCTATTCACACTTTGCTTGTTGGAACCTGGTATGGAGATTATGGGGAACACATCATGACCTCAGGAAAGTGCATGTCATAAATACAAGAGCCCAAATTTTGATCATGTGACCATGAGGATGGTCGTAAGCATGAAAACTGGTCATAAAGTCTCTTTTCTCAATGCTGTTCTAACTTTGAATAGTCACTAAAGGAATGGTAGTCAAGAACTTTGTTGTTGTTGTTAGTTGCGAAGTCATGTCCAACCTATTGCGACCCCATGGACAACGTTCCTCCAGGCCTTCCTGTCCTCTACCATCCTTGTGAGTCCATTTAAGATCATGCCTACTGCTTTGGTGACTCCATCCAGCCACTTCATTCTCTGCTGTCTGCTTCTTCTTTTGCCCTCAGTCTTTCCCAGCATGAGGCTCTTCTCTAGTGAGTCCTTCCTTCTCATTAGGTGGCCAAAGTATTTGAGTTTCATCTTCAGGATCTGGCCTTCTAAAGAGCAGTCAGGGTTGATCTCCTCTAGGACTGACCAGTTTGATCGCCTTGCAGTCCAAGGGACTTACAGGAATCTTCTCCAGCACCATAGTTCAAAGGCCTCAATTCTTTGGCACTCAGCCTTTCTTATGGTCCAACTTTCACAGCCATACATGGCAATTGGGGAAAACATAGCCTTGACTATACACACTTTTGTTGGCAGGGTAATGTCTCTGCTTTTTAGTATTCTGTCTAGATTTGCCATAGCTTTCCTCCCCAAGTCAAGAACTACCTGTAGATAAATTTATCTGTAGCTAAAAGGGAAAAAAAATGAGTAACTACAGAGGCACCTCCCTTCCCATATCAAGGGAACAATTTGGCATTATCTCATGTTCTGCCAACCAATGCTTATCTCATTAGCCTTGGTGTATGCCAGAAATTCTTAAATGTGGTCTAGATAAATCATTAGGTGTGCACAGTAATACCTAACACACTTCATTAAGTGCTTTCTGAAACACTCTCGGTTGTCTTTTTGATTAAGAAAGTATTTTAAAATGTTTCTAAATGCCTGCAGAATATGTTTTGCAGATAATTAAAAAACATTTTAGCTGATTGATAAATGAATTGAATGAGACAAGTTGTATTTTCCTTCCAATTCTCCTCTCAATTCTCATAAAACCCAGGACATCATTATATAATTGCATTTGCCCAGTGAGGTTGGTTCATATGTCATTGTTTTTGACCTCGTCATGCCTTATTAGTGATGCTGCTAATTTGAACCCAACAGGCTGGCTATCTTAAAGGCCAAAGGTGAATGTGTAGGACACAAATTTACTCCTCCAACTTTATTGCTTCTTTTAAGTATTTGTCTTGCTCTGATTGGGGGAAATGTCCAGTCTGGTTTCTGCATAAGCTTGGGAGACAATATAAAACCAAGTCTTTAACTTACGATTGGTTGCTTAGCAACCGTTCAGAGTTACAATCGTTCCCCCCCCCAAAAAAAGGGCTTACAACCCAAATCCGAAATTTCCGATGGTGACCTCCCATTCAGAGAGCCGAGGTGGCGCAGTGGTTAGAATGCAGTACTGCAGGCCACTTCAGCTGACTGTTATCTGCAATTCGGCGGTTCAAATCTCACCGGCTCAAGGTTGACTCAGCCTTCCATCCTTCCGAGGTGGGTGAAATGAGGACCCAGACTGTTGGGGGCGATATGCTGACTCTGTAAACCGCTTAGAGAAGGCTGAAAGCCCTATGAAGCGGTATATAAGTCTAACTGCTATTGTTATATTCCATGGTCATGTGATCACATTTTGGGCCCCAACGACATTTTATGGCCATTGTGACAGTTTTGCTGGCGCTTCCAGTTTTTGGCAAAACCACACCACAGCGAACAATCGCTTCACTTAATGACTGCAGTGTTCTCTTTACAACCATCCCATTCACTCAATGATTGCCACATTTTTTTAACAGCCACTTCAAAAAGGGTAATAACTTTACAACTTACAACTCCAATGGCCAGGCTTCATTAGGGTCGTAACTTGAGGACTACCTATAATGATTTGAAGCCTGGTAAACAACTATGTTATAAGTACTAGCATATTTGCAAACTGAGCTTTAACCTACTGTGTTTCCCCGAAAATAAGACAGGGTCTTATTTTCTTTTGGCCCCCGAAATAAGCACTTGGCCTTATTTTTGGGGAGGTCTTACTATTTTTGAGGTGCAGGAGGTGAAGGGCGTGGTCACCACATGGCTGATGCTGTGTTGCAATGTTTTCAAGAAGGGCTTATTTTCAGGGGAGGGCTTATTTTAGTGCATGCTCTCAAAAGCCTGATTGGGCTTATTACTTGGCCTTATTTTCAGATAAACAGGGTAAGAGGAAAAGATAGAATGATTAATATCATATATTGAGCTGTTAAGCTATTTTCAAGCCCTAGTTTGTTGAACAAATCACAATTTGGCCATATTCACACATTGCACCAAGCTATAAACTATGGATTTGCAAACCACAGTGGTGATATTCACGCAATGCACTGAACCAAAATTGTGTTATGGCTTAGCTTATACAGAATGTGTAAGTCTGCCACAGGCATCCTGCTGGTCTGTATGAAATAGGATAACTATTAAGACAAAAACGCCCACTGGGTTTTTTCTAAAGGTATGAGATTTTTCTAAGTTCCGGGTAAATAAAAAGGGCGTTAGAATAAAGCAATGATATACCCGGCTGCCACCAGTTAGCTGATCTTTAGAATGGGCAATACTGAAACCTTAGCTTTCAGCAAATATCACCAGGAGATAAACAATTTAAAATGTATAATGTCACTGGCTCTAAGGTTTCAAATTTCATTTGCTTGCATGTACAACACACACACACACACACACACACACACACACTTGTGTTCTTTAAATGTTTTCTTAAGGCATGAGTCTTGAGGAAAGAAGACATGATCATCCCTTTAAAGACAAGAAGGTGAGCTGCTGTTCTCTTTTGCTCAGGAAGGGCATTTACGAGTTTCATTAGTGTTTCCACTTTATAATGCCTTGGTGAAGGGGACACACACACACACACTTGTGTTCTTTAAATGTTTTCTTAAGGCATGAGTCTTGAGGAAAGAAGACATGATCATCCCTTTAAAGACAAGAAGGTGAGCTGCTGTTCGCTTTTGCTCAGGAAGGGCATTTACGAGTTGCATTAGTGTTTCCACTTTATAATGCCTTGGTGAAGGCCACACTTGGAATACTGCATCCAGTTTTGGTCACCACGATGTAAAAAAAGGCGTTGAGACTCTAAAAAAGGTGCAGGGAAGAGCAACGAAGAAGATTAGGGGATTGGAAGCTAAAACATGTGCAGAACAATTGCAGGAACTGGGTAGGTCTAGTGAGTCTAAAGAAATGAAAGACTAGGGGAGACATGATAGTAGTGCCCCAATATCTCAAGGGTTGCCACAAAGAATAGGCAGTCAAGCTATTATCCAAATTATCTGAGGGTAGGACAAGTAGCAATAGATGGAAACTGATCAAGGAGAGAAGAAACCTAGAACTAAGGAGAAATTTCCTGACAGAACAATTAATCAGTGGAACAACTTGCCTCCAGAAGTTGTGAATGGTCCAATGTGTGGGAAGTTTTTAAGAAGATGTTGGATAAACCTATGTCTGAAGTGGTGTAGGGTTTTCTGCCTAAGCAGGGGGTTGTATTAGAAGATGCCCAGGGTCCCTTCCAACTCTGTTATTCTATTCTATTCTAATTCTAATTCTATCCTATTCCCAACCTAGGCCTTTTCCAGATGTGTAGTTTCCCATTTCCAGAGTTCCTTGCCCAGCTTGGGAATTTGTCCACAAGTGTTAGAGACACATGGCTTGCAAATCATCTCCACACAATATGTCTGTAGTCAAAGCTGCTATCTGAAGGTAGAGGACCCTCTGCTCTTGACTGCTTGCAAAACAGAACATATTGTGACTGGGTTCTTTCCTCGAGCCACCTCATGCATATTTATCTGCATCCCACCTTGAAGGAGCAGGGATGAAACACATAGATGTCCAAAACTCTTTAAGAGAGTCATGTCTTTTCCCATGTGTCTCCCTAAGCAGTTGACACATAATCTGGGGAAAAGATCTAGCTGCTTTAAAGAGCTGCAAACAGATGCTACCTATCTGAAGTCCACGTAGTCCTTGAAGTATGATCACAATTGGGACAGAACTTATGTCACTAAGCAAGGCAGTTGTTACATGAGTTGTTTCCAATTTCACAACCTTTTGTCCTATGATTGTTAAGCATATTTAGCTCCCCACCATTGATTTTATTTGTTGGAAGCCAGATGGAAAAGTCATAAATGTGGCGCAGTGGTTAGAGTGCAGTACTGCAGGCTACTTCTGCTTCCTGAGGGCTGCCTGGAACTTGGCAGTTCAAATCTCACTAGGCTCAAGGTTGACTCATCCTTCTATCCTTTCAAGGTGGGTAAAATGAGAACCCAAAATTTCGGGGGCAATATGCTGACTCTGTAAACTGCTTAAGAGAGGGCTGTAAAGCACAGTAAAGTGGTATATAATTCTAAGTGCTATTGCTATCTTGTCAACCCTGGATGTTGCAACCCTGGTAAATACATGCTGGTTGCCAAGCACACAAATTTTGATCTTATGACCACAGGGATGCTGCAACAGTTGTAAATATGAGGATTGGTCGTAGGTCACTTTTTTTTAGCAACATCATAACTTTCAACAGTCATTAAATAAATGTTTGTAAGTTAAGTACCCTATCGTGAATAATACAATTCTGTTTTGGGTAAGTTACTTAATCATAGTAAACCACTAATCAGTGTTTCTGAACACACCTCTCCAGCCAATTGAGGAGAAAGTGAGAAGCCACACACATGGGCATAATTGAATATATCTACCATCTCACCATTTTAAGGTATGAGCAAACAGGCTCCTACAAATCCTACCTTGGAAATAAATTACCGTATTTTTCAGAGTATAAGACGCGTCCCTTTCCTTCAAAAAAGAGGCTGAAAATCTGGGTGCACCTATACACTGAATACAGCATTTTTTGCCTCCCGAAACCAACCCCTTCACCAAAATGGCCATGCATAGCTTTTAGGAGGCTTTCAGAGAGCTCCTGGGGGCTGGGGAAGGCAGAAATAAGTGAAAAACAGGCCGGGTTTTGCTCAATTTTGCCCCCACCCCCTAGGAGTACTCTGCAAGCCCCCTAAAGGCTATTCATGCCTTTTTTTCAGGGGAAAAAACAGGGCTGTTTTTGCAATAAAAGGCGCTGTTTTGGGGAGGTTTCATGCAATTTTTTGACAAAAATGGGCCATTTTTTGCTTGTTTTGGAGGGCCCCACCCCCCAGGAGTATTCTGCAAGCTCCCTAAAAGCTATTCATGCCTTTTTTCAGGGAAAAAAACAGGGCGGTTTTTGCAAAATACGGGCCATTTTGGGGAGGTTTGCAGAGTGTAAAGGCTTTTTTTTTTTTTTGCCTCTTCAAAACCTTGTTGCGTTTTATACTCCAAAAAATATGGTAATAGCTAACACATAGTATAGGTATAGCTGTATCATTTTAGTAACTTTTCACATACAGTCTATAATTATCTGGGCGTATTTAAGCCAAGATTTTTTAAAAATTTATTATTATTTTTTACTTCAAGCTAAGGATAATTGCACACAAATTTCCTCCAGTCATCATTTTACTTCTCCTTTTTCAAAATACGTGGCTGCAGTACTGTAATTGAATGTGATCCTGCTGTGTTCAAAAATATTTATGCTTTGGAGTTATTCACCAGGGGAAAATAGGAACTAGGCAATGTTCTTACAAGCTCTCTGAACGACCTTAAGTGGGATTACAAAACACTTAATTGCAGGCCTCTTTGGAATAGCTCCCTGCCTATTATCATTCTTGCATATTAGTGGTTAAGAGTTATTTACTTATAAAAATGCCACTGCCACCTTTTCAAAATTTGCTCAGGGAACACCAAGTAACAAACATTACAATTAATGCTAAAGTCCTGGAAACTCCCAATCACTTCAGGAAGGGCTTCTTTCTTAAATTATTGTTCCAAGTAAACAGAATCAAAGGAGGAACGAACCGTTAGTAGACACCGTGTCCTCATCACAAACACTTTTAGGTATAATCCAAAACTAGAACTGAATGAATGAAATTTTAATTGCTCATAAAGTTCGTTGAATAGTTTGCACGTACAAAAACTGTGTTTCCCCAAAAATAAGGGTATTATTTTCTTTCGGCCCACAAAATAAGTGCTTGGCCTTATTTTTGGGGAGGTCTTATTTTTGAGGTGCAGGAGGTGGAGAGCGTGTTCAACTCATGGCTGCTGTTATGTTGCAATATTTTAGGAAAGTGCTTATTTTGAGGGGAGGGCTTATTTTAGCTCATGCGTTCAAAAGCTCGATTGGGCTTATTATCCAGGGAGGTCTTATTTTCAGGGAAACAGGGTATGCAGAAGGGGGGGAAAAACCTCCCATGGTAGGATAAACAAACGAAAAGGCTTAGCATTTCAAGGAAGGTTCTGAATTTTGATCTATACATGCCGAAGAATGAATCAGCAAAAGGATTTTGCCATTTCAGAGGGCAGTGGAGGTTACCGTTTTTAAAAGTCAGACTAAGGAACATGAAAAAAACAACAACACAAATCAAATTATGATTTACTTGATTTATTTAGCATAGTTCCGGTCTCCCAAGCGAAACATCCAAATTCAATACAAATTATTTGATTTTTATTTTATCTCATCTTTATTACTTTATAGGTAACTAGCCGATAACCC
Source organism: Thamnophis elegans (assembly GCF_009769535.1). Taxonomy (NCBI): domain Eukaryota; kingdom Metazoa; phylum Chordata; class Lepidosauria; order Squamata; family Natricidae; genus Thamnophis; species Thamnophis elegans. The sequence continues at coordinate 65,437,446 of NC_045548.1, forward strand.
GGCATTGCCTAGGTATTTATTTATAGGGGGAAACTGTCTGGACCAAACATAATTTCTAATATTGCTTTTTCCCCCTTACCAGAGGGAGCTCCCTTGTGGAGGACTGTGAAACCGTTACCATGGCAACTCCACTGCGCTGTACAGTAGAAGCCAGTAGGGCAGCACAGTACAACAGGTTGTATCTTAATTAAACACAGCCCCTAGGGGTGTTCAGGGTGTCTTACCCCCACAGCATTTTTCTCCAGAGAGTAAGCTATCTGTGTACCAAATTTGGTTGAAGTTGCTCAAGGCATTCCAGAATTATGCTGGAACACACACACACACACGTTTTTATAAATATAGATTAAAGGCGGTGACCATCTAATACTCCTTCCATCTCCTATTTTGCTCAACAACTACTTTGTGAGGTGGACTGGGCTGAGAGAGAGTGACTGGCTCAAAGTCACCCAAGCTGTCTTTAATGCCTAAGGGCAGGACTAGAACTCAAAGGGCTCCTGGTTTCTAGGTCAAGATCTTAACCACTATACCAAACTGGAAATCAGTCCGTCCATCCAATTAACAAAACAGTAATGGCATTTCTGAGGTAGTTTGGTCATTACTGCCACTTTAATTCACAGCACCTTCTCCTACAGCAGGGCTGTCAAATTCGCGGTCCACAGGCCGGATGCGTCATGCGCTGGCCACACCCACACCCAGTTTAGTGAAGGGGGGGAGTTGTGATATGTCACGTGACGACGTGAGTTTGACACCCCTGTCCTATAGGATTATACAATAGATCCAGCCTATGTCCTAAATGAATGGAAGCAAGAGCCATGAAATTCAAATTCAGAGGTTCACTCATGTTGAAGACACATCAACTGAATGCTTTCGGGTGTAAAAGCACTGATGATGTCACCTAGTTTGGGTAATGAAATGTCTTCAAGAAAAACTCAAGCTCAGAGAGCACTAAAAACCCCATATTTTAACCCTGAGCTAAAAATAGTGCCATATACGGGGATTTTCTCCCTAATTTCAATTCCCGGGTAAGCTGGGCACAAAAAAGTATGATTTTGAATTGTTCAAAGTCCTCCAAGTTTCTGAAGTTCATGTCCAATAGCTTGAATACTACACTGATGCTGGTGTAGGATGCCGAGTTGTGAACCCTTCATAAGCATTTGCATCGGTGCCACCTCTTTTTAATGATTCCCCAACTAAATCTGTGTAGATGAGAATGGTTTTTTCCTGATATATCTGTCCTCATTCATAACACTAGTTCTAGTGATGGGATTCAAAAAATTGAATTTACTACCAGTTCTCTGGGCGTGGCTTGTTGGTCCTGGCAGGGGAAAGATCCTGCAAAATCCCCATTCCCTTGCCACTCCTGGGGGAAGGATACCATAAAAACCTCCATTCCCTTCCCACCCCGCTAATCTATTTTCCAGGCAACAGAAGAAGACCCAGCTGGTCAGCTGGGACTCGAGAGGCAGCGAATAGATGGGGTGGAGCCATCTAGAGGTGACTCTGCCCCCACTGGTAGCGGTTAAAATTTCCGCTATCGGTTCTCCAGAACCGGTCAAAACTGGCTGAATACTACCTCTGACTAGTTCATTAAAAAAGTTGGGTTGATATTGGTTAAAGCCATGGCTGGTTGAGGAATTCTGGGAGCTGAAGTCCACACAGCTTCAAATTGCCAAGATTGAGAAACACTGATTTATGGTTCATTGGGCTGAGCAAACCCAGCTTTTTGTGGCTTAGATAAGAAGCTATAATTAAGTCATAGCTTTCTATGAAATCCAAAGTCTGTTTTTTGTTAATTTTTCCAGTTGTTGTAATAAATCTTTGCATTTTGTGTTGCCACACCCTTCAGAGACTTTTGTATTCACATTCTCATCAGCTTAGAATAAAATAGTTGTGTTTTTTAAACAGCAGTTTTATAAATCTTGGTGTTATTCAGGATATAAAAATGCATTCATTGTTCTATCCAAAACAGCTGACACCCAACTGAAGCTTTATTTATATAATATAACAGAAATATTTCTGGTATACTGTCCTATGTGGGAGGGAAACTTTGGAAAGTAAAATCTTAACTCTAAACTTTTCTATGGGTGGGAAAAGAATTTTGAGAATGTGTGGGTAAAAGACTAACTATCTGACATGAAAAGTGTTACTTCTTGGCAATACCGGTCAAAAAGTCCATTTGGTCTAATTGAATCTTTCTTAACTTCATCGACTTTGAGATGTGTGGGCTTCGACTCCCAGAATTCCTCAGCCAGTATGCTGACTTGAGAATTCTGGGAGTTGAAGTCCATGCATCTTCAAATTTCTGAGGTTGAGAAACACTGAAAATCGAGCATTTCCCACCATCTACATTTATCCCTTATTTCTGCCAAAGATCTTGCCTGATCACATTCCCTGTTCAACTAAAAATGGCACTCTGCCAAAAAAAGACAATTGATATGTTTAATCTGTTCACAATGTATTTTTGCTCATTCATTTCAAAATTACAGCAGTTTCTAATATGTTGAAGGCTTTATTTCTAGAGCAAAATGTTTTTTGCTTCCATAAGAATGTTTAGTGGCATTTCATACGCTGCCTTGCACAGATTTTTCCAGGCAATTAAAAACAGGCATAAAAACGTCAAATTTAACTTTTACTCCTGTGAATTAAAATAGCATAGAGGCCTTTTTAATTACAAACCAATCCATTGAAATACACAAGGTTTCTCTGGAACTTACATGTCATTAATAGCAATAGCAATAGCAGTTAGACTTATATACCGCTTCATAGGGCTTTCAGCCCTCTCTAAGCGGTTTACAGAGTCAGCATATTGCCCCCAACAACAATCCGGGTCCTCATTTTACCCACCTCGGAAGGATGGAAGGCTGAGTCAACCCTGAGCCGGTGAGATTTGAACCGCTGAACTGCTGATCTAGCAGTCAGCCTGCAGTGCTGCATTTAACCACTGCGCCACCTTGGCTCTTAAAGGGATTAAATCCCTTCTCTTTTCCTTGATAGCATATCAATAGCACTTAGACTTATATATACCGCTTCACAGTGCTTTTACAGTCCTTTCTAAACCCTTTACAGAGTCAGCCTATTTCCCCCAACAATCTGGGTCCTCATTTAACACACCTCAGAAGGATGGAAGGCTGAGTCAACTGTGAGCCTGGCGAGATTCGAACTGTCAAATTGCAGGCAGCAGAAGTAGCCTGCAGTACCGCATTCTAACCACTGTGCTACTGTGGCTCATGGCTCATACCCAAACCATAAATATTTTTGGGAACATTCTGCCTTTCAATTTTACTATACATTTAGTCCACAACTTACGAACACAACTGAGCCCAAAATTTCTGTTGCTAAGTGAGACATTTGTTAAAGGAGTATTGGCCCATTTTATGACAGTTGTTCAGTGAATCTGGCTTCCCCACTGACTTTGATTGTCCGAAGACTACAAAAGGTGATCACAAGACCCTGGGACACTACAACTGTCATAAATATGAGTCAGTGGCTAAGTAGCACTGAGCCAAGGTGGCGCAGTGGTTAGAGTGCAGTACTGCAGCCACTTCAGCTGACTGTTACCTGCAGTTTGGCGGTTCAAATCTCACCGGCTCAAGGTTGACTCAGCCTTCCATCCTTCCGAGGTGGGTAAGGACCCAGACTGTGGGGGCAATATGCTGACTCTGTAAACCGCTTAGAGAGGGCTGAAAGCCCTATGAAGCGGTATATAAGTTTAACTGCTATTGCTAAGTGCCTGAATTTTGATCATGCGACCACGGCGATGCTGCAATGGTCAAAAGTGTGAAAAACCGTCATAAGTCACTTCTTTCAAATGGTCATTAAACGAACTGTTGTAAGTCAAGGATTAGGCATTGGGTATTGCTTAGGTATTGTGATGATCATTTGCACCCTGTAACCTGGCAGACAGTTTCTTGGGAAACTTTCTTTTTTTTTAAACAGGACTTCAACGTGCAATGCTTGTGTTGTTTTTCTCAATTTCTCTTTCAGGGTTTTCGGTATTGGTCATCCTCTCATTATTTTCTCCCCTGCTGTTTTCTGTTTCATATTTCATGTTTCTGTTCGGAGAAGCTTTAAAAACATTTGTAGAAATAAGTAAAAAACGCCACAGTGTTGAAGCTTGGGAGAAGTCTATTCGCATCCCATTTGCAAGGAGGAAAAAAAAAATACCACAGTTACAAGTTTGTCAGGAGTGTTTTTAAGGCCGTGACCTGTTGAGGAAGCAAAAGACTTTTTTTTTAACCTATTATTCAGGAGAAAGTTAATCTTTATGACCCTATCTAAATCAGAAAAGCAAACAAGAGGCTTTATCAGCAAGTCTTCCCATTCGTCTCTTCCTACACAGGAAGTCACTTTTTGTTCAAGATGAAGTCTGCCTCTTTTGAGTCATTCAGAAGGGAGCGTTCAGGCTTATAGAAAGATTTCATTTTCACTTTTTCTTCTGCCAGCTACAATTTCATTTACAGCAGGGTTTTTCAACTTGGCAATTTTAAGATGAGTATACTTCGACTCAGAATTCCAAGGTCAGATATATTTGAAGTTGCCCAGTTTGAAAAACACCGATTCAACTTATATATCCTGCTGATCAGTGGTGGGATTCAAATAATTTAAGAACCAGTTCTCTGCCCTAATGATTTCTTCCAACAACCAGTTCACCAAACTGCTCAGAAAGTTAACAATAGGGTCTCCCGAAGTAGTGCGAACTGCCTGAATCCCACCACTGCTGCTGATAAAAGCAGAGGTGTTAAAAAAAAACAAGTTTCTAGTCCTTATGACAGTGATGGCTAACCTTTTCGTCATTGCATGCCGAAAGTGTGCACCCACATTTGCACCCATAATGCAATGCATGCTCACCCCCCTGCACGCCCGCATGCCCGTGCAACCCCCTGCATGTGCGCGCAACCTAACAGTGAAAAAAATTACCCAGTGGAATGGTTTGCTTTCAGAAGTTGTCGGTGCTCCATCACTGGAGGCTTTTAAGAAGAGACCTCTTGTCTGGAATGGTATAGGGTCTCCTGCTTGATAGCAATAGCAATAGCAATAGCAGTTAGACTTATATACCGCTTCATAGGGCTTTCAGCCAACTCTAAGCGGTTTACAGAGTCAGCATATCGCCCCCACAGTCTGGGTCCTCATTTCACCCACCTCGGAAGGATGGAAGGCTGAGTCGACCTTGAGTCGGTGAGATTTGAACCGCTGAACTGCAGATCACAGTCAGCTAAAGTGGCCTGCAGTACTGCACCCTAACCACTGCGCCACCTCGGCTCTTTTTATGACTATTATTCTGTTATGGCTGCTGAAATACTTGAAATCCCATTCTGCCTGTCTTGCTACAGAGAATTCCTATGGCAATCATACTTGAAAAAGAATCCCTTTGCGTTTTAAGCAGCTTTTGCCTGATTTTTGTGGGATCAGGGCCTACTTAGGCCACCATTTCCGATTTGCAATCCAGACGCATCCAGGAAACAGCTAATTAATGTGAAAAGCAGAGTATTCGTCCTCTTTCACTGTAGCAATTGCATGCTCTGAGGGTTTGGGCTGCCTATGATTCATGACTGGAGATCAATCATATAAATGCTTCCATTTTAATTAAGCGCAAATGCAAATTCAATCAAACCCAATACAGTTTCTGTCCTACCCACTTCCCTCCTACTGTGTTTTAGATTGGGTCCCCTGGCATTGACACAGGAAGTGCTGCCCTGGGCTTAAGAAAGTTGTGCATCCCTGGTGTAGTGTGACATCCGAGTCCAGGCACTGGAATGGTGGTTTAGCTTGTGAGATTAAACACTTTTCTTAGAACACCTGTACTATTTAATCAGAACAGCAAGGGGCAGAGAGGGGGGGGGGCACAGCACAATCATAATTAAGCAAGCATTGTTCCTGTAACACAGAGGTAAATAATTGGGGAGAAATGAAAATCACTTTTCTTTCTTTCTCCAAATCCAGAGGCCAAAATTAAGTGGATTCAGCACACTGGCACAATTGTATCTGAAGTATTTTGTTGATGTATTGATCTCTGCACCAGTCCTCCCATTATCAATTTTCAACTGAAGCAATGACTCACAGAAAATGCCTCCTAATGTAGAAAGAACTGCTGTCCTGAACACAGAAAAGGGAGTGGGTAAAGAAGAAATGAGACCAAGATGATTCCCTGGGTCCAAAAATTGTCTGATTACACAGAGAAATCCTTTTGATTTTTAAAAGGAAGGATATATTTAAAGTTGCATTGTCTGCACATTCTTAAAAGCTGATCTAGAACTTTTAAGGATCCTGGTAAACAGTAAAACTGTTCAAGAGACACTGAACTTTCCGGAAGAGAGGTATTGTAATACTGAACTCACCAACCTGAACCAAGGAAAGAGAGGCAATCTTATCTTTGCCAGCAATTGAGTATTTTATAAAGCAGCCTGCCTCAGCTTTTTCCACATAGATAAAACTAGTCATCTTAGTGAACCATATGGGGTATTAAACAGGTTACAAGAACAGATCTCATCAAGTGAGGTTTACTTTGAGTTTAACGTGTTGTATGAAACCGCTCATTGAGTTTGCAACGGTTTATGAATTAGGGCAGGGAATGACACACAGAGTTGCAGAGCTATATGTGACTCCCAGTGGTGGGTTTCACATTTCGTTACCAGAGGTTCGCCGCCCGCGCACCTATTACGCGCATGTGCCTGTCCTTCCACATATGTGCTTTGCTTGTGCACGGACGCGCCTTTTGCGCAGTGGTGGTATTCTACCAGTTCGAACTGGATTGCCCGAACCTATAGCGGAAATCGCAGGTGGCCCCGCCCACTCACCCCGGCTCTACGGCATCCCATTTAGGCCTTTTTTTTTTTTCCCCCATGCTCATATTTACGAACTGGTAGGGAAAGTAAATGAATCCCACCCCTGCTTCCACGCATGCGCCCTGCCTCAGAAACGTGCCTAAATAGGATAGCATAGAGTCGGGGTGAGGGGGTGACACCCACGATATCTGCTACCAGCTCAGGCGAATTGGCCCGAAGCAGCTAAATACCACCTATGGTGATTCCCAAGTTCCAATGCTCCTCTGAACATCTACTGATGTATTTGGTTTTTATCCTGCCTTCATTTCTTTATAAGTAACTCAAGGTAGAGAGCATGCAGAATTTCTTGCTATTTTCCCCACAACAATAGTGAGGTGGGTTAGCTCGGCGTGAGACTGGCCCAAAGTCATCCAGCCAGCTTTCATGGCTAAGTCAGGACTAGAACTCACAATTTCCTGGTTTCTAAATTCGCACCTTAAACCACTACACCATACTGGCTTCTCTATGCCATTTTGAAGCAGGAAAAATACCTCAGGAAAGTCCAGTTGCCTTTTGGAAAAGCACCTTTGTGACAACCATAAATGATTTAAGAATCTCTACAGATAACAGCAAGACAGCAACAGTATTGTGGGTAATCTTTAAACTGTGTTTAAGAGTATATTTTAAAAAATGGGAGAGATTTCAGAAAGGACAGTTAAGTATGGACAGGAAGCTGAATTAACCTTTAGACCAGCAAGCCAGAACTCTGGAAAATTAATTGTGGAAAAGTGACTGGCAAACTGAAGCCTTAATCAAGTCCTTCAATGGCATGGCAACATTTCCAAGTATTGTAATCAATCAATAGGTTCATACTATCATATGTGGTGGACCTGCCCAAAAGTCAAACAATTTTGGATGAAAATACACACTTAGTTGGGAAAAAATGATAAAGCAGCATATTGACAAAAAGACTATATATGTGGTTTTACATATGTTAACTGCAGCTAGAATTGTATTTGTGCAACAATGGAAAAACGACAAAATACTGTCAGTTGAGTGTGTAATTAAGAAATTACTAGAATGTGCAGAAATGGACAGATTAACACTCATTGTTAAGGATAAAGAAGAAACTGAATATTCTACCAATGGTTAGACAATAGAAATAGAAAAAACAGAAAAAAAGGAGATATAAAAAAGAGGAAATGAACGTGGAGAGAATTTGATGATGTTACGTACTACTGAAATTGCATTGATATATTAATAGTATTGTGATGAATATTATAACAAATATGTGGATTTTGATTGTATAAAACACACACTGTTCGGTGGAAATGGAAAGTAATAAAAACATGGGGTGGGGGAATGGCATGGCAACATTTTGGGGCAGGCTGCGCTTGTCAAGAGCGATCAGCTCTTGCAATAAAAACACCAATGCAGATGTGATATCATGACTGGTTGCTAAATCCAGGGACTAAGCACAGATAGCCAACAGAAACAGGTGTCTCTGCCATGCACAAGGATGCCTGTCATTCTCAAAAGGCATCTGCAGGCCATCCAGATTGTAGCTCCTTATCTGCCTAAGAATGAAAAGAAATCTGCGGTGCAAGGGAAGCCTGTGCCTGCCACACAGCTGGTCACTTATTTTCTTTTTTCACATGACAATATGCTGCCATTTCAGCTTCTCTAAAACGCTGCCCGCCATTCATGAAAGGAACAATGAAAATCTTTGTTGCTTCTGCAGGAAAATATGGAACAAAAGCTCCGGGTGAATAACAAAGCCTCTTTTTTTTTGAAGAATTGTCTTCAACACATGAAAGCCGGTTGCCCAAGTTCTGCCAAAATTTGCAACACAACTGTCATTCTTGGGTGGTCTCCTGACCATCCGTTCCTCTGGTGTGCTTGGAGATGGGCCACAGTTCTAAGCAGAACACGGAGTTTGGTCGGCTGGCAATCGAACTTCAAATCGAAGTTGAAAGAAAGAGTGCAGAGAAGAGCAACAAAGAGGATTAGGGGACTGGAGACTAAAACATATGAAGAACGGTTGCAGGAACTGGGTATGTTTAGTTTAGTGAAAAGAAGGACTAGGGGAGACATGATAGAAGTGTTCCAATATCTCAGGGGTTGCCACAAAGAAGAGGGAGTCAAACTATTCTCCAAGGCACCTGAGTGTAGAACAAGAAGCAATGGGTGGAAACTAATCAAGGAGAGAAGCAACTCAGAACTGAGGATAAATTTCCTGAAAGTTAGAACAATTAATCAGTGGAACAGCTTGCCTCCAGAAGTTGTGAATGCCCCAACACTGGAAGTATTTAAGAAGATGTTGCATAGCCATTTGTCTGAAGTGGTATAGGGTTTTCTGCCTAGGCAAGGGGTTGGACTAGAACAGTGGTCCCCAACCTTTTTATTGCCGCGGACCAGTCAGCCTTTGATAATTTTACCGTGGCCCGCTGAGCGCGTGCAGGGGTGGGGGGGCGTTGTTCACCACGACACATTGATTGTTTATATATCAGAGTGTTTTGATTAAACAACTTTTATTTTATTGTATTTAAACATGCCTTACAAAATAAAATACAATTACATAAATATAAAGTGCTTTAATATGCCCCCCCCACCCGGACAGACTTATGTTCCTCAAAGACCATCCTGAACCCTCAACCCGGACCAACCTTTCTGCCCGCCCTCCCCCTCCCCACCACATTCGGCGGGCAAAGAACAGAGCGCGCGCGCGCGAATGCCGTGGAGAGAGAGAAAATAAATATATATATATAAATATATAACTGTTTGGGAGTAAAAGCGGGGAGGCGCACCCGGCGGGGGGGGGGGAGGAGGAGGAAGGAGGGTGGGAAGGAAGCTGGCAAGCGAAGAACAGAAAGTAATTAGCAAGGATTAAAACGACCTGCCGGAAAAAGGAGAGGGGAAAAAAAAACACCAGATCTGACGGCTAGTGCAGCCTCCACCGGAGGGGCTGCAGAAACACACACCGCCAGTCCTGTCCTTCCTTTCCAACCAGTCTCTCTCCGCGCGCACATACACACACACACACACCACACAAACACACACCCGCCGGCAGATATGCACGCACACACACTTTTTTTTTTGCAATTGGCAGAACTACGGTTTTCTTTCTTTTAAAAAATAATAATTAAATGGAGGTGGGGGTGTGTGTGGAGAGAAAGGGAGAGAAGCGGACACATAAAACCGAGCCGCACTCGCGAACCACAGCATGCATCTGGGTGACAGGGAGAAAGCAGGAAAAGCTGAGGAGAGAGCTTTAGGAGCTTTAGCGGAACAAACGGTGGTGGTGGAGGAGGAGGAAGAGGGTGGCGATGATGATTGGGGGAGGTTTGAAAAAGCAGATCCAAGCGCAAAAGTTACTGAGTCATTTCAGCGGCGACCGGAACAGTTTTCTTGACTCCCTCCCTCTCTCCCTCTCTCTCTCCTCTCTCACTCTCTCTTTCCCTGGCGATGGATCGGTGTGGGAGGGGGGGAGAGAGAAGGGAGGAGACGGCGAGGGAGGGAGGGAGGGAGAGAGAGCCGAGGGTGGGACCAAAGGGGGGGGAGAGAAATGCATTTAAGAGGAGCGGATTTAAAAGAGCGATCATGGCCCCCGGCCGCTGCGCGGCCCGGTGCCAGGTACTCCACGGCCCGGCACCGGTCCGCGGACCGGGGGTTGGGGACCACTGGACTAGAAGACCTCCAAGGTCCCTTCCAACTCTGCTATTGAATTGTATTGTATAAATTGTAAAAATTGAGAAAAAGAGAAAAAATGGAGCTGAGAAAAAAGAAAAATATAGAAGCTTGGGCTTCTTCTGGGGCTTTTGACTATCTCATAATTTTCAGTACAAGTAGTCGACTTACAGCAGTTCATTTAGTGACTTGTGACCGTTTTTCACACTTATGTCCACTGCAGCAGCCCCATGGTGATGTGATCAAAATTCAGGTGCTTAGCAACTGACTTGTATTCCTGATCGTTCTGGTGTCCTGGGGAGGGGGGGGGTCATGCGATTCCCCTCTTTGCAACCTTCTGACAAGCGAAGTTGATGTGGAAATCAGATTCACTTAACAATCATGTTACTAACTTAACAACTGCAGTGATACACTTAACAAATATAGCAAGAAGGGCTGTAATTGAGGCAAAATTCTCCTAACAATGGTCTCACTTAGCAACAGAAAATTTTGATTGTAAATTGAGGGCTACCAGTACAGAAAAATTAAAAGGCAGAATGTCCCCAAAAACTGCACTAGCGCGGATGATGTTACCTAATTTGGGTAATGAAATGACTTCAAGAAAACCACCAAATTCAGAGAGCACCAAGGACACTGTCATTTCAACCCTGAGCTACATTCTCCTTTATTAAAATCAGAATTGGAGTTAGCAATAGCAATGGCACTTATATACCGCTTCACACTGCTTTAGAGCCCTCTCTAAGCGGTTTACAGAGTCAGCCTATTGCTCCCAACAATCTGGGTCCTCATTTTACCCACCCCAGAAGGGTAGAAGGCTGAGTCAATCTTGAGCCTGGTGAGATTTGAACTACCAAACTGCAAGCAGCCAGTGATCCGTAGAAGCAGCCTACAGTACTGCACTCTAACCACTGCGCCACTGCGCCTCTTCCAATAAAGTTAGTTACTGTAACTTGCCGTGATTGCTCTCGTCACAAATCAGAACCTTGCAATCTTTTAACAAAAGTTAATTCCCACAATCAAAGCCCCTTATCACAGCCGCTAGTGGCTGAGAATGTTGAGGATTGTAATCTCAACACCCATAAAGTTGGTCGCTTGGACATCAAAGTGTTTTTCCCTCTGGTCCTTTTCTTAATCTCCAGCCAGATTAAGATCTGCAATCTTCTGCAGAGCTTTAGTCTCTTGCTTACTTTGGAGAAATATTTCATGGGCTTCACTAATAGAGCTACTGCCAGATGATAGGTTTTTGATTAGACCTGGTCCCCTAGAGACCCCCACCGCTTCCCTTGTTTACTTTTACTTTGCTTCTATTGAGAAGGAAATGCTGAGGTTTCAAACATGCAATTTGATGGAATAAACTCCTTTTTCTTTAGGAAAAAAAAAAAGACCATCCCGGCGCTTGTGTTATTTAGGACATCAACAAACAGCATCATCAACAAGATTATGGCAGGTCTTTATTCCCACTGGGTTTTTTTTTTCTAGCACTAGCACTGCACCGCAAACCCAGTTCATAAAAATGAAATTTAGCAATTCTTTAATTATCTCTTATTTACCTTGTTTCTAATCCGTTAAAACTATTTAAAAAAAGAAGAAGAAGAATTTGAAAGGGCACAGAGATTGCACAGGGAAGTGAAACGAATTTAAGGGTAATCTATAATCCCAATTAACAGCTAATTTTACAGTGACTATCAATGTCTAGACTGACAAACTGAATGGGTGTGCTAAGGCCTGAGATGCTTTTTTTTTTCCTGATTAGAGACTTTTGTGTGAGCCTAGCTTTTATGAAAAATAAATCATTTTGACTTAAACGGCCACAACTGCAGAAACTGTGGTTTATTTAATGAACCAGACAAGTAACGCTAGGGCCAGGGAGTCAAACTTGATTTCATAGCGGACCACATCAGGGTTGTATTTGATCTTGGGGGGGCGTGGCTACAGTGGGGGTGGCCAGCTTGAAGTCACTTGGGTCAAGGGCGCCTGGGCTGGCCCAAGTGCTCTGCCAGTGAAAACAGGCTCTTGCAACCTTCTGCCAGCGAAAACGGAGCTCGGGAGGGCTGCCCGGCAGAGGTACTGCAGGCTGGTCCTTCGCTGACTCCAGAGTGGCCCCGCGGGCCCGATCAAAGCACTCTCCGGGCCGGATCTGGCCCACAGGACAGAGTTCAACACCTCTGCACTAGTCCTACAGCCCTGTTTGGCTGCTGTTTGAAGTTACTTCACTGAAAAAGTTGATTACAACTCGTCCTCCCACTTACAACTGTTGCAGCATCCTCACGGTCACATGATCAAAATTTGGGCGCTTGGAAACCGGCATGTATTTACTATAGTTGCATCCTGGGGTCACATGATCCCCATTTGTGACCTTTCAATTAAGAAAAGCCAATGGGAGAAGCTGGATTTGCTTAGTGACTGCATGATGCACTTAACAGCTGCAGTGACTAGCCTAACAATCATGGCAAAAAAAAGTTGTAAAAATTGAGCATGATTCACTTAACAACTGACTTGCTTAGCAACAGAAATTCGAGGCTCAATTATAGCAATACCACTTATATATCACTTCACAGTGCTTTACAGCCCACTCTAAGCATTTTAAAGAGTCGGCCTATTGCCCCCAAACAATCTGGGTCCTCATTTTATCCACCTTGGAAGGATGGAAGGCTGAGTCAACCTTGAGCCTGGTGAGATTCGAACTGCCAAATTGCAGGCAGACAGCACTCAGCAGAAATAACCTGCAGTACTGCACTCTAACCACTGCACCAACACGGCTCAATCATGGTGGTATGTCAACGACTAGCTGTCGTTAAGCAAACCACGGCTTGCTTAATCTGAATTTAACAGTGTTATCAATGCAAACTTTCTGATTTTAAATACTAACTTCTGAAGGCATCCTGTGTACAAGCCATCTGTGACATCAAATGCTTCAGAATGCTGTCTTGCAAATTCCACTTATCCAAGTAAGTGGACGTTGTTATATATTGGGGTAATGAAGCCTACACGTTAATTATATGCTCCGAGGAAGATTATATTCTTTTGTCAGGTTAACATTAGATGAGTCTCATCCTAGTAATCCAGGAAGAGGAACAGACACTTCTTATCCTTGTTGTAATTTACTCAAGAGCCTTTGGTGAGAAATTTTGATCAGAAACCCCAGCTCCTGCGTAGAAGACAACAAAACATTCAATACACAAGACTTTTAAATCGTCTTCATTGCTTTGTGACATTTTGGTTGATATTAATAAAAGCAATAATGCACTCTGGAATTGCAGTAATGATTAATACATTCAAGATTATATAAAGATTGAAAAATGAAGAGCAGAACTACATATCATTGGGGGGGGGGAGGAAACTCTCAGCAATGAGGAAATGTGTCACAAATTAAATTGGGAAAACAGAGAAAGAATGTGGCCATGGAGTTAACCTATTTTTCAAAATCAACAAGAATCCTCAATTTATATCAGAAGCCCATTTCAGTTCCATCAAAAGGAATAAATAACAAAGGATAGATTATACCCCACACGTCTCTGTCATTTGAATACTGCTAGCCCACTTCTCCACAACTTCAGTCCCATTTGGTGCATCAGACCACAATTCCCATTATTGTATTTTATTGTATTTTATTGTATTGTATTGTATTGTATTGTATTTAGTTTATTTGTATGCCGCCCTTCTCCAGGAGGGACTCAGGGCGGTGAATAACTCAGGGGGGAAAGGGGACATAAACACAGTTCACATGATTAAAATACATGAAAATCACACAGCCATACAAATCGAGAGGGGAGGGGAACTCATCAATCCCAGGCCTGCCGGCACAGCCAGGTTTTGACGGCTTTCCGGAAGGCCTGGAGAGAGGTGAGGGTCCGGATCTCCGCGGGGAGTTCATTCCAAAGGGCCGGAGCTGCTACAGAGAAGGCCCTCCCCCGGGTAGTAGCCAGATGGCATTGGCTGGTGGACGGAACCCGGAGGAGGCCGACCCTGTGAGATCTAACGGGTCTTTGGGAGGTAATTGGCAGCAGGCGGTCTCTCAAGTACCCAGGTCCAATACCATGAAGGGCTTTATAAGTTACGACTAGCACTTTGAAGCGTATCCGGAGACCGATCGGTAGCCAGTGCAGCTCGCGGAATTATCCCCAGCTGGAATGGATTCCAAATGGAAAAGAGACAAGACTGGCTAAAACTCAAGTTAAATTCTCCCTCCTTTACAGATCTTAAAATGTCTTTATCTTACACTACTGTATCCCCGAGTAGCTCGTTTGGGCAGAAAATATAGTCAAAACGTTTGAATACAGGTGATATTTATATTTTATAAGTGCATGTAATTCTAATCTGTTTCAAGTTTAGCAAAGCTGAATCACTTCTTGCTCCAGGCTTTTCTTTGCTCTTTAATGGATTATTTACTAAGGTTAGAAAATAGCTCCAATGTTTAAACAGAAAACTAATTAACACAAAACAACTACTGTCTTTGAAGTCTCCATTATCATTCAAAGAAAGGAACGAGAAAAGAAAGTGATGCAGGTCAGTTGGTTCATTGTTCCTAACCCAGGAATTATGGGGTGGTGGTGGTGGTACACGGATTTAAATAAGAAATTCTACTCATGGATTATGAAGCCACTAAATTCAAATTTAGATTCTTGATATTTGTAGTCAAAGAGAGATAACTTTGCTTCTTCGAACGAACTACTGTATTTTTCGGCGTATAAGACATACCGGAGTATAAGACGCACCAAGATTTTGAAGAGGGGAATTTAAAAAAGGGGTTTTGCACTCTGCAGACCTCCCCAAAATGGCCCACTTTTTGCGAAAAAAGGGGCCTGTTTTTTGTAAAAAAAAAAAAGGGGGGGGATGCATGGCCTTTAGGAGGCTTCCTGGGGGCTGGGGGGGGGGGGCAAACACAAGCAAAGAATGGCCCTTTTTTCGCTCACTTTTGCCCTCCCCAGCCACCAGGAGCACTCTGAAAGCTTCTTAAAGGCTATGCATGGCCATTTTGGGGAAGGGGGCGGCGTTTCGGGAGACTAAAAATGCTATATTCAGTGTATAAGACGCACCCAAATTTTCACCCTCTTTTTTGAGGGAAAAATGGTGTGTCTTTATACTCTGAAAAATACGGTAACTTCATAAAGCTAAATTGTTTCAAAAATGCAGGTAGTCTTCAATTTATTCATTTAGTGACCATTCAATTATAGCACTGAAACAGGTGACTTACAACCAGTTCACGCACATACAACCATCACAGCATCAGCAGTCACATGATCAAAATTCAGGTGCTTGGCAACCGGCATATGTTTATGGGTTACAGCATTTCTGGGATTATGTGATCGCCATTCCCAACCTTTCCAGTTGGCTTCTGGGAATAGCAATAGCAGTTAGACTTATATACCGCTTCATAGGGCTTTCAGCCCTCTCTAAGCGGTTTACAGAGTCAGCATATCGCCCCCACAATCTGGGTCCTCATTTTACCCACCTCAGAAGGATGGAAGGCTGAGTCAACCCTGAGCCGGTGAGATTTGAACTGCTGAACTGCTGAACTAGCAGTCAGCTGAAGTGGCCTGCAGTACTGCACTCTACCCACTGCGCCACCTCGGCTCTTATAGGAAGCAAAGGCAGTGGGAGAAGTCAGATTCACTTAACCATCATGTAATTCCTTTAAGAATTGCTGTTATTCCCTTAGCGACTGTGGCAAAAAAAAGCTGTAAAAATCAGGGGTGACTTACTTAATGTCTGCATTACTTAGCAATGGACATTCTGGTCCAAATTGTGATTGTAAGTCAAGGACTACCTGTGCACATCAATAGTTTCTGCAGGGTAAAGTTCAAAAATTGCAACAAACTTCAGCTGGCCACGAATCAAAGCTAAAGCTTGTCTCTAACCCACACCAAGTTAGAAGAAATAAGTGAGAACATTGAGAGATTTCATGCATGCATTGGAAGGGATCTTGTCCAGGGGTCCCCAATTTGTGAGCTGCGGGAGGGGCCCACTAGTCTGTTGTGAGGGGTTTGCAACGGGGCTGCAGGAACGGCTAGCAAGTATGCACACACATCCTCATTTGCACAAGCAGCAAGTGTGCGTGCACTCCATTTAAGTGCAGCCACACAAGCACGACACTGGTGCAAATGGAGGTGCACGCAGGGATTCTTGCTGTTGGCTCTTGCAGAGTCATCCTCTACCACTCTCCGAAAAGCTGGAAACGTTGGGGAACTCTGCTCTAGTCCAACCCCCTGTACAAGCAGGAGACTCTATGCTATTCAGACACATAGCTGTCCAATCTCTTCTTAAAAACCTCCACTGATGGATCACCCACAACCTCTGAAGGCTAATTGTTCCACTGATTAATTGTTCTATCAAGAAATTTCCCCTTCGTTCTGGTTGGTTCTCTTCTTAATTATTTTCCATCCATCGCTCCTTGTTCGATCTTTGGGGAATAGGTTGACCCTCTTCCCTTCTTTGTGGCAGCCCCTTAGATATTGGAACACAGCTATCATGCCACCCCTAGTCCTTCTCTTAGTCTACACATACCCAATTCCTGCAACCGTTCTTCGTATCTTTTGGCCCCCAGTCTCATCATCTTTGTTGCTCTTCATTCCACTCTTTCCCGAGTCTAAACATGTTTTTTTTGTATTCTGGCAACCAAAACTGGATGCAGTATTGAAAGTGTGGCCTTAGCATGGCATTATCAAGCTGTACTATAAGACTTCACGTGCTCTAAAAGGTAAAAGGTTTCTCTGTCCAGTCTTTTGATGCAGTCTAGGACTGCATGGCACATAGAAAGCCATTTCATTAACTCGCAAGTGACATTAATCTCCATTTGTGGAATGACAATTGCACCATATGGATCAAATGGCCCTCTGCATTCTTAACAAAAAGCAAAAAAAGCAACTTTTGCCATTCCTGAAGTCCATGAGATGTCCTCTTCCTCCCTCCTTTTTGGCCATCTGTAAAGGTAAAGGTAGAAGCTCCCCTCGCATATATGTGGTAGTTGTTCCCGGCTCTAGGGGGCGGTGCTCATCTCCGTTTCAAAGCCGAAGAGCCAGCCTTGTCCGAAGACATCTCCATGGTCATGTGGCCAGCATGACTAAATGCTGAAGGTGCACGGAACACTGTTACCTTCCCACCCAAAAGATGGTTCCTATTTTTCTACTTGCATTTTTACATACTTTCAAACTGCTAGGTTGGCAGAAGCTGGGACAAGTAACGGGAGCTCACTCTGTTACGTGGTGCTAGGGATTCGAACCGCCAAACTGCCAACCTTTCTGATCGTCAAACTCAGCGTCTTAGCCACTGAGCCACCGTGTCCCCTACCTGTATCTGTATGCCAGTCTTATAAAATCATCTCAAGAATTGGGACAGAATTTCCTTAGAGTGGAACCCAATTGTTTTCTTGGTGCAACAACTGAGGTTTTTCACTGAATTATTTCCTGATGAAAAGAGGCTGAAAATGCCCTCAAGAACTACTGTTCTGTGATTTTCTTGCCTTCAGCAAATCTTCTTCCATCACCTCATTAGCAAAAACTATGAAGACACAAAGAATTCGGGTATACGCTGTTTGGGATGGCGTGAGCAAACTTCCAGCTGGTGGCATATATTTTATGTTTTTTATTAGAATCCTAAAGTCTATCAAGGGAAGCCAAATGGGGGAAATGCTATCAACAGAGCAACTTTCTGCCTTTCATTCCTGTAGAAATAATTATCATAATAGTAATTTTTAAAAAGATACTGGCTGCTGCCTCTGGAAGTTGACACTTATCTTTCGAACTTTTCAGTTTTCTGGGGGCAGGATCCTTGAATAGCGTTAGCAGTGAGCAGAGAAATTATCTTGTTCTTTCTTCAATTCCATTTTAATTTGGATTGATAAAAAGCAGAAAAACCACAGAGATATTCTCTCAGGGACGGAAGGCAGGGGTGAAATGCTACCGCTTCTTAACGGTTTGCTAGAACTGGTAGCAAAAAATGCTAAAGTTCGCCAGAACCAGTAGTAAAAAAAAGCTCTTAAAAGTGGGGGAAAAAAGATTTCATGACACTCAGCTGTGCTGCATGATTGTGGGAACCTTTCTTTTCACTTTTTAAAGTATTTTTTTACTACCAGTTCCGGCGAATAGGTAGTAAAAACGCTTTAAAAAGTGAAAAAAAGGTTCCTACGATCGCACGGCACAGCTGATTGTCATGGAATCTTTTTTTTTCACTTTTTAAATCATTTTTACTACCTATTCGCTGGAACTGGTAGTAAAAAGTGGAAAAAAACTGGTTCCGATGATCGCACAGATCAGCTGTGAGCCGCGCGATCGTCGGGCCCTCTTTATTTCACTTTTTAATTGGGCTTTTTTGGCAGAAGCAAGTCAAGAAATGGGGCTTAAAGTAACATGAGTTTAGATCACTGATGGCTAACCGTTTTGTCGTTGTCATGCTGCAGGGAGGCCTGCTAGGCCCAAAATGAAGTGCGGGGAGGGGGGTCACGCAAGCATGTGCGGGGGGAGCACAGGGGGGTTGAGAAATAGAGAAATAGTCGTACAATCTCCTCTTAAAAACTTCCAGTGTTAGAGCATCCATAACATCTGGAGGCAAGAGGTTCCACTGACTAATTGTTCTAACTGTCAGGAAATTTCTCCTTACTTCTAAGTTGCTTCTCTTCTTGATTAGTTTCCACCCATTGTTTCTTGTCCTGCCTTCAGGTGCTTTGGAGAATAGGTTGACCCTCTCTTCTTTGTGGCAGCCCGTGAGATATTAGTTTGTAAACACCTGTCAAGTTCCCATTTCTTTTTGCTTAGCAATAGAAATTAATTAAATTAAATTTAGAAATTACTTGGCAGCTCTTTGGCAATGTATTCGACTACCTCTGTCTGAAGGACAAATTGCCACTCCCTTCACTTGGGGCTTAAAAGTCCAAGAGGGTAATATTGTGTCACAGACAGGAAATATCATATTATATCAGGCAGATTTGGGCTCTGACTGGGAATGTAAACTTTCCACAGTTTATTAGCGCTGGCTTGTATGATTATTCACTCTCAGCAACTTCCCACGTGACAACCAAGCTGCTTAAAATCTATGGGAGCAGAAGACTTTCTAAAAACAAGAGGCCAAGTACAGGTAAAGGTTCCCCTCGCACATATGTGCTAGTTGTTCCTGACTCTAGGGGGCAGTGCTCATCCCCGTTTCAAAACTGAACAGCCAGCGCTGTCCGAAGACGTCTCTGTGATCATGTGGCCAGCGTGACTAAACGCCAAAGGCGCACGGAACACTGTTACCTTCCTACCAAAGGTGGTTCCTATTTTTCTACTTGCCTTTTTACATGCTTTCGAACTGCTACGTTGGTAGAAGCTAGGACAGGTAACGAAAGCTCACTCCGTTACACGGCACTAGGGATTCGAACCGCCAAACTGCCGACCTTTCTGATTGACAAGCTTAGCCACTGAGCCACTGCATCCCATTGTATACATGCACCTGATATTCTTAATTTTCTGCGTATATTAGCAATAGCAGTTAGACATATACCGCTTCATAGGGCTTTCAGCCCTCTCTAAGCGGTTTACAGAGTCAGCATATCGCCCCCACAGTCTGGGTCCTCATTTCACCCATCTCGGAAGGATGGAAGGCTGAGTCAGCCTTGAGCCGGTGAGATTAGAACTGCTGAACTGCAGATAACAGTCAGCTGACGGGGCCTGCAGTACTGCACCCTAACCACTGCGCCATCTCGGCTCTTCCGGAAGCTAATTGTATAACTGTGTAACCTCAGTCTTGCATTCCATCTTTCAGGCTGGGTAGAATAACCCACCTCACAAAGTTGTTGTGAGGAAAATAAAAGGAAGGTGTATTGTGTATATTCTTCATGAGTTATTCATAAATACAATAAAGGCAGAATACCAATCAATTAACAAATAAATAAAATACTAATTATATTTATAACCTTCCAGCACTCTGTCATTTTATATCTCCACAGCTTTTATTTGTAGATCAGCCCCATCTTTTGGCTGCATTTTCTTTCCTAATTTTCAGGGCTATTCTATTTCAACCTTTCCCATTTAAATAAAAAATGATTCTGTTGAAATTCTGTTGAGGCTGGCCATCTCCCAGGAACAGACAAAGGGCTAACACCCCTAGTCACTACACTAGAGTTTACACTACATGGTCTGAATTTATTGAAATTATTTCCCTCATTCTTAAGGTACGGATCTTTTTAATTGCCATAAAAGTAGCATGACTCATGCCGGACCTATCTTTCTCATTCATTGGAGTTAAGGAAGATTTCCCCAAACTTTCTGGCTTTGCGGACCAGGGGTGGGGTGGGGATTGTTCAGGGGTGAAATGCTACCAGTATTTCTGGCGATCAGCTATGACGCGCGATTTATATTAGGTAGAATATAAACCACGTGGCACAGCGGATTTCTCCCCCTACCCCCACGCTGTTCTACTTACCTTTGCAGATTCGGAAGGTTTCAAAATGTTCCTTTTTCAGTGTTGCACTTGTGCACGCAAAGCGCTCTTTCGGTAGCAGACTCACTGAACCGGTAGCAGATTTCAGAGGATTTCACCGCTGGGATTGTTCCACACGAGTGGCTGGCAGGTGTAGGCATGCACAGCTCCATTTGCACGAGCAGCGTACACACGTACCCATCAGTCATGCAAATGGAGCGCGTGTGCATGCACTTACTGCTTGCACAGGTCTTACTGCTCGCACAGGTTCACCCGCCATTTCCATGGCCCAGTTGCAAACTGCTTATGGCTCAGAGGTTGGGGACTTCTGGGTTAGGGGATGGACAGCAAATGATTTACTCCTAAAAGATAAACGGGAAGCATGCAGTCGCTATCCCAAAGTTGGGACAACAGTGGGAAGATCTAAAAGCTTTCTAGAAAAGGAGGTTTGAGACCTTTCCCTCATATGGGTTCAGCCGCTTTCACTATATAGGCTTAGCATATTTTAAGGGATGGGGGGGAGGAGAATCTCTCCTCTCCCTAAAAAAATATATCAGGAAAAACATAAAAAATCAGGCCCCCATACACTTATTGCAGCCCTTGGGAGTCCATAATTATAATTCTGGCTGCTTAAAATTTGCCTGCCACTTTGATAAATCAATGGAGAAGTCAACATGCAGTAAACTCGCGATTTCCCAATTTTGCATTGTAGTCCTCAACTAAAAACAACAACAACCCTAAAAAAAAAAAAAACCGTGCATGTAACATTTATATTTTGGGATAAAACCTATCAAGCAACTTCTATAATGATTCATTACATTTGGATTCCTTTTATTATACATGGCATGCACAGACACGCTAACAATGCCGTGCAAGGCAACAAAAACCTTAATTGGTTTAACCAGCATTATATAGGCATCCCTTTCCTTATCCCCCACGATACAGACATCCCAAAGAGAAAGAAAGGAGGGCAGGGAAGGGGAGAGAAAGGAAAGAAAGAAAAAGAGAGAGACAAAAGCAATTTTGCAAAGTAGGATAATGGCCATGCATAACAGAACTGTACCGTAAGCCAAACAACAAAGCCAGGGTAATTCAGATTCATAAAGGCTTTTTCCAAATCTCTAAACGGAGAACAAAAGGCTTGAGCAATTAAGAGAGCTTTGCACAGTGTCATGATACAGCTGAACAACTCTGCACAGCCTAAACTCCGGGGCTACCGCACATGGTTTTCATTCTGAATTGGTCTTTGGGCACTCCCTTATAATGAAGCAATTCCATCCAATTTCTATTGTAGCCAGAAATAAGCAGCCCCAATCCGCCAAAACCTCTGAGTAACTTCTGAAAAGGTTATTTCTCTTTGGAGTGGGAGACTGACTCCTGATAAAGGGAGGCAGCCATGAAGTTTTCTTGGCGTCTAATAGATCTGGTTTCTCATTATCTTCTTTTAATTTTTTTCTCCCAACTTCCTATTCTCATCCTCTTCCATTCAGTCAGGTCAAACTCTGTTAGATTCTAGGTCCTCACGACATCGGTCAAATATTCTGTGTTGTGGCCCACCAATAGCCAGCAGAGCTGGCAGCAGATTCGGACAGTGAGGAGGCTAGGGAGGAACATGGGCCAGTCCTGGAGTCTGAGGAAGGCTTGGACCGGTGCTCTGCGTCGGAGGCACAGAGAGGGCCAGAGCTATATGCCAGCTATCAGCTCCTTCAGTCAGACATCAGTGAGGCAGATGAACAACTGCAGCCTGTTCCCAGTGTGCGCATGCGCAAAGTTGCCAGACAAAGGGAACAGCTAAAGAACAGGGGTTGACTTGGGAGTAAGGCCACAGGTTGGCGATGAACGGCCCTTCCCAGAGGAAACAAAAGAGGAGCAAAAGGGGAGTGGAGTTTGCAGGAGACAATTAGTTCGCTTAATTGGTTCATGACTCTCCGAGACTCCTTGCCAAGATTAGCAGATATCGGCCTGGCAGCTCTCCAAGCCAGATAAGGTCTGTGACTGTAAATCCTCCTTTGAAATAATTTGCTGGATGTGAATGAGCAGAATTCACGGTAAATTAATAAAAGGGGTTTTTGTCAGGACAAGGAGTTTGCTTCATGTTCTTGGGAAGCCTCGGTCAGAGCAGTCATATCTTATTAGTTTCTTATGAAAATTTACATGGCTCCCCAACTCATACATAGGGATTCTGGGAAACTAACAGAAATAAAACCCAAATAAAGCCCAGTGAAGCCACACACACTCACCCTGGTGACAAAAATCAAACAAACCACTTGATAGGCTCCATATCACCCTGCAGTCCCCAGATCCGCTGGCAAAACCTTATTTTCAAGGGCCTTTCAAAAGGGTATCAAAGGGGGAGGGGAACTGTATCTCCAATGAGATGATGTTCCACAGGAAGAGAGCCACCACAGAGAAGGACCTTCTTCTTGGTCCCACTAAATGGATCTTGAGGCAGGAAATGCAGGCATATGTTGATGTTGATATTGATGTATTGTATCATTGCATTGCATTGCATTGCATTGCAATATAACATAATATAATATAATATAATAAACATAACATAAATATAATATAATTAATGATCAGTGAAAAAAGTGACAAATACCATTTCTCAAAAGACCACTGTGCCATCCCCAAGGTCACATGATCAAAATTTAGATGTTTGACAACTGACCCACATTTATGACGGTTGCCGTGTCAAGGGGTCACACAATCTCCTTTTACGACCTTCTGACAAGCAAAGGCAATGGGGAAGCCAGTGACATAACAACCATGTAAATTACAATTTACCAACTGCAGCGATTCACTTAACAACGGGGTCAAGGAAAGTTGTAAAACGAGGCAAAACTCACTTAACAAATATTTTACTTAGCGACAGGAATTTTGGGCTCAATTGTGGTCGTAAGTTGAGGATTACCTGTCCTGTTTTCTGCAGACCCAAGAATCTACCATGGAAAAAAGCGCACCTCCACCAACACTGATGGGGCAAGCTATTGTATATAAAGAGGGAACCAAACCCAATATTCACTAGTACCGATGGTGTTACTTGTTGGGTAATAAAAAACATCTTCAAGCAAACAACCAAGCTCAGAAAGTACCAAAGACTCCATAATTCAATTCTGAGCTACATATAATACAATACAATAGCAGAGTTGGAAGGGACCTTGGAGGTCTTCTAGTCCAACCCCCTGCCTAGGCAAGAAACCCTATACCCTTTCAGACAAATGGCTGTCCAACATCTTCTTAAAGACTTCCAGTGTTGGGGCATTCACAACTTCTGGAGGAAAGCTGTTCCACTGATTAATTGTTCTAACTGTCAGGAAATTTCTCCTCAGTTCTAAGTTGCTTCTCTCCTTGATTAGTTTCCACCCATTGCTTCTTGTTCTACACTCAGGTGCCTTGGAGAATAGTTTGACTCTCTCTTCTTTGTGGCAAACCTTGAGATATTGGAACACTGCTATCATGTCTCCCCTAGTCCTTCTTATCATATCTTCTATTGGAAACTTTAATATTTCTTGTCTTGAAGTAATCATTGCCATAAAACTTATTTCATACAATCATGCAGTTTTCTTTATGAGATAAATTAAAATTAATAAATATAGACCTTTTAATTTAATTGTAAAAAAGTTTCTCCCCCCTCCCCCTATAATATATGGAATAAATTTAATCTTTAAATGGCTTTTGAAATCCAGCAAGCTTTTGCTTGCAAATTGAACACTGATTTTGTCCAGTGCGGGAAAATCAGGAAGCTCCAGTGAATATATCGGTTTATTGTATGTTAATGCTCTCTATAAAAATCTGAACTGCAAACAGGTCATAGCAAATTGTGGTAGATAAAGACTCAATGGAATTTAAAAAGAGCTGAACTCGGGCCAGTCTCTTTTGGGGGCAAAGTGACTCGAGACTTATGACGTATTAGACTCCTCCCTCAGGATCAGCCTGGTCATCTCCTACAGATTGATTTTTTAAAAGAGCTTATTATCTTATAAACAAATAAAATAACACCACTTTTTATATCAGATATTTTATACACAGAGAAGACAATATTTTAGATCATGATTAAATGACGAAATACACCCACTGTTTCAAAATTAATGAGTATGTTCTTGTTTTATTTATGTGTATTCCCCTCCCTCCCTCCCTCCCTTTATTTTGCAGAGTAAAATCATATTATGAAAATTACTTGTTGCATTTATATTCTCCTTGTTGAATTTAAATTCTTCCTGCTTTTTGAGAATGAACTCACAAGCCAAAAGCCTGGGACAGACTGACCCATTTACCAGGCCTATTTAAATATTTGAAAAAGCAACCAAAGTATAAACATAAGCCTTACAATAAAACAGTAGCACAGAACACAAAGCCAAAATGAGGCAAGTAACGTTTGCAACACAGAGTTCCTGAATAAATTTAGCTTTAATTTCTTTTCTTTTTATTCACAGGACTTTGTTTTAAAAAGACAGTTCAAATGGCTCTTAAATACTTAACAATTATGAGTTTTCTAGACAACCAGATTTTCAATCACCCATATGATCTAACTGTATTTTAAACTGTACTTATTTTCAGTGGGGCATAAGTAGGTTGATAGTCTAGAATGCTTCCAGAAAACCAACAGCCAATCAGCACTCACTCTTCCTGCGCAAGTTCTGAGCCCAGAAAGCTATCACCCAATCGGAGTTCAGCAAGTGCCTCAATCAACGTCTACCAGTCTTAACAATGGGGAAATACCATAATGATGAAAGTGCTAAACTAGGTGCAAGGATGCTAACGTTCTAATTCATCTTCAGTCACAAAAGCTCGGGCCAGTCACATTTTTCTCAGCTCTAACCAAGAACATAAGATGGTGGTCACTTAAACCACTTTAATGCTTAAGCTTAATGTTTAAGTGGAAGATTAAACATGATTACTCAAAAACAGTAACTAGGAGAGGGACCTGGGAGTCCTAGTGGACGATTACTTAAACACAAGTTTGTGGCATCAGTCAAAAAAGCTAATACAATCCTTGGCTGTATAAACAGAGGCACAGAATCAAAATCACATGAAGTATGAAAGTACTAGCACCACTTTATAAAGCCGTAATAAGACCACACCTGGAATGCTGCATCCAGTTTTGGTCACCATGTTACAAAAAAAAATGTTGAGACTTTGGGAAAAGTGCAAAAAGAGCAATTAAGGTGATTCAAAGGCCTGAAGACTAAAACATGAAGAAGGGTTGCAGGAATTGAGTTTTGACTAATGTAGAGAAAAGACGGACTAGGGGAGACATGACAGCAGAATTCCAGTATTTGAGAGACTGCCACAAATAGGAGGGGTGTCAGTTTATTTTCCAAAGCACCACAGGGCAGGAAACAATGGTTGGAAACTAATCAAGGAGAGAAGCAACCTGGATTTAAGGAGAAATTTCCTAACAGTGAGGACAATTAACCAGTGGAACAGCTTGCCTTCACTTCTTGTCCTGCTCTCAGGTGTTTGGGATAGCCCCTCCAGTACGGGAAGACTGATATCATATCACCCCTAAGCCTTCTTTTCATTAGATTAGAACGTACCCAGTTCCCGCAACCATTCATCATATGATTTAACCTCTACACCTCTTACCATCTTTGTGCTCTTCTCGGCACACTTTCTAGGGTTTCAACGTCTTTTTTGTATTGTGGTGACCAGAACCGCTGCCCCAGGGGGCTTGTGGCAGACCAGTCCCGGCAGGAAGAGGCTGTAATGCGGTACAGGGAGGCAAAATGCGTGGGTCCAATTATTTTTCCTTTAATTCTTTGCGATTTGCTGGAGATCCAGAATGGTGAACCGTCCAGTGAGTGGATTGAGTCGATGGGGAGTACCTGGTGGCCAGGGGCATGTCCCAAAGAGCTTATCTGACTCAATCCAATCAATGAGAGGACAAGGTCAACCCAGTCTGGATACTCCTCCCCCCCTCACTATGGAGAAACAATATTCACAGGTCTCACCAGTGAAGTATAAAGTGCTAGAGTATTATTTCACATGAACTTGAAACTGTCTCTCTCTTGCAGGGGTAGGTTTCAGGCGGTTCACGGCGGTAAGTAACTTCCGGGAACGCCGAAGGATCCACCCGCCCGCCCACGTTTCTTACCCGGTTTTGACGAGTTCTGCGCTTCCACGCATG
Source organism: Thamnophis elegans (assembly GCF_009769535.1). Lineage (NCBI taxonomy): Eukaryota > Metazoa > Chordata > Lepidosauria > Squamata > Natricidae > Thamnophis > Thamnophis elegans. The sequence continues at coordinate 65,464,416 of NC_045548.1, forward strand.
CGCAGAACGCATACAGCGCCTGCGCGATCCTCCAGGAGCAGCTGGAGCATCGTACAGGCCCTAGTACGCATGCGTGCACTGCGCCCGTGCACGAGGACACCGCCGGCCCCGTTCCGAACCGGTTGGAACGGGGCGAGAAACCCACCCCTGCTCTCTTGATACAACCTAGGATTGCATTAGCTTTTCTTTTTGGCAGCTTTTTTAGTGACAGTGATTGCTTCATTTTCCCCAGGAGCAGAAAACTCATAAATGATCACAGGGTCATCTAATCATTACGAAGGTTCAATTCCCTTTATTTTCAGATATGCAGCCTCCATGAGTCCTAGGTAAGTTATAAGAACAGTAGTAGAAATTGTGGGCATGGCTCTGTCATCGGGGGTCTCCTATAATAGTTCATATGGTTGTATGCCATTCTTCCTCCAGATCAAACTCAAGGCCTGTGGGCCGGATTCAGTCTGTGGGGTGCTTAGATCTGGCCCATAGGGCCACCCTGGGAACAGCAAGGGGCTGTCCCACAGTGCCCCTGCCAGCGAAAACGGAGTTCTGTTTTCACTGTCGCACCTGGAAACAGAACCCAGGAGCTTGTTTTCACCGGCAGAGCACTCTGGCCACCACAGGTGCCTCCCAACATGAGTCATGTTGATTTGGCCATGCCCACTCTGGCCACACCCACTCTGGCCCCCAAGGTCAAGCTCAATCTTGGTGCGGCCCTCAATGAAATCAAGTTTGACACCTCTGCTCCAGAGGGATAAAATCCAATGAAATGAACGGAATCTGGACGTTTTGTGATTTTTACTGATTTATCCCATTTCTTTCTTTTGCTACTACCCCAAAACATTTCCTTTACAGGCTAATTGCAATGGAAATAATCCTTGCAAAGATGTGGAAATCTCAGACCAAGTTTAAAGAATTTAACCCAGGAGCTACTTAACCTGATAAAATGAACATTAAGAATCTAGCACATACTATATGACAATTCTATGTAATGGAAAACAAGTACAGGATGTGGGCAATCAATCGCCTGTGCTCTTAAAACAGGTCAGAAAATAAAAGATTCTACCATTCTGAAACTTGCTAACCATGATTCACTCAGTGAGAGTTATAATATAATGTTCTGTTAGAGGTAAATCTATTTAAATAAGGCAGAAACAAGGTAGAACAGGCTAGGCAAGGATTAAACAGACAGAAGAGAATATTTGTAGTTCAAGGTTAAATTGTGTGGTCCTTGGTGCTCTCTGAGCTTGGTAATTTTCCCACAGATATTTCATTACCAAACTAGGCAGTGCACTGATGATGTTACCTAGTTTGGTAATGAAATGTCTGCTAGAAAACCATCAAGCTTGGGGAGTACCAAGGACCCTAAAGATTAAACTATACAGTTCAAGTGGAAAAAAATTTCCACTTTAGTTTACATTGGGTCACCATGTTCAGAAGCAAAGCATGATAAGAATGGTCTTCCAACTCTTTCTATTTGGAATACATAAATTACACACACACACACACACAAACATGTGTGTGATGTATGTCTTTGCCTCTCCCATCCAGCTTGATTGAAAGTTACTTCCTCTTCTATCATTCTGCAGAATTGCAGCTATTTTCTCTACCTGTACACTGGTATTATGGAAACTTTGGAATTTTACCATTTCAGAGTTCAAAACAATTCTTTCTTAGAATCCTTAAGTTACTGAAATGTCAGCTTTGGTTCAACACAGAGTCTAAAAGTTATACAATCAATCAATCTTTTATTATGGTTATGAGCCAGAATTAAAAATTAAAACATTGAAAGAAAACAAAACAAAAAAGAACAAGACATCATAGTTTATTATAGGTAATGGGGAGATACTTCATAGCAGCCAAATTCAGCCTAATTTTACAGACAATAGAACAGAATTTAATTACGTTCAAAGAAACTGTATCATACTGATCCAATAATAACAGTTGTATACAAAAGAGACAGGATTTTCTGGATATTTTATTTATCAATTAGATTCCCCCCCCCCCATTATTTTATAAGTAATTCAAGGCACTGAATATACATAATACTCTTTCCTCTTCCCCAAAACAACTCTCTGAGATGAGGTGAGCCGACAGAAAATGGTGGGCTCAGTCAGCTTTCACGCCAAAGGTGGCACTAGAATTCACAACCTCCTGTTTCTAGGCCAGCACCTTAATCACTTTTTTTTAAATCAGATAAGACAGAGAGTTATAAAACGAGTTCATGAATCCTTGTAGAGCATGGGTATCAAACTTGTGATGTATTTCCCCTTCGCGGAGCTGGGGTGGGCATTCCTGCTGTAGAGAGTACATTATAACAGGACATGACCTGTCCTGTCCACAAGAAATTATACATACAGGTAATCCTCAACTTACAACAGTTCACTGAGTGAATGTCTGAGGTTACGTCTGAGGTTAAGTGACTTATGACCATTTTTCACATTTATGATCATTGTAGCATCCTGTTGTGGCCCAGCAGGAGCCGTTGGAGCTGCCGATGGACTCCGATAGCGAGGAACTCTATGAGTCTGCTATGCAAGATGTGGAGGACCCTGGGCAGGGTTCAGACTCAGAGCAGGGACCAGACAGGCTGGTTGGCCACCAGGAGGCACCTGAGGCATGGAGCAGTGGGGAAGATCAAAGGGAGTTTGTCCCTGACACCAGGCAACGGAGGGCGGAGAAACGGAGGCAGCAGTTATGGAGACAGACTCATAAGAGATAATCAAGCCCATAAGAGATAATCAAGCCCAGGTGGTTGTGGCTTGGCCCCTCCCAAGAGAGTATATAAGAAGAGACTTTGGGAGGAGTCCTTTTGCAGGACATAACCGTTCGTAGTAATCTGGAGAACTCCTTGTCTGGTCTGCCTTGTGTTCCCGTGTCTCTTGGAGTCTGGTTGCTGCCAACTTCTTGCCAGTGAGTCGTGCCTGGGCTTTCAGCCAACAGGATTATAATTGCTGTGAATAAAGAGTGGCAAATAGCTACGCCTGTGTCTGCGTTCATTACCGGACGGAGGGGGGGGGGGCAGAACACATCCCCATTGGTCTCATGATCAAAATTTGGATGCTTGGCGTCCAATACTTCTGACGGTTGTAGTGTCCCAAGGTCATGTGATCACTTGTGCGACCTTCTAACAAGCAAAGTCAATGGGGAAGCGGGATTTGCCTAACAACTGCAATGATTCATTTAGCAACTGTGGCAAGAAAGATTGTAAAATTGGGCAAAGCTCAAATAACAGCTGTCTCAAGTAGCAATAGAAATACTGGACACAATTGTGGTCATAAGTTGACCTGTATCACTGCTTCTTTCTTCAATGCTGAAGAACATGCCTTTTGCGCTTGAGATTATGCTCACACTTTTTTAAAAAACCACTTTTTCTAAAAGCTAGAAACTTTTGCACACACACACACACACACACACACACACACACGGCACTCTTTTTTTAAGTATTTTGTTAAGGACACAACAAGCAATTTCTTTGCTTCCCAGGATTAATGATAGAACTGAGACACCTATAAAATCCTGCATATCATTTACTTTTGCAACAGAAGGAGTGCACTTGATTCTGCCTTTGGGTAACAACATGTCAGTCAGAAGTAAGAAATGCCTTCTATGCAGTCTCATAAGTGCACATACCATAAGAGTCACTGGTCATGAGAATTTGCTTCAAGGGTGCTTTAAGAGCACAGGACAGCCTGTGAGAGGGGATAAAATGTCCTTTGTAAAAGGAAAGCTAGTTCCAGACACGCAGTGCAGACAATTGAGAGTCATTTAAAGGAGGAGGAGGAGGAGGAGAAAAAAAGGAACTCAAATATCTCCTTTCACCAGAGAGGGGAAAAGAATTAAAATCTAAAATGTTCATCAGAGAAACTGAATTTAAGGGAAGTTTGGGGGTTTCCAAGAACCCCAAAGGAGCTTCAGACAAATATAGAGATCTTGGATCCTTCAGAGATTTGGGAGTTAAAATTAGATTATATTTCAGAAAGGAATAAAAACACTTGGAACTGACAGTGTTTGCTTTACCCCTGACTTTATAAATGATAAGAACTTGTCAGTCTTGTCCTGTCCCCCTCTCCTCCCAGGTCCGTCCATCCCCCCCCCATTTTTATGATGAAGCATACACCAAGGTAGGCAATCATTTCAGACTGGGGTACATTTGGTGGGCAACCGCTGCACCATAGAGAGTATTTTAACTTTAACTGCACGGTGGCTAACCACTCCAGAGGGTTAACGTCATTGCCCGGAGAATCATTGGTTGCCCTCTCCCCTCCCTGGAAGAGCTTTATAGCTCCCGCTATAAAGTTCAAAACATTCTTAAAGATCCATCTCATCTTTTTTTGAACTATTACCATCCGGCAGACGGTACAGGATAAAAACAAGGACAAATAGGCTGAAAAACAGCTTCTATCCCAGGGCAGTAACTATATTGAATTCTACTGTATAGTGCAATAATTATGCAATATTGGTTTTCAATTCAATTGTATAGAACGTGAAGGATGTGTGTTTGTGTTTTATTTTTATAATTATAATGTACATTGAAGATGGAATTTAATTTCATTGTACGAGGTATAATAACAATAAACTAAACTAAGCTAAACTAAACTAAACTAAGCTAAACTAAGCTAAACTAAACTAAGCTAAACTAGGGACATTTATCTATTAGATGGCTGCATTGGCAGACATAGCCAATTATATCACATCAGTGAGTCTTTTAGGTGGCCCCAAGGCATCTGTAAAAAAAATTGATTCTTGAAACTGCCTTTTTGCTTCGAACCAATTTTTTTTCTCTTAAAAATAATTTAAAAATAATTTGAAGGGATCTGTTTAAGAAGTCAGATAAGACAAAGCGCTTGGTGGACCCCAAAGGAGACAAGACTGTGGGATGATGAGAATTATATCTCAAGGGCACCAGATGTGGGGAAACATTTTTGTAATCTGTTACTTTAGAAGTTTTTAACCGCTTAAAAGTTACTGCAAAGAGGTCAGTAAGAGGGTAAGGAATATTTCAATCATAAATCCAATTTGCATTAATCAAAAATTTTCTCTCTGCATTTAATGTTATGCCTCATTTCCCAGTAATTGAGAATAGGATTTCCCTCCCGCAAACACATGCACATATACCGTACCCTACACACACACACACACACAAAATATAGTTAGATAGATGATTATGTGTGTGTTACTTCAGATACAACAGCCAATACTTGTTTGATCCTCATGGATAGACAGCTCCAGCTGCTTAGTTCTTGAATTTAAAAAACTAAAAATTGTGCGAGAGAGAGAGAGAGAGAGACAGACAGACAGACAGACAGACAGACAGACATTCTGTTTTTGCTAATTATGGGATGAAAAGAAAACAGAAAAAAACAGAGCTCCTGGCATGAACAACTGCATAAAAATTAAATCAATCATGGAAAAAAGTGAATAATAAATTCACTTTATAAATTAACTTGAAGGGAAGAGTCGTTTTTTTTTTTTGTTCCTTCCACCATCCCATTAGATAAAGGAAAAAATAAAGTCATTATTAGAAACTTGTTAGAAGCTCCTTTACAGCAATTTTGTTCCAATTGAAGCTTTTCAACAGCACTTCTGGATATCTAATGGCCCCAAAAATTATAATTTCTGACAATTATAGTTGGAGTGAACGTTCAAGGCAACAGAACAGATTTCTGTTCGTTTTATAGATTTCTGTACAGATTTGCAGATGACAATTCTGGATGGCTATCATTGGGTTAAAATGGAAGATGGGTAACCAATAAATTAAAATAATAATAATAATAATAACCGTTCATATGCCAATAACAAACATAGAGTCAATCTGTGAGTACATCTGATCAACCATGGGGCTGGTTAGCACCCCCAAGACCCTCTCACCACCTTTTAATTTTGAATCTAGCTATCCTTGCCTCAGTTTTAAATTTTTATATTCAGTTTTATGTTTTTCGCCTTTTATTTATACACCACCTAGAGTTCCTCTGAGGCTCAGTGGCTCAGATGCTGAGCTTGTTGATCAGAAAGGTCAGTAATTTGGTGGTTCGAATCCCTAGCACTGCATAATGGAGTGAGCTCCCATTACTTGTCCCAGCTTCTGCCAACCTAGCAGTTTGAAAGAACGTAAAAAATGCAGGTAGAAAAATAGGGACCACTTTGGTGGGAAGGTGTTTAATCATCCTGGCCACATGACCATGGAAACGTCTGTGGACAGTGCTGGCTCTTCGGCTCTTTGAAACGAAGATGAGCATCGCCCCCTAGAGCCGGAAACAATTAGCAGAGATGTACATGGAAACCTTTATCTTTAGAGTTCCTCCGAGAGGGAGGGTTTTTAAATTTAATAAATAAACAGAATAAACAAAAAAATTAGCCCAAGACGATCAGAAATATAACCGTATATATGAGGCCAACCTGTCAGTCGCAAGAAACTCTTTGTAATAGAGTACAAAGGTATTGCAAGTTCATTTCATGCTAGCTATACACAAGAATCTGATCTACTAATGGTCAAAGCAAAATGGTATAGATAAGAGTCAATGGAATTCAAAGGGGTAGCTGGATTTAGTTCTCTTGTGGGAACACATCAACTCCAAACTGTTGATCTATTTGACTCCTCCCTCAGGCTCAGCCTGATCATCTCCTACATAACTCCAATGATTCATAAAACATCCAATCCCCAAAGACCCAAATATTCAAGATATGATGAAAGGTGTTAGTAATATAATCTAATGGTTGGGTTGGCAATATATGAATCATGTAACAATGTTGTACCTGTTTCTTTAAATCATACTGAAAAATATGATTGGTTGCTGTTTTCCTCAATCGGCCATAAGAGGGAGCCAAAATGACTGTTAGCTCTCTGTTTGTTAGATGCTGGGCTGATCTGATCTGAGTGTTTTGGAAGCTGGCTGTTAGAAAGTGCCATGAGCTATTGTAAGTTTTGCAACTGATAGCAAACTTTGAGTACTCAATTGATTATATGATACTGGACTATGTTATTTGGATTATCCCTTAACTGAAAGACATTGATGACTGACTGTCTTATCCGTGTATGACTTGGACTGTTTGATGGACTCTGATACCTCTATTTCCACGAAAGTAAAAGCCTATTTAAACTGTAGTGTCTCTGTATGCTGGTTTATGTGTTCTCAACACAACTCTCACAATGCTTCAATGAACGTACTCACTCTCCCAACGGGGAGCTTACCTAACAAAAGGCTTTAAAAAGGTTGACCATCCAAATCCTGGGAGATATGATCCTCCACAAGGATGACTTATTCATTTGATAGGCCCTTCTCCCACTTGATTTTATTTTGATTCCATATCGACATCTTCGTTAGTATAGCTTTCGACAAAAATACCATGATTTAGAGCTGTGAATAAACTGTGAATTGTATTCTGCAGAACTGGAGTCCATGATTCTATAAAGAATTATGTGACATAAATAAATGAATGAATAAATAAGCATAAAATATATGCTACCATGGAAAGACAGTGCCACACCAGATTTACACTCTCTGATTATGTGTGTTTGTTCTCTGCTTATGAATGGTTATCATTCATTCATTTATTTAAATTTATTGGTTGCCCCATTTCCATGTAGTGGAAAGAATTATCAATATTACTCCATATGGCAATTAATTCAGTGCTTAAAAACTGAACTATTTTTGCATCTGTGATTTTTTTTCTTTTTTACTGTTTTTGTTTTCTGTTTGTTCTTTTTTGGGGGATTCTTTTTATTTTTGTATATTAAATCAATAAATAAAAATAATAAGCAAGTCTTTTGTGAAATTTTTGCTACACTTCTTTAATCTCTGTCCTAGAAGCACGCATGCTTGAATCTTCACATTGTTTTAGATTTTTAGAACAGCTTGTTAATGTAATTACTTTTACTAATGTAAAAGTAGCTTTTACATTTTAAAAGTACTTGAAAAGTTTATTTTTTTTCCCCAAGTACTTTTCATCTCAATTTTGCAGAGTGGGCTTAAAACTCTGCACATGCACTTTGCAGAAAAGGTACAACTGTTGTTACAATTATTATATATGGTTTGGTCAATTACACTCAATCAGTTTTCTCAAACTGTACAAAACAGATATTCGATTACGGGGCTAAACTAACCCAGAGCCCACAAGCCAAATACAACCCTTAAGAAACTTTTATGTGGCCCATCAAATCTTGTCAGAAATTGCCGTGAGAAAACCTCACTGTCGCAGTGATTCCAAAGCACGTGGAAAGGTCGTAGATTGTGCTGAATTCCAAACATACCCACCAAACAGGAGAATTTAAAACAGAATCTGTGAGTAAGCCTGTGCAGGATAACAAGGCTTATGATAAATCTCCACACTTGTATGAATTTTACTGTTGCTTTAGCATCCTTAAACAGCTGCATATGGATTAAAAGCCAGGACAGTTAAATCAGCTCAAAGTATGCTGATGTTAAGATATCTCTCCCATCTAATGTTTTTAAACAAGGGGAAAACGTGTAAAATAAATCACTCAAACCAACTGATCCACAAGGTTATCCTGAATTTCTTAAATATTCCTATGACTGTTAAGATAACTGCAGTGGGTAAACAGAGAGATAATGGGCTTATTACCCTGAGTAAGATTAGATTCTTCAGGAATTCATATAAAAATTCAGTATTCTGCAAAAGATCATAGCTGCAATTTGTAACATTTCCCCATCGATGTATTTATTTATTCATATATAAAAAGCAAGTGTTATTTTGGAGATGCTTGTTTGATACATTAAAACATGAGTATGAGATGAACTGCAAAAAAAGAAATATCGAATCAGATGATTCACTTACTTTGGTTAACGCATTTCATTTTAGAAGTGAATGCAAGTATCTAGTCCTTTTGAGGTCTCAAAATAAGCTTAAATAATGTTCCAGCAATTCTAGCCAATGTTATGTTTCTCTCTGCTTGTCACCCCTCAGTGATGATTTATTATTCAAGTGTATTCCATTAAAATATTAAATATGATACAATAAAACATTAAAAATTATGATTATATTTTCTATCCTTTAGATTTTTCACTAAGCACCACAAAAGCTCCCATAATACTTGATCTGATTTTCCCCCCTCTTCTTTCAAAAAGCTAGTTTTGTTCTTTCTTTTTTTTAAAGGTTAATCTGGAAATATTTTGTGTTTTAGAGGCAAAAGGCAGATCTTCTGAAATCTTAATCCAGAATCAGGAGAGCCACATAACAAGATCATTTTTATGCTGTACTCTGCACACAGCTGCATTCCAGATCAGCTGAAACATCTGGGTGTCTACAAGAACAGCCCCAAGAGGCATTGCAATACAGGTAGTCCTCGACTTATGACTACAACTGAGCCCACAATTTCCAATGCTAAGCAAGGCAGCTCGTGAGTTTTGCTCCATCTTGCAACCTTTCTTTCCACAGTTGTTAAGTGAATCTCTGCAGTTGTTAAGTGAGCAACAAGGTGAAGGGAATCTGGATTCCCCATTGAATTCACTCGTCTGAAAGTGATATAAAAGGTGATCATATGAACCCAGTACACTGCAACCACCATCAATACATGCCAGTTTTTGATCACATGATCATGGGGATGCAACAAACTAAGCATGAAAAACAGGCGTAAGTAACTGGACGCTAAATGAATGGCTGCAAATCAAGGACTACCTATAATTAATTCTACACCCCCTCCCTCACCCTGTGTACCACATCAAGCCAAGATGTGTTACTCTGCTTTTTCAGAAAAGGTTGCACACTTTGGTTGACGGTGCTTTTTCGAAATGCCAACTGGGTGTTGTAACCCTCCAGATTTGGACAGTGAGGAGGTTGGGGAGGAAAATGGGCCAGTCCTGGAGTCTGGGGAAGGCTTGGACGGGGCCTCTGTGCTGGAGGCAGAGAGGGACCCAGGGCCGTATGCCAGTTATCAGCTGCCTTCAGAGTCAGACATCAGACGAACAGCTGGAGCCTGTTCCCAGTGTGCGCATGCACAGAGTTGCCAGACGAAGGGAACAGCTAAAGAACAGGGGTCGACTTGGGAGTAAGGCCACAGGTGGACCATGAATGGCCCCTCCCAGAGGAAATAAAAGAGGAGCGAAAGGGGAGTGGAGTTTGCAGGAGATAATTAGTTCGCCTAATTGGTTCGTGACTCTCCGAGACTCCTTGCCAAGTTTTGCAGATATTGGCCTGTCAGCTCCCCAAGCCAGATAAGGTCTGTGACTGTAAATCCTCCCTCGAAAGACTTTGCTGGATGTGAATGAGCAGAAATCACAGTAAATTAATAAAAGGGTTTTTTGTCGGGACCAGGAGTTTGCTTCATGCTCTTGGGAAGCCTCGGTCAGAACACTGGGCTTTGTTTGTCCCTGAAGACATTTCGCTTCTCATCCAAGAAGCGTCTTCCATTCTGACTTCAGCCGGAACGGAAGCAGCTTCTCGGATGAGAAGTGAAATGTCTTGAAGGAAAAACAAAGCCCAGTTGTACTTTTTGAAAAAAGCACTTTTGGGACAATCACAACCTGGATAACTGAGAATCTCCATTGACAGTCATTGCAGTGCATGAAATAGGGCAGTGGTTCCCAAACTTGGCAACTTTAAGACTTGTGGACTTCAACTCCCAGAATTCTCCAGCCAGCAGAACTGGCTGGAGAATTCTGGGAATTGAAGTCCACAAGTCTTAAAGTTGCTAAGTTTGGGAACCACTGAAATAGGGAACTTGGTGTGAAGTGGTGTGGCTGGCAGAGGAAGACTGATCCTGCTAGAAATAAGCAAACTGCTGGAGAATTGCAGCGATCTGAAGTTGCTGCATTTTTTAAAAAGTTGGTCCTATAAAATGAGAGGGCGGGGGGGAATGAGCTATGTAGGTAGTCCTCGACTTACAACCATTTGTTTAACGCCGTTTAGTTATAACAGCACTGGGGGAAAATGTTATGCATGACCAGTTATCCCTCTTAATGACGGTTACAGCATTCCGCACAATTATGTGATCAAAGTCAGATGCTTGGCAACCAGGATGTGTTTGGAATGGTTGCAGCATCCTGGGATGATCATTTGCAACTTTCTTAGTCAGTGTCTGACAAATAAAATCCATGAAAGGAGCCAGATTTGCTTAACAACCACAGCATTCGCTTAACAACTGCAGTAATTCACTTAACAACTGTGGCAAAAAAAAAAAAGATCTTAAAATGGAGCATGACTTATTCATGCTTTGCAATGGAAATAGGCTCAATTATGGTCGTAAGACGAGGACTGTCTATATTTGCAGAATGGATTTCCACGGGAAATACTGGATTTGAACTGGGGGGCCCAAGTCCTAGTCCAACATCTTAATCTCTAGTGCTCACGTCACGCAGGGAGAGGGAAAGGTGATTAAAAACTCCCGGGTGTCTGAAATACAGCAGTGTGTGTTAAGTAACTAATTGGAGGACACACACATACAGGTGTGCATTCTCAGAGCCATCTGCAGGAGGAACTAACCCGTCATCTGTTATATTCACCTGAATATACTGTATTTTTCAGACTATAAGACGCACTTCCCAGTCCCCCCCCCAAAAAGTGGGTGGAAATATCTGTGCGTCTTATAGAGTGAATATTGCAGTGGGGGTGGGGAGGGTGTTGGTGTGGCACCGATCAGCTGTTCTACATGGCAGGGATTGCCGCCGCCTATCGCTACTGCCCATTCATGGCAATTGGCAACGAACAGGCGGCATAAAATGGTTAGCGGCAGTGAACAGGTGGCGGCGAATGAGCCATGGCAAACAGGCCACGGTGAAAGGGCAGATTTTTTTTGCTTGTTTTCCTCCTCTAAAGGTAATGTGCGTCTTATAATCCAGAGTGTTTTATAGTCCGAAAAATACGGTAATTTGGAACAGGCCTTTCTAAACCACTACCAACCACAGTTTGGTATGTTTTACAGGGCAAAGAGAGATAAGAGGATTAACATAATGATGGTGTTCTAAGGGAGGGGAGGGGCAGAGAAAACTTCACAAATCCGGATAATGTCTCTACGTTGATATAAACGGATCATGGAAGTGTAGGGTGAGACAAAGTGCCTACAGGCTCACCAGATAAATTTGCTCATATCTGCTCTGGGCTGGATGCCAGACGGGCAGAGTCCGTGTTGGTGAGTGAGGTGGCGCCTTTTCTTGTAATCTAGGATTTTTTTTTAGTTTTGCTGATTTTTTTCTACCTGTGAGCTTGATTTGTCATCTCCCAACAGCTCCGAGTTGCTAGTTGGGACATGAGAGAGATCTGGGACATTATCAGTACAGGTAGTCCTCAACCTACGACCAGAAATGAGCCCAAATTTCTCATGTTGTTAATTGAGACATTTGTTAAGTGGGTTTTGCCCCGTTTTATCAGCTTTCTTGCCATAGTTATTAAGTGAATCGCTGCAGTTGTTAAGTTAGTTCCCCGTTGACGTTGCTTGTCAGAAGGTCGCAAAAGGTTAAAGACGCTGAACTTGTCAGCTGGAAAGCGGGCAGCCAAGGTTCAAGACCCGAGCACCGTGCCAGAGAATGAGCTCCCGTTCTTCCTCAGCACCCGCCCACCAAAAATTCAAAAGCATGTGAATGCAAGTAGATAAACAGGTACCACTTTGATGGAAAGGTAATGGTATTCTGTACGCCTTTGGCCTATAGCTGTGATGGTGAAACTATGGCAAGCGTGGCAGAGGTGGCACGCAGAGCCCTCTCTGCTGCCATGTGCGCCGACGCCCCAGGTCAAATCTCTGTGGTGTTTCTTTCGTGAGCTTCTTTTTCCCTGCAAACAGGGAAAACAGAAGCTCACAAAAGAAAAAGATCTTATCTCTTGTGATGCTGCCGGTGTTGGGATACCCCAGCTCCCACAGGCCAGCTGTCCACACATGTGCATGCTCGTGCATGTCGGCGCATGCACATGCACATGTCAGCATGTGCATGCATCGGTGCGCACATGCACCCCTTTCAGTTTGGGCGCAGGGACACAGTTTGGGCACTCGGTGTCTAAAAGGTTCATCATCACTGGTGTATCGTCATGCTGTCCGCATGACCACAGAAGCTGAACAAAATTGGACAGGGGAAAAGTTTACCTTTGTCAACAAACTACCGGTAAGCCAAATTAAGATGCTCTGGAAGCCCAGAATCATTGTTTGGAAGCCAAAAGGATATAGATGGGGTACAGATCTGTTCTGACCCCCCTCGTTCCACACCAAAGCACACTCTGAGCCAGAGATAAATTACAGCATTTAATTAACAGAGAAACAGGTCCTTGGCAGCAATCCAGCACAGACAAGCTTGGGCAGCAATAAACACAGATAAGGCTTGGCAGTAATCCAGCCTGCCAAGCTCATACAAAGTTCTCCGACATTCGATTCTGTGTTGACTTCTGTAAAGAGGGCATGTGCACAAGTAGCCTTTTTATAGTCTGGAGAGGACCCTAATGACCATCAGCTGAGTGCAATTACCTCCTGTAATTGTGTAATTGTTCCTGACGCCTAGTAGCTCTTCGATGGCATGCATCCAGGAACAACTCACTACTGGCCTCTGGCTCACTCTCCCTTGTCTCCTCCCCACTGGTCCAAGGCTCAGGTGCCTCCTGGTGGCCAACCAGCCTCTCTATGCCCTGTTCAGAGTCGGAACCCTGTCCAGGGTCCTCCACATCCTCCAGACCCGACTGAGAGGGCCCCTCACTGTCGGAGTCTGGTGGTAGCTCCAACGGCTCCCACTGGGCCACAACACAGATCTATCCCAAAATGATTCAGGTGGAGTACATCAGGCAATGCTTTATCAGAGCTGAATCTGGGGAGGGCTTGTTGTAATACATGGACAGCAGAGCAGAGATTATAGACTTTTCCATGGTAGCCTTCAGCCTCTGAAGCTCTTTCTCCCCACAGATTCATCTGCAGCTCCCATCCGTCTTGCATTTCAGAAGTAAGTAAAAACTTTCAGTGAACCTTCACCTTCTTTTTTTTAAAGTTTTTTTATTTTTAAACAAAGACAAGCAGTACATGAAACATAAAACCCTCATCAATTACATATAGCATGTCGTTAGGTTACAAGCATTTGTGCATCACCACTTTCAATTGTGTATAAGATCACAGATTATCCATCAAGCATACATAGATACATTATTATCATTGTACATCATATTGTTCAGTTATAATTGATATTCTTTCATTTTAAGCAAATATTCTAGAAACTAGATTCACATTTATACCAATATCTGCGAGACCGTCTTCTGCCACATACTTCCCAACGACCGATAAGATCGCACATGGAGGGCCTTCTCCGGGTGCCGTCAGCCAGACAATGTCTGCTGGCAACTACCTGGGGGAGGGCCTTCTCTGTAGCCGCTCCGACCCTCTGGAATAAACTGCCCCCCCCCCACGAGATCCGGACCCTACCCACTCTCATGGCCTTCCATAAGGCTCTTAAGACCTGGCTATTCCGGCAGGCACCAGGCTGTTGAACTCACGATTGAGTTCCAGCCCCGATCAGACTGGGTGTATGTTGTGGTCTTTTTAATCTATGTTTTTGTGCTTTTAACTTCTATTTTTAAATGTATTGTTGTAAGCCGCCCGGAATCCTTCGGGATTGGGCTGCCTATAAATTTATTAAACATCAACATCAAACATCAATATTCCATTGCATCCTTATTTGTCTATTTAATAATAATAGTATGTCTTTATAGAATCACCTATCTCATTATATTATTTTTACAATATGAAAGAATCCAACATTTTATATTTATGCATCACTACTTTCAATTGTATATAGAATAACCTTCACACCTTCTTGATTTGATTATGAACAGCCATTGTGGGCATTTCAGATTAAAGGTAAAGGTTCCCCTCACACATACATACATCCCAACTCTAGGGGGCGGTACTCATCTCCGTTTCAAAGCTGAAGAGCCAGCTCTGTCCAAAGACGTCTCCATGGTCATGAGGCCAGCATGACTAAATGTCGAAGGTGCACAGAACGCTGTTAACTTCCCACCGTTGGTCCCTGGTTTTTTTGCTTTTTTTTTTACTTGCATTTTTACATGCTTTCAAACTGTTAGGTTGGCAGAAGCTGGGGCAAGTAATGGGAGCTCACTCTGTTACGTGGCACTAGGGATTCGAACTGCCAAACTGCTGAGCTTTCTGATCAACAAGCTCAGCATCTTAGCCACTGAGCCACTGCATCCCTTTTAATTTAATTTAATTTAATATTAGATGACCGATTACCGGTATATGAATTATTTTGAATGCTTTTTTCTGATGTTGATCATTATTTTTCTTACGTTGCCGTGCATTGCCCAGAGTCCCTTAAGACTGCAGCGTGTTAGAAAAATTGTTAAATAAACAAATAAATATCCACTAGACAAGTTATAAACGAAACAATCTAAAGCCACAGCGCATTTGCTTTATGGGGATATTTTGGGCGCAAAAGCTAAGAGCTGTGTAGTTGGATAGTCTCCCAAGTTATTTGTTTTAAGATCTGCTACATGGACATAAATCTCCCATTCTTTAGGGAGAAAGAACATTTTTAGCCTTCCCACGTCTTTTCTTGCAAGTTCAGGTCAGGTCTCAGAAAATGATGGGTATTTATTCACTGATCCCAATGGTGTGAAAACTGTAAAGATCAACATTTCTTTTCAGGAAATACACAAGAAAACCCCAACATCTGCTATTATATTCAAGAAGAGTTTGCTTGCATATACATATGCATATGCACTAATTCGGGGTAGAATCGGGGTGAATGGATGGAGCAGAGCATTTACTGTCCAGATGCCCTTCCTGACACCATGCAGAGTTCACAGCGCTCTAAGAGAGAAATACCTGTTGCTACCTAGGATTGAATTCTCAATCTTCCGAGTGGGGGCAAGCGCCTTCACCACTAGGCCACCATGCCGCACTCAATGAAATAAACAATGACAAAGAAAACAATGAGAATACAGAGATATGGGTGTGTGGCGAAGCAGGGATTCCGGTGGGGAGCTGGGTACGAAGACTAGGTACAAATACTGGGTGCAGGCTCAGGATGGCAAGTTTGAAGGAATAACACGGGGCAAAAGACTAATTCTTTGCCCCTTGATGAAGCTTCTACAGGAAATGAGGGGAGACAATGTTAAAGGAAATTGCATTCCCATCAATGGAAGCTCTACTTCCAAAGCAAGTGAAAAGCCTTGGGAGCCATAATCCAGTAAGAATCATAGCAGGGATGTGGGAAGGATTTAAACTCATGCAAATTCTGCAGCCCAGACCTATTTTTTAATGCCGTTAAATCCACATTGCTAATGGCATGATTAGGAGTGGAACTGGAGTCGTCTTCTGCAACCTGGCAGCTTCAGGACACGTTATAAGAAAACTCTTAAAAGGTTGAGAAAGAAAATCGAGTATTTCAAAACATGACAAACTTACTGAATAACTCAAGTCTTGTATTGTAAAAAGAGCTGTTCCTCTGATTAAGCCATTTGGGAGAAATTCACAAAGCTCCCACCAAAATGAATTCACTGTTAAAATTTTCTTCCTGCAGTTCCCAAGATTCTGTATCTTAAGGTAAAGGTTCCCCACGCACATGTGTGCTAGTCGTTCCTGACTCTAGGGGGTGGTGCTCATCTCCATTGCAAAGCCGAAGACTAGCGCTGTCCGAAGACGTCTCCGTGGTCATATGGCTGGCATGACTAAACGCCAAAGGTGCATGGAACGCTATTACCTTCCCACTAAAGGTGGTCCCTATTTTTCTACTTGCATTTTTACATGCTTTCGAACTGCTAGGTTGGCAGAAGCTGGGGCAAGTTAACGGGAGCTCACTCCATTACACAGTGCTAGGGATTCAAACCGCCGACCTTTCTGATAGACAAGCTCAACGTCTTCGCCACTGAGTCACTATGTCCCTCTGTATCTTACTCACTCCTTTTTGTCTGATATTAAATCCAATTAAACTCTGTGTGAATCTTCCTTCCTTGCTCAGACGTTTCAATTTAGGAGCTTGATTTACATTGTTCCAGCAGGGAGTCTGAAAGTTGACTCTCAAGATATCGGAAGATGGTCACCTGGTTGGTTTATTATCCTGGACAAGCCCTGATAAAATGAATTGGAATTGGAGAAATGCATAATGGCGCTTGCTTCAACAAGACTGACACTGGTTTCGCCCAGAGTTGGTTCTTCCAGCCAGAACAAATGTATTCCTGACATGAGTAGACACGACCTGTGGAAGGAATGTGGCAGTCTGTGCTCAAAGTGTATTTTATTCATGAAGAATGTTTAATTTGGAATCCCACATTTTTTCTTACTATCCATCCAAGAAGCTTCAGGAATTGGGTATGTCTAGTAAATAGTGAAAAGAAGGATGAAGGGCAACGTGATAGCAGTGTCCAATACATGAGGGGCTGCTTGCAAAAAAGAGGAGGTTCAACCTATTCTCCAAAGCACCTGAAGGCTAATCGAGGAGAGAAGCAACCTAGAACTATAAGGAGAAACTTCCTGACAATGAGAACAATAAACCAATGAAATGGCTTGACTGCAGAAGTTGTGGGTGCTCCATCACTGTAGGTTTTTAAAGAGAGACTGGAAAGGTATTTGTCCTAAATGATATAGGCCTTATACCTGTGATGGAGAACCTATGGCACATGTGCCACAGGTGGCACACGGAGCCATTTGTCAGGGCACGTGAGGCGTTGCCTTGTCACCTGACCAGCACGCATGCGCCCGCTGGCCAGCTGACTTCGGCCTTCTTTTGCTTTGGCCTTCTTTTGCTTCCTTGAAGACCCTGGAGTGCAAAAGACTGCCCCTACGGGCAAACCAGAAGTTTGGAAATGTACTTCCGGTTTGCTCGTAGAGCCATTTTTAGCCCTCCGGAGCCTTCAGGAGGCTTCCCTGAAGGCTCCAGAGGGTAAAAAACGACCCTAGGTTTGCTCGTAGGGTCGTTTTTTGCCCTCCTGAGCCTTCAGGGAAGCCTCCTGAAGGCCCCTGAATGGTCTGTAGGACAAAAAATGGCCCTAAGGACAAACTGGAAGTCACTTCTGGTTTGCTCGTAGGGTCATTTTTTGCCTACCGGAGCCTTCAGAGAAACCTCCTGCAGGCCCTGAAGGCTCCGGAGGGCTAAAATCGGCCCTACGAGCAAACCAGAAGTCTGTTCCTGAACTTCCGGTTTGCCCATAGGTCTGGTTTTTCATGCTCCGGAGGCTTCAGAGAAGCTTCTGAAGCCTCCGGGGTGGGGTGGGGGGGAGACGCTGTTTTTGCCTCCCCAAGTTCCTATAAAGCCTCTGGAGCCTGTGGAGGGTGAAAAAAGCATGCCAAAAACATGGGGGGGGGGTTTTCGTACGCATAGCATTATGGGTGTGGTGCGCCCGTGCATGACCCCTGTGCACTCCCCCCACCCCGCTTTTGGCACGTGAGCCAAAGAAGTTTCGCCATGGGTCTTCTGCTTGAGTAGGGGTTGGACACAAGACTTCCAAGGTCTTCCTACTCTGTTATTGTAAAGAGTTTGTGTGTGAGAGGGGGGGGGAAGAGAGAGAGAGGGAGGGAGAGGGAGAGAGAATGAGAATTTTCAAGGAAAAGTTACTTTTTTGACAACCATGATATGGATTGGTTGATAATCTCCACAGACATTTATCCATCAATATCTCCCAGCTACCATATATTTACTATGATATCAAAAACTTTCACTAATTTGGAATTTTACAGATTTGATGGCCTACAAACGAAAGAAAATCTGTGCACACACCACACAATTACCCATTTCAATTTTTTTTAATGCAATACACTTCCACATAGCAAGATCTGTGTTTTATAGAATTAGCGTTCTATAATTTTGCATTTTAATGTAATCAGCAAGTGTTATTTCTCCCATGAACAGGATCTTATAGGGTGCTGTCTATTCCCTCACATATACATTCTTTGTTATTAACATCAATATAAAATGCAATAAAGTGATAGTACATAATGTATTCCATCAGCCTAGACTGTTAATTTTCCTACAAAGCAAAATAATTTTAGATTAATTAGGTTTACCCTTTGCTAAGCCCTGTAGCTGATGGTAGGATCTAGCTCAGGGGTATCAAACTTGATTTCTTTGAGGGCCACATCAGGGTTGTTTTTGACCTCAGGGGACTGAAGTAGCAATGACTAGGGTGGGCGTGGCCAGCTCAACATCACTCGTGTTGGGGCACCTGTGGTGAACCAAGCGCTCTGCCTGAGAAAACAGGCTCCCAAGCTCCGTTTTTTGGCTGCAACAGCCTCCTGCAACCCTCTACAGCCCTCCCGAGCTCCATTTTCACTGGCAGAGGCACCCCTGGCCAGTCCTTCACTGTTTCCAGGACGGCCCTGCGGGCCAGACCTAAACATTCCACGCACTGCATATGGCCCCTGGGCCTTGAGACACCCCTGCCCTATACCATCCAGACAAATGATTGTCCAATCTCTTCTTAAATCTCTCCAGTATTAGAGCATCCCCAACTTCTGATTCCACTGATTAATTGTTCAGGACATTTCTCCTTAATTCTAGGTCGGTTTTCTCCTTGATTAATTTGCATCCATTGCTTCTTGTCCTGCCTTCGGGTGCTTTGGAGAATAGGTTGGCCCCCTCTTCTTTGTGGGTTTGTTGGACACACTGCTGCTGACAGACTCCCAAGCTTAGGTATATTAAACAGAGCCGAGGTGGCGCAGTGGTTAAATGCAGCACTGCAGGCTATTTCAGCTGACTGCAGTTCTGCAGTTCAGCTGTTCAAATCTCACCGGCTCAAGGTTGACTCAGCCTTCCATCCTTCCGAGGTGGGTAAAATGAGGACCCGGATTGTTGTTGGGGGCGATATGCTGACTCTGTAAACCGCTTAGAGAGGGCTGAAAGCCCTATGAAGAGGTATATAAGTCTAACTGCTATTGCTATATTGCTATTGCTATTATGTGAAATAGATTTAAACCTCCTGATTTTTTAAAGTCAGACAAGTGTCTTGGTGGCTTCAGCCCCCAGAGCTAGTAAGTTCTCAAAATATCACAACCTCTCCCCGAGAACAGCGGACTGTTCTCAGATCTTTCACCAAGGTCAGAGGTCTAACAGCAGTTTGCATCAGATCTTGTACAGCTAATCTCACTGCACTGCAGGCATAGTACACAGTCATTGCTTTTTTCACTGAACAAGGAAAAGGTATCATGAAAACAAGTAATAGGCTGGCACAGTGGTTGGTAGTCTCTCTTTGTCCTATCAATTATTCTCTCTTCTAATCAGGGAAATCTTTCTGCAGGATTCATCCACCAAGTTTTAACTCTGTGGAACATTTTTAATATGTGCACACTGTGGGGGACCCGTTTTAGGGAAAAGAATGATATAACCGGACGGATACCAAATTTCCCACCTACTGAAATGGGATGAAGATCGCTCATTTGATAAACACCCCCCCCTTCTTTGTCCATTCTATAAGAAAAACATTACTTTTCCTTCAGTCACATAAGAGCATTACAAAACAGCTTTAGCAGAGTTATCACTCCCTCTCCCCGATATCCAGCAAATCTCCTTTAAAAAAAATGCTGGCAAGTAATTTCCTATTTTGCAAAGCTCATTTTCGTCAGAAGAAAACCCTTCTGTCTTCCAACTTGCTCATTCAAAATTTGTACCTTGCACAGATTTTGGGACCCATCCAAGGGAAGTGAAAACCATTCATACAATGAGGTTTCCTTCCAAACTAGGTTAAGAATTTTTGAAACCATATCATGACAGTCAGAAAATGGCTACTCCAGAAGAGAAAATCTTGTTTCTTCACAAAATGGCTGGTTAAAAAAATAATAATCAGAAAGCAAAGCTGGTTAGTGGTTCCTTACCACCTTCTCAGAGGTGGCGCAGTGGTTAGGGTGCAGTACTGCAGGCCACTTCAGCTGACTGTTATCTGCAGTTCAGCGGTTCTAATCTCACCGGCTCAAGGTTGACTCAGCCTTCCATCCTTCCGAGGTGGGTGAAATGAGGACTCAGACTGTGGGGGCGATATGCTGACTCTGTAAACCGCTTAGAGAGGGCTGAAAGCCCTATGAAGCGGTATATAAGTCTAACTGCTATTGCTATTCTAATTCACAGCTTCAAACTCACCTTTACAGGTAATCTAAATAAATTATCTAAAGAAATAAAAATAATCCTTATGAACACAATTGGGCCCAAAATTTCCATTGCTAAGCAAGACAGTTGTTAAGTGAATTCTGACCCATTTTATGACCTTTCAGTTGTTAAACAAATAATGGTAGTTGTTAAGTGAATCATGGAGTCATTCAGCAAATCTGGCTTTCCCACTAACTTGGCTCATCAGAAGTCAGCTTAGAAATGGCAATGACATGATTAAAGGACACTGCAACCGTCATAAATAGGAACCAGTTGCCAAACATCTGAATTTTGATGACGTGACCATGGGGATGCTGCAATGGCTGTAAATGTAAAAATTGGCATAAGTCATTTTTTTTCAGTGCCCAAGCATCACTAAATGAATGGTTAAAAGTTGAGGTCTACCCAGGGGGTTCAGGAGAATCTCTAGATCAGATTCTGTGCAGTTCGGAGAACACTCTTGGCTGGCCCCGCCCACCCTACCCCTCCCAGGAGTCCCCACACGGCCCGTTTTGGATACAGGTTAATGCAGGGCGCATGCGGAGGCTCAGGGAGGGCGAAAAACAGGCCTACTGGAAGTTCAGGAAGGCCGGAAATGGGCCCATTTCCTGCCTTCCTGACCTTCCGGTAGGCCTGTTTTTCGCCCTCCCTGAGCCTCCCGCAAGTACCCATTTCCAGCCTCCAGAGGGCTTCCGGAGCATAGGTAGGCCGTTGTTGCCCTCCCAGATGCTCGAGGAAAGCCTCTAGAGCCTAGGGAGGGCAAAAACACCCGCCCCACCATGCAAAAGGCTGGCTAGGCCACGCCCACCCAGCAACTGAGCAGAGCAGCCCTTGCTAAATGTTTTGAAGCCACTCCCTGGGCCTACCAGTATATTTTTTCAAAGGTTAAACAGAGCACCTTTCCAATGAAAGCGATACAATGCAACCACAAGTCATATTTATCATCAAAGAATGATAAAAATCCTTAGTGTGGCCCACGGGCATTTCCGTAAATGAATATGATAGAACTGGGAGTTTTGCTCTGCAACATACCTGCTGTCTATTTATTTACTGAGTTAAAATGAAAAGATTTTTTTAAAAAAAAGATAAGGTGACCAAGTAGTCCCTGTAACATCTGAGTGTGTAGGAATCTCAAATGAATAAACGTAGGACAATTAGCCATCAATGTTCAATAACTTGAAAAATGAATCACGGCTTTTAACAGTAGTTGCATTTTTTTTAAAAAACAACAACAAGCATTTATAAACTAGCACTTCCAAGTTAGCACTTTTAAATCAACTCTTACTGGCTCCAAATTATAAAACCAAAATGAGGTTCTCCTAGCAAATTGAGCAAAAAAACTACTTGTTAATTTTTTTCTGTTTATTTAATTGATATGATTTTTTTAAAAGAAGCTAAAAATTCTGAAGAGCCCTGGTCTGCGGTCCATTCAATCCTAAATGCTTTGTTGCAATTGGAAAAGAAGGCATGGCCAGTATGGGGGAACACCAGGCAGCACAACTGTAAACTATGATTCAGACAAAAAGCCTTTACAAATGTGGTAAGCCAGAGCATCTGCCCTGTTCAGCTGTTATAAGAAAATGATTAATGCAGGCATATGAAATGGGAAATGCTATTGATATGGGGCAGGGAAAGAAGGATAATTTGCAATGCTGGGATATTTTAATTCTCCCTGAGTCCGTATATTAAATTGCATAGCTTACAGGTGACAGTACGGCAGTGGTGGGTTCGCCCACTTGGACGGCCCGGTGTCGACCACGTGGATGTGCACGGCATGTGCACACACGTGCGCAGTGCATGCATGCATCTTACCTGCCTAGCGCCTTCGCAAGCCTCCGTGATGCTCCAGCTGCTTGGCGGAGCGTTGCGCAGTCGCTGTACACGCCATGAGCATGCACAGAAGCGCCAGAGGCTTAAAGGACAGGTAAGGAGCTCAGGCGGGCGGGCGGGCCCTCCGGAGCACCGTACTGGAACAGTATGCGGTGCTCTGGACAGGCTCCGGTATGCCCATACCGGGGTGTACCACCTGCAACCCACCACTGCAGTACGGGATGTTTCTTGAGGCACCCGAGTTAAGGATGGCAATTCTGCAGCGCCAGCTGCAGAGACACAAAACATAGGTTATTCCTCTGCCTTGATCATAGGAAGAGAGCTGTGTTAGTTCGTGATACTTCACAATCAGGAGTCTTGTAACACCTTGTGAAGAGAACGGCAACATTAGTAAAATGTGTTAATTGGAAAACTTCAGATTTTACTTTTTGAGAATAACAGCTCTGGGTACTTTCAACCAATTTGACATGAAAGATTTTGGGCCCCCAAAATATGAGGTAAAAAGTATTCCAGAGAGCCTGATTGATTGATTGATTAAATGTTTATGCTACCCATCTCCCCTATTAAGACGACTGGGCGGCTCACAGATTATAAAAAGACAAATAGAAAAATAATTTCAATATTAAAACTATGCAATCAAAACTGTTAAGGTTGTTCTTGATTTGAAGTCATTTATTTAGCGACTGTTTCGAAGTTACAATGGCACCGAAAAAGTGATTTATGACTGTTTTTCACAATTACGACCATTGCAGTATCCCCACAGTCACATGATCAAAATTCAAGCGTGGCAACTGGCGTTATTTATGACGGTTGCAAGGTCATGTGGATTGCCTCTTGTGATCTTCTGACCAGCAAAGTCAATGGGAAGCCAGATTCATTTAATAACCGTGTTACTTAAGTTAACAACAGCAGCGATTCACTTAATAACAGTTGCTAGAAAGTTCGCAAAATGGAGCAAAACTCACTTAACAACTGTCTTGCTTAGCAATGGAAATGTTGGGCTCAATTGTAGTTGTGTCGAGGATTAAAGGTAAAGGTTCCCCTCGCACAAGGGTGAAATTCAGCAGGTTCTGACAGGTTCTGGAGAACTGGTAGTGGAAATTTTGAGTAGTTTCGAGAACTGACAAATACCACTTCTGGCTGGCCCCAAAGTGAAAAAAAATTGCATTTCACCACTGCCCTCGCACATATGTACTAGTCGTTCCTGACTCTAGGGGGGCGGTGCTTATCTCTGTTTCAAAGCCAAAGAGCCAGCGATGTCCGAAGATGTTTCCGTGGTCATGTGGCCAGCATGACTAAACATCGAAGGCTCACGGAACACTGTTATCTTCCCACTAAAGGTGGTCCCCTATGTTTCTACTTGCCTTTTTACATGTTGCTAGGTTGGCAGAAGCTGGGGCAAGTAACGGGAGCTCCCCCCCCCCTTACATGGCGCTAGGGATTCGAACCACCGAACTGCCAACCTTTCTGCTTGACAAGCTCAGGGTCTTAGCCACTGAGCCACTGCATCTCCCATAAGTCAGGGATTACCTGTAAACAAGGACTAAGAGACAGAGGACAGAGGGATGAGGTCATCTTACTTATCAACCACCTCCAGAGGTAAGCCCCACCCCGGCCAAAAGGGGAAAGGGGGCAGTTCTCACCTCCGGTATAGAATGTCCCACCAGGTCGGGGCTACAGCAGAAAAGGCTCTTCCCCTTGGATCCTGCTCACCAGAAATCCTTAGCAGACAGTATCCGTACCATGCTTTTTCCACTACCGTTTCCCTGAAAATATGACCTCCCCAGATAATAAGGCTAATCGGGCTTTTGAGTCCA
Source organism: Thamnophis elegans (assembly GCF_009769535.1). Lineage (NCBI taxonomy): Eukaryota > Metazoa > Chordata > Lepidosauria > Squamata > Natricidae > Thamnophis > Thamnophis elegans. The sequence continues at coordinate 65,489,068 of NC_045548.1, forward strand.
TGCACTCAAATAAGCCCTCCCTGAAAATACTGCAACACAGCAGCAGCCATGAGGTGACCACCTCCTGCACCTCAAAAATAATAAGACCTCCCCAAAAATAAGGCCAAGCACTTATTTTGGGGGTCAAAAAAAAATAAACCCTGTCTTATTTTCGGGGGAACACAGTAGCATAAGTGAGGTGGGTTAGTCCCATTGGGATCATATGACTCCTCTGCTACCGTGGACCAGTTCCATATTTATTTAACATTATGTTTTCACGCCTGTATGGAAACTGCTTGCAGAGAATCAATGAATTAATTTCTTCCTACCCAGCTCCTTTATTAAAATAGTTATATCCTACACTTCCAAGTTCCACCTGAGAAAGGCTTTAGGGTGACCTAGGTAAGCTTCTTTTAAAAAAGAAATCTTTAAAAGCAGCACAAAAATGTTAATCAGCCAGGACCTTTCTTTAGATCCTTGCTGACTTAAATCTTTCCCCCTCTGTACTTATGAAGGATAGGTAGTTCAGAATTGAACAACATAGCCCAACATAAAAGCTATTCTGTGACTATTCTGCAACACACACACACACACACACACACACACCCCAAAAGGCTGGTTTGGGAGAGCAAGCAGAAAATACTCTCAAATGTCTTCATGTTATTTTTCTTTTCTTTTTTAAAATGAGACTGAATGGATAGCACACCTCGAGCATTTATGGCTATGAGCCAAGATGTCCCATATCGTATAGAGCCTTTTACTGAAAACAATTTAATGACCTTAAATTTTAAAAATCCACTAGCTTTCAGCGGGGACTAAAGCTAAGTGAATTTACAGGGTCCTGATATTTTACTGTAATCGGTTGCTTTGCTCGTTCTTAAGCCTTGCAGAGTTTATTCCTTGCAAACTGCTGTGATTCTTACATTTATTTTACCTTTTTGATTTATAGCCTGCCTTCCTATCCAGAATATATGCAAATGAGTTCAAGTAAACAACAGGCAGAGGAACAAACCCATAGGATCTGTTTTATTTATTTATTAAAAATTTTTTTCTATAATACCTCAACCAAAACAACTCTCGACAATTACATAGGGTAAAAAAAATAGACTGAACAGAAAAAAATAGGACAGAAGGAAGAGTATAGGAGTGGCAAAATGTTACATAAATGAGGATGGCTATGTTGAATCTTAACTGAATGATAAGGGACCTTGGAGGTCTTGTAGTCCAAACCCCTCCTCACGCAAGATACCATTCCAGACAAGTGTCCATCCAGCCTCTTCTTAAGAGCCTCCAGTGATGGAGAAGCCGCAAATTTTGAAGGCAAGCTTCTTGAAATCTTGAATTAAATCTTGATAACTTGAATTAAATATTGAAGTGTCTATGGAGATTCTCAGTCATCCAGGTCACGATTGTGCCAAAGGTGCTTTTTCAAGAGGCAACTGGACTTTCTGGTTTTCTTTGAAGATATTTCACTTCTCATCCAAGAAGCTTCTTCAGAAACCAGAAAGTCCAGTTGCCTCTTGAAAAAGCACCTTTGGGATAAATCTTGAAGTTTTACAACAGGTTTTCCACAGTGGTATTTGACTTCCTGATTATGTACCATTAGAGGTTATGGTGGCAATACCCCAAATAAGCTACCCAAAGCCTTTCCTTTTAATCATCACACCCCCATGTTTAAGCAATGCTGTTCTAAGACCTCTCTCCCATTTTATTGTGGTGGTATCAAATGCTAAGCTCTTATGCTAAATTCCAGGAGAAGAGGAGAAAGGTGTCTTCTCCTCCTAATTTTACCTCATAAAACAGGGGTGTCAAACTCAAGGCCCACGAGCCGGATCTGGCCTGTGGGGTGCTTAGATCTGGCCCACGGGGACACTCTGGAAACAGCGAAGGACTGGCCCATGGTGCCTCTGCCAGAGAAAATGGAGCCCTATTCACTGCAGGGATTCAAAAATTTTTACTACCGGTTCTGTGGGCATTATAGGAGAAGGGTGGGCATGGCTTGGTGGGCGTGGCAGGGGAAGGATACTGCAAAATCTTCATTACCTCCCGATCAGCTGGGACTTGTGAGGTAGAGAATAGATGGGGCGGGGCCAGCCAGAGGTGGTATTTACCGGTTCTCCGGATTACTCAAAACGTCCGCTACCGGTTCTCCAGAACTGGTCAGAACCTGCTGAATACCACCTCTACTTCAATGGCAGAGTGCTGCAGGAGGCCGTCGCGGAAATCCCCCAGCCCTGCCCAGTTCACCACAGGAGCCCGTGACACAAGTGATGTCAAGCTGGCCACATCCCCTGGCCACCCCCCCCCCAAGGTCAATCACAACCCTGATGCGGCTCTCAATGAAATCGAGTTTGACACCCCCTGTCGTAAAAGAAACAGCACTGCTCCTAAAAATGCTCAAAGTTTTGGCTCGCCTAGACTGGCTAGTACCTACTGCAGCTGTGAGAAAATAACTTTAAGAAAATAGCACTTGCTTGAATCAATCATCAACCACAAAGGTCAGCTTCTCCCACTCTCTTCAAGGCTAAGTTCTTGATCTCTGAAAGACCAGTCCTCTTTCTCATCATCCCAGGGCTGGAGCAGATGTTCAGAGGAAATAGCAAAAGGATAGCAAAAGCAATCCTTTCTTGACACCGCTCCACCAATCAAACTCACTATAAATCCCAGAATGCTCTGCGAGGAAAAAAAAACTGTCTATGTTGTCAGAGAACCCAGGGAATTGTGGTCCAATATATTTGGAGATATTGCATTGGGAAAGCTGTTGCAAACAACAACTAGATGGCCAATTCATATCGCAAGGATGGTTTATTAGTTTCCCTTGCCACAGCATGCAAAATTCATGGCCCTTGTCTGCTGACACCACAGCTAAAATGGTTATTGTTGGATCCAGGTTTATCCCAGAACTGTATAAATAATAAATTTAGTAAGTGAAAGCAAAGTTTCTTTTCTTGATTTGATAAAATACCTTCATACCGGAGCCAGTTGTCCGTACCAACCGACTTTAATTACTCATTTCTTCTGGTTCGTGTGGCAAGCATTCAAAAATGTGGGACATGCAAAAATACAAAACAAAGATTGAAAAATGGAAAAAGGGCGGCTTGGAATGATATAATGTGGACTTGTAGAGTTGGTGTAATAATTTTCCTGATTTCTCCAGAGAAAATAGTTTTCAATCCTCTTGACTTTATTGGAATGAAACTGAACTTCTCCAGATTCTCATGTAATTATTACTTGCTTTGTCTAATCTCCTTTCAAGTCATCAACAGAATAACAGAGTTGGAAGAGACCCTGGAGGTTTTCTGGTCCAGCGGTCACAACTGGTGGTCCATGAGACAAATTTAGTGGTCCGCAGAAAAATAATTTGCATTTTTTATATTGCACTAAATCACGGGTCCTCAAATTACAGTCCCTGGGCTGGACACATGCAATGAACACTTGTGTTGTTGCAGAGAGTCTCCCAATCAGGGTCTTTTTGTGCAGGTTGGAGGGGGGCAGAAATTCTGACTTGGGGTCTGCTTCAGCCTCCTAGTGGGGGGCCTTGGGTGAAGGCTGGAGGGAAGTGCCACTGGTGGCAAAGAGCCGGAGGCCCTATTCCAGTGGGACTGCATCATGGCCTGGAACTGGCTGACCATCTCAAGTCTGCTGAGCCTCCAGACACCAGTACCTGGCCTTGCACTCCCGCTGGTCTTCCCTCTGCTTGGAAAGCCTATACTTGTAGTCCTTAGTGAGGTGCTTCTGCTGAGCCTCAGTCGGATCCAATTTGAACTGAGCTGTTTTGCCAACTCTTTCTCGTGGTGGCTACTTAGCTCCAACAACTGCTTCCTGTGGTGGCCCTAAGGAGCCTGGGCCAGCAGGCGAGGAGTTGCTGGGAAGGGAGGGGCAAGTAGAGGCTGGTGAGGCGCCCCTTGACGTGAGTGACATAGAGTTGGCCACCCCCACCCAATCACATGATCACCTAGCCACCCCCACCCAGATCATTAGGCATTATATTATATTTAGTGGTCCGCGGGATTTAAAATTATAAATTTAGTGATCCCTGAGGTCCAAAAGGTTGGGTACCCCTGTTCTAATCCAACATCCTGCACAAGCAGGAGACCCTCTAACTTTCCAGACAAATGGCTGACCAGTCTCTTCTTAAAAGTCCTCCAGTGATGGGAGCACCCACAACTTCCGAAAGCAAGCCATTCCACTGGTTAATTGTTCTCATTGTTCAGAAATTTCTCCATAGTTCTAGGTTACCCATCTCTGCTTGCTTGATTAGTTTCCATCCATTGTTTCTTGTCTTGCTTTCTGGTGCTTTGGAAAATATGGTGACCCCCTCTTTTGTTCTTAAGATTCACTGGACTATTATAAGAAGAATAGCTTTCGCAACACAAAAAGTGCTAGCTTGTAGAAGGCCTAAATCTTGAAATAAAGCTGAAACTTCAAACATCTATATTTTATAACTGCGCATTACTTGGTCTTCAAAAAGCAGAAGAATCAGAATTCAGGAACAAAACAACCATCTAAAAATGTATTGCACGCTTCCATTAAAATTGACCTTGTACGTTTGCGTTGTGATTTTCTGCCAATCCAAGATACTATTCCACATGTCAGTTATTAATGAAAGAATAAGAGAGGATCAAATCCCACTTGCTACCCCCTTTCATTGTAAACTTTTCCTATATTAGAGCAATAAACACATTCTTGTTGAACTTCCTAATCATCTGTCTCAATTACTACTGAAGGCAGAAATCAAAGGAGTCAGGGTGCCAGATTGAGGAACTTAACTTGGGTCTGGCCAATTTTACACTCTAATATTGTTTGTCCTGATTTAGGTCAATCATCTTAAATTACTTTTCAGGTGTACACATTTAGGTACAACCTTCCCATCAGGGGTGGGTTTCTCGCCCCGTTCCAACCGGTTCGGTTGGAACGGGGCCGGCGGCGTCCTCGTGCACGCGCACAGTGCACGCATGCGTACTAGCATCTGTGTGATGCTCCAGCTGCTCCTGGAGGATCGCGCAGGCGCTGTATGCGTCCTGCACATGCGTGGAAGCGCAGAACTCGTCAAAACAGGGTAAGGAGCGTGGGCGGGCGGCTGGGCCCTTCGCCGTTCCCGGAAGTTACTCACTTCCGGGTTCGCCGACCAACCGGTTCGCGGGGACTGCCGCGAACCGGTTGAAACCCACCCCTGCTTCCCATTCACATTAACTTTTCATATGAGCAATTCTTGTCAAATAAATGCACTGCAGTAGGAAGGTTGGCTCCTCAGCTCTTTTTACGTTAAGCAGCATCGGGATGTCAGCTTCTTACGTGTGCTCTGTGTCTCCTACCATATCTATAGGTGAACAGGTACTTCTCTGACTTGATATGTTTGTCTGCAGATTTCTGCTTAAGTAGAAAGAATAACAGAGTCAGCAATTTATTTCTATGATGAAGTGGCACCCGACATAGTACAATGTCATTCCCAAGATTATTTAAATTCTGAGAAAGGATTAAGTTTGTACACAACAGAGGTAGTCCATGACTTAACAGCCACTTGTTTAGTGACGTTCGAATTAGCAATGGCACTGAAAAAAATGACTTATGCCTTTTTTTCATACTTATGACCACCATGCTGGGGTCACCATGTGGTCATGTAATCAAAATTCAGCAATTGGAATGTCTTTATGATGGTTGAAGTGTCCCGGGGTCAAGTGATCCCCTTTTGAGACCTTCCGAACAAGCAATGTCAATGGGGAAGCCAGATTCACTTAACAACCATGTGACTAACTTAACAACGGTGGTGATTCACCTGACAACTGTGGCAAGAAAGGATGTAAAATGGGGCAAAATTCACTTAACAACTGTCTTGCTTAGCATCAGAAATTCAACTGTGGTCATAAGTTAAGGATTACTTCTAGTCACTGTGTGTCTCCTCTAAGTCACTCAGTCCAAAAGAAATCAGAGAAGGTTAAAAGTTTGCAAACTCATTTTTCAAACTCAAGTTGGTTCAAGAAAATTCTCCCTACAGGAACACTGCCACCAGTCAAACTTTACTTTAGTCGATAACCAGCACAAGGACTATGTTGGCATGTGTTATATAATTTGGACTCTTAATGGGTTAAGTCCCTGTCAACACTTCTTTGTTAATTTATAAATTATATGTTTGATATTTTTGTACTGTTGACATTTTACTCTATGTTCTATATCGTTACTTAAGAGAAGCAATACACAAAACATATTTAGTAATAATAGCCATGCAAAGGGAAAAAAAAATGTGTCCTTGTAACTTTTGGGAACATTTTTCTGCTCCAGTAACATACTTGCTTTTAAGTTTTGAAAGTATGAAAGATAAGCAGTGGCATGTATTTGAACAAATCCTTTACAAAAAGAAGTGATTAAAAAATTGTGGTGTATTGTTAGCTTTCTTCACTTATACCAACAACTTGGAGGTCAAGATCTAAAGGTTACAATGAACTTGTGTGTGCAAACAAGTGATAATTGAGGGCATTTTTGTCCTCTACAAACATAGCATGGATGTTTAGTCTTACAATTTCAGATCTTCTAAAGGCCTGCACTTTTAATTTGCCTTTTCAGACCTGCGAAGAGCAGAAGATTTTCAAGTAATTGTCTTCCCCACCACAAAAAAAAATTCAAAATCTTTGTAAAATGTGGTTTACAGCCCTCAAATCTGGGAGGGAGGGGGGACTATCCTTGTGACTATTTCCACCAAAAACACACCCATCTGTTGTGATAGACTACACCATATTTTTTTTTTTTTGCAACAATCTTATGTAATGCATTCTGGCTGGGAATTATGGAACTTAAAAAGACAGAACACCCAGAAGGTACCAAGCTGTGGGAGACAGACAAAACCACAATTTCCTCAGAACTAAGGCTTAGTCAGTGTTCTAGCACTAACCTTTGTCTAATGCATAGACTTCTGCAGTTTAAATAGCATGGTTGTTTTCCTTGGCAATCTTGTCACTCACCTCCATCCAACTTTTTAAATCAAAATTGCATAATCTAATATCTTTTACTCTGAGGCATTATAGGTGCTTCCTTGGGTTAATTACACTTTCTTTCTTTTTTCCATTATCAATTCAGAATCTCAGAATCTGTGGGCTGAAAGCCTTCCCCTTTTAAGAGATTTTACTTCAGCACACATAGGAGGGATTATCCCCTAAATGTATTTGACTGTATTTTTAAGGGCACATCTATATTATACCGGAAGGATATAATTTTACAGGTCCTTACTTGGAAGATGACAATGGGTTTTGTGTATTTTAAAGACCTCCAAGAGTTTATGCCAGAAGTGGCTTTTCAAATGACTTTTGACATATTCTGACTTGGGAAACAGGTAGAAATTGTCACATAAGAACTAAAACAGGTATACTCCAGAGAAGAAAGAAACCCCCCCATCAAATCTCATGTATGATACAGCCTTACCCATTTAATTTATTTGATGTATTTATGTCCCACTTTTATTTATGTTCAGGAACTCAAGGTTGTTAAGTGTTTCCTTCTATTTCCCCCCCCCCAAAAAAAAATAATTCTGTGAAATAGATTGTCCTGAGAAACAGTAACCAGCCCAAATCACCAACCACAATTTTGTGACTGTGGGTAGTTTTGAACCCGGATTTTCTCTATGCCAATCTAACAGTTTAATCACTAGCCCATAAGGTAAAGGTAAAAGTCCCCCTGGCACATATGTGCTCGTCGTTCCCGACTCTAGGGGGCAGTGCTCATCTCCGTTTCAAAGCCGAAGAGCCCACACTGTCCGAAGACATCTCCATGCACACGGAACGCTGTTACCTTCCCACCAAAGTGATCCCTATTTTTCTACTTGCATTTTTACATGCTTTCAAACTGCTAGGTTGGCAGAAGCTGGGACAAGTAAAGGGAGCTCACTCCGTTATGCGGCGCTAGGGATTCGAACCGCCAAACTGCCGACTTTTCTGATCGACAAGCTCAGCGTCTTAGCCACTGAGCCACTACTGGGGGGTCTTTTTGCAGGTATTTCATGCCATGGCACTAGTTTAGTTTAGCCCTTATCCTGCAAAGTACGACTGTTGGAATTCTGCCTCCTACAACATCATGAAGAATACAAAAAGTCTAACCTGCTTAGAAAAGCAAGTGCCTAGGATCTCACTATCAAATAAACCAGCACAAGTATTGACTCCCACGCATTCAGCCACAGCAAGCATAGGAAAACTATAGCACAATCATAGGAAAACACCTTGCCTTTCATACAGCTTAATTCTCCCAGTCAGAAAGGAAGAGAATTAAATTTAAAAAGTCTGCCCATCAGATTTAACAGCACACCTTAAGACAGCCCTCATCTAATCAGCTGGGGGAGGGTGGGGGAGAAGAGAAGGATAAAATGGCAAGATTGTAAGGTAGCGGCTGAAGAAATGGTATCACTCCTACTGTTTTACTTAACCCTTGTACAACCCACAAGTTCTCACCTGTCCTAAAACGGATGGAAAGGAAAGGGATTTCTCAAAAACGCACACATCTAATTATTTCCTATCTTCAAGGTGATTTTTTTTTAAGAAAAAGGAAAACTATCTGTTTTTTTATCACCAGAAAACCTCTGATCCTGTTTTTCCAGATAGTCTTGCAAAAAATAACAACAACTGCTAGAGGCCCTTACAAGCCTGCCAAAGGAATACCATATGAAATGCTATTAGCCCAGCTGTTTGGCTTTTTCAGCTCTGACAGATTCATATCCTGACACATATGGACTCTGTTTCCCCATCAGTAACGGACCGTATTTTACTAAACATTAATATAACCTCGCCAGAGTTTGCACAAGACGTTAAAGGGGATTTTCTAGCCCACAGCCTGCTCCTATCTCAGGCTGCAACATTTTACCACCGCCTCTCTTTAGACTGAAATGGCTATAGTACACTGTCACTCTCCACAACCATTGCAAAGAAGGGAACTTAAAAGTAACTCTGTAATGAGCAACTGCTAGTAAAAGAGGTGGGGGGGGGGGTAAGGCAGCGGCATTTCACTTTTTCACCACGGCTGGTTTGGGGCTTGTTACTCATAGCTTGAAAGCTGCTTCTCTCCCCCATTAAGTTAAAAGTAACTATCCAGAAAGGCTTATAATCACCTAACATGCTCGAACTGGTTTAGCGGATTCTCCCACGGCACAACTCCAAAGACATCCCCTAGCTAGCCTCACTACAAAAAAATATGAAGGGGAAAACTAACTTAAAAAGTTTGTGCACTTGGGCAAATGCAGCAAATGCCAGGATTGTGTGAACGGTTGCAGACGGCACGGGTTTCTAGGAAGAAAGCTCACTCCATGCCATTATTATTATTATACAATTGTATCACAGCGGCCAGTTGTTTCGCCGGATTTGGCATTGGTTACTAGTCGGGCCCCACCCAGGGGCCTAGGACATCGTAACGTATTTTCTTAATATGCGTGCAGATCCAAGCAGTGCGGCTTTTTGCATTTGACTGATGGTGATTTTGTCAATTTTTAACTGTTTTAAATGTAATTCCAGTGCTTTTGGAATAGCACCCAGTGTGCCAATTACCACTGGAATTACCACTGCTGGTTTGTGCCATAGTCGTTGAATTTCGATTTTTAAGTCCTGGTATCTTGCGATTTTTTCATGTTCCTTCTCGGCGACCCTGCTATCACCTGGTATTGCGATGTCTATGATTGTGACCTTATTTTTCTCAACCAGTGTGATGTCTGGTGTATTATGCGCCAGTATTTTGTCGGTTTGTATACGGATTATTATTATTATCATCATCATCATCATCATCATCATCATCATCATCATCATCATTCCTTTTATTCATTAAACATGAAACTCAGTAGAGTGAACATTTAAAGATGTGTCACAAACACCACTGACTGGTGCTAATGGTTGATACCGGTTACTGCCAGCATCCTAGGTATCAACCAAGTAACAACTACTAGAATTATTATTATTTGGTTAATCTTTGGTGAGATTCACAGCCTTTGGGGCTGCTTAGTAGCTCAACAGCTGGTATCCTAACCAAGGACCTAGGAACTGTTAAGGTAACATCTAGGATATAAGCTGTTCCAAGTAGGGTGGTTTTTTATAGAATCAGAACGTTCAAGCCTGGTAAATGTAGAATTTCCAAATAGCGAGGTAACCCTTTAGGTATTGCTCCAAGGGCTCCAATTACAATCGCTCAACTTCATTTACCATTATTATTATGTGGTTAATCTTTGGTGAGATTCACAGCCTTTGGGGCTGGTTGGTAGCTCAACAGCTAGAGTCCTAACCAAGGACCTAGGAACTGTTAAGGTAATGTGGGAGGATATTAGCTGTTCCAAGTAGGATGGTTTTTTTTGTAGAATCAGAATGTTCAAGTCTGATAAATTATTCTTCATCATCATCATCATCATCATCATTATTATTATTATTATTATACAATTGTATCACAGCGGCCAGTTGTTTCGCCGGATTTGGCCTTGGTTACTAGTCGGGCCCCACCCAGGGGCCTAGGACGTTGTAACGTATTTTCGTAATATGCGTGCAGATCCAAGCAGTGCGGCTTTTTGCATTTGACTGATGGTGATTTTGTCAATTTTTAACTGTTTTAAATGTAATTCCAGTGCTTTTGGAATAGCACCCAGTGTGCCAATTACCACTGGAATTATCACTGCTGGTTTGTGCCATAGTCGTTGAATTTCGATTTTTAAGTCCTGGTATCTTAAGATTTTTTCATGTTCCTTCTCGGCGACCCTGCTATCACCTGGTATTGCGATGTTTATTATACAATTGTATCACAGCGGCCAGTTGTTTCGCCGGATTTGGCATTGGTTACTAGTCGGGCCCCACCCAGGGGCCTAGGACGTCGTAACGTATTTTCGTAATATGCGTGCAGATCCAAGCAGTGCGGCTTTTTGCATTTGACTGATGGTGATTTTGTCAATTTTTAACTGTTTTAAATGTAATTCCAGTGCTTTTGGAATAATAATAATTATTATTATTATTTATTTTATTCATTAAGCATGAATCTCAGTAAAATGAACATTTAAAGACATGTCACAAATGTCACTGGCTGCCAGCGACCTAGGTATCAACCAGGTATCTTCTTAAAATATATGATGTTCCTAGTAGCACAGTTTTTTTTTTACAGTTCCGTTGGTGTTATTGCAGGAAACTGCAATTTCTTTATGTGTTGTTGTTGTGGTGGTGGTGGTTGTTAGAAAAGGAGCCCGCTTTGCCTTTCAATGCGATCCGTGGTTTCTTTAGATGCGGCCCCAGAACCGGGTTGAAAGAGGGGAAGTCCTCTTGGGACTACTAAAGTGATACACAACCGGAGGAGGGGACCCCCTTCCACACGTACACGCTCACCCCACATCGCTAGATCGCATTCTGGAACAAGCTTCGATTTCCCACGAGGACACCCCACCCCAGTCCCCGCGCGCGGCGCACGTGTTTGGAAGCGCAGGACCAGCGAGCGTCCAGCAACACGTGGCGTCATAACCTTGGAATGCCAGAGCTTCATCGCAAACGGCAATCCGAGCAGGCGGCACACGCGCGCGCCTTCCCACACCTCTGGAGTTGCTCCCCCCCACCCCGGGTTGCGGGCGGAAGGCATTCTCACGTTTATAAAACACACGCCTCTGCAAAAACCTAACCAGGATTGTCTCCTGACATGTGCAGAGCGGGTTTTTTTTTAGGGATTTCCCCCGCGCAGGACACGCGCGCTTACCTTCCAGCACGACCTCCTTGCCGGCCCTCTTGAGCGCCTGCACGGCTTCGTCGTGGGTGGCATCGCGCAAATCCGCGCCGTTGACGGTAAGGATGGCATCGCCGACGTAGAGCGCCTGGGTCTGGTCGGCGGCCAAGCCCTTGAAGATCTTGCTGATGAGGATGGGCATCTTGTTCTCTTTGCCCCCTTTGATGCTGATGCCCAAGCCGCCCATCTCCTGCTTCAACACCTTGACGCACCGCTTCTGGTTGGAGACGGCTTCGGGCACTTGTTCGGGCAAGTCGGTCAGCGCCGTCCGGACTCCGAGCGCCGCCTTGGGGCTCCCGCCGTTGTTGTTGCCGCTGCTGTTGTAGCTGCTCTCCGACGGCGACTCGGGCGAGCCAGCGCCGGGCAGGGGACAGGAGGAGAAGGCGGCCACCCTCGACGCCCCACCGCCGGCTCCTCTGCCGCAGAAAGTTCCATTGCCCGCCGAGGCTGCCCCGATGCCGTTGTAAGCCGCGGCGGCGCCTCCGCCTTCTTCGCCGCTCAGCACCAGCGCCTCGCCGCCCAGGGTCACCAACACCCGGTGCCACCGGTCGCGCACCAAAACTTCCAGCGCGCCGCTCCGCTGCAGCCGGCCGCCGCCGCCTCCGGCCGCCGCTACCGCCATCTTTGGAGCATTTCTTAAAACACCATGTGATTTGGGCACACACAAACACACACCCGCGCGCGGCTACACACACACACATACACACACCACGCCCCGGGAAGAGGGGGGGGGAGAAAGAAGTGGGTGAAAGAGAGCGCCCGGAGCCGCGCCGCCACTCCGAGAGGTCGGCGGAGACTTCGCCAAGGGGGAGGGACCCGGGTCAAGCTAGGAGGATGGGTTAGGGGAGGGGAGGGGCGGAAGGGCGAGGCGTTCTGCCTTCGGGACGCTCGCCCTGTCGAACCGGAGTTGGGGAGAGGGCGGGTGAGGTCCGGACGCTGCCCCGAGGACCCACCTGGGTGGAGGCGTTTCCCCGACGCTAAGGAGGGAAGGAAAAAAGGGGGCTCCCCGATAGCCCCCCCCGCTGGCGCTGGGGTGTCCTGGATTCCGTCTAAAACAGTGGTTCCCCACCTTTTTTTTAGCCGTGCCCCAACTAAGCATCTTTAAAATCCTGATTGCCCCCCCCCTCCATGACATATAATTCTTACTTTACTTAAGAAGTAAACTACTCACGCGGAGGAAGCTTCAAAGGCCATTAACTTGGTTTAAACAAGGTTCGAATTGCCCCCATTAAAAATCAACCCCCCCCCCTGAGGCCCCACGTTTTCAAAGTAATCTCGGATCACCTTGAGGCGGTTTCTCCGAAACCTGGAGTTGCAGGTACAGGTGGTCCGATTTGTAAACGGTTCCTTTAGTAACCATTCAACCTCATAACATCGTTGAAAAAAGCTACTGATTATATTTTTCCCTCCACACTTAGCATCCCCCTGGCCAGGGGATCAAAATTCAGACTCTTGGCAACTGACTCACAGTTAGGACGGTTGCAGTGTCCCTGGGATCCTCGTTTTGCAATTTTCTGACAAGTAAAATCAATGGGTAAACCAGACTCACTGAACAGCTGTGGCTAACTTAATAATTGCAATGGTTCACTTAGCTGTGGCGGGAAAGGTGGTAAAACTGGGCAAAACTCAACGTGCCTCACTTAGCAACATAAATTTTGAGGCTCAACTGTGGCTTCACACTGAGGACTACCTGTATACTAGATTAGCATTCCCATGATGGCACCAGAGATTTGGACAAGAATCCCAGAGCCAGCCTTGGACAAGGCATACCTGGGAACCAGCCTTCCTTCAAAATGGCTCTCAACGCCCTGGAGAAAGGGTGGGAATAATCAACTTTTCCTACAATCTCATCCTTGGAAACGCTGGATGCTTTTGTTTTATTTTGCCGTTTTGTTTCCCTGCAGTCACATCATCATCCAGTTATTCTCGGAGGAGAGCCTTCTCTGTGGCTGCTCCGACCCTCTGGAACGAACTCCCCGTGGAGATTCGAACCCTCACCACCCTCCAGGTCTTCCGCAAAGCCCTTAAAACCTGGCTGTTCCGACAGGCCTGGGGCTAAAGAACTGTTGCCCCCCGTCTCGAATTGGTATGACTGTTGTGTTTTAATCATGCATCGTTTTTTTATGTCGTTTTAAATTCTTGTTTGTATCCCCCTTCCCTGGTTGAGTTGTGAGCCGCCCTGAGTCCCCTTAGGGGGGGAAAAGGGCGGCATATAAATAAAATCAACATTCAACATTCTCCCCCCTCACTTCCCCCCAGCCTTTTCCTAAACTAGATCATGGCAATCTGGGTATATTAGTTTTCCATGTTAAATAACCTATTTTAAAACTGTGTTAGTAGATTGGCAGGAGCTTCTAAAATCCCACAGTTCCCAGGCTTCAGTTATGGTTTTGTCAGGTTTTAGGTTTAGATTTTAATAGGAGATTAAAGAGTCCTATTAAAGAAACACTTCAGTTAATGTGAGTGAAAAGGGAGAGTGTGCCAGCTGCTAGCTGTACCTCTTGGCTGCTGTTGCAACAGTTAGCAGAGCTGCTTGAAAACAGTTGTAGTACAGATAGTCCTCCATGTAAAACCATTCATTTAGTGACTATTCAAAGTTACGACGGCACTGAAAGAAGTGACTGACCAGTTTTCACACTTTAAGACCATTGCAACATCTCCACGATCACATGATCAATTTTGGGCGCTTGGTGTTGTGGCCCGCCAGCTGCCAGCAGAGCTGGGGGCAGACTCAGATGAGGAGCAGGTTGGGGAGGAAATTGGGCCGGTGCTGGAGTCTGGGGAAGGCTCTGATGGATCCTCTGTGTTGGACACAGAGATAGAGCCGGGGCCGTCTGACATTTTCCAGCCATCGGAGAGGCAGCTGCCTTTGGAGGCTGATATGAGTGAGGGGGAAGAACAGCTGTGGCCTGTTCCAGATGCACATTCCAGATGCACAGAGCCGTTAGAAGAGGTGAGCAATGGAGAAGAAGCAACGGAGGACAAGGAATCGACTGGGGAAGCAAAGCACATGTGGGTGCTGAATGGCCTCTCCCTGGCTGGGGAATAAATAGAAGGAAAGGGGAGTAATTGTCATAGGAGACAACTGTTCGTATTTCTGAAGATTTTGCTCACTCTGTTTCGTGCCAGAAAGACTTCTTGCCTTAATTTTCAGCTTTTCGACTGGGAGCTCATGGCCTTGCAATTATGGTCTGTTACTGCAATTAACTCCTTGAAGGACAATTCCCTGGAGTTTTTCGTGGGTGAATGGAATTAATTCACAAGAGGTAAATAAAGAGGAATTTTTCGTGACAAGGGGTCTGTTTCTTGCTTCTGCTAAGGCTGGGTCAAAACTCTTGGAAACTGGCATGTATTTATCACAGTTGCCCTGTCCCTGAGATCATTTGATCACCAATTGTAAACTTTCTAGCTGGCTACCGGACAAACAAAGTGAGTGAGGAAAGCCAGATTCACTTAACGACTGCATGATTCACTTAACGACCGCAATGGTTAGCTTAACAACTGGCAACAAGATAAAATGGAGCACAACTCACATAACCATTTAGTGCCTTGCTTAGCAAGATAAATTTTGACCTCCACAAAAGTTGTAAGTTGAGGACTACCTGTAGCTGACTGGAAAAAAAACGTCAACCTTGCTAAGCTCTTGAGTTGTCCCAGGCGAGAACATTTCTTTACATGACAAAAATCAGCCAGGAAAGATAGCAAAAACCTTCTGAAAAGCAAAGCTAGGCATAATTCCTGTAAAGCAGAAAAATCACCCATATTTCAACCTCCATACAAGCAATCCTTGACTTAAACGACCATTGTGCAGCTTGCCAGTTACAGTCATAAGGCGTGACTATCCATGAAACAGGTCCTCAATCTACAATCCAATCTTTGGAGCTATTTTTTTTTTTTTACGTGATCGTTAAGCAAATGAGGCAGTTGTTAGCAAACCCATTGTTTGCTATGGGATGGCCTTGCCGAAAATTGAAAGTAAATGCTGCTTTTTGGCAAAAATGTCTGCAGCAGTGGTGGGTTCCTACCAGTTCTGGTTCGGCCAAACTGCTAGTAACTTGGCGGCCTGGATCACTGGAACTGGCAATGACCCGGGCCTGCCATGCCCCCGAACCCGTAGGCACCGCCATCTTGCTTTTGTAGAGCTGTTGTAGTGCCCATACATCCCTGAGCAAACCTGCTGGAACCCACACCTGGTCTGTAGAATGCTGTAAACAGCCCTAGATGCAGTCATGTGACCATGGGGCGGGACAGGGCAGCCATTAGAATTTAGGTCATAAGTTCATTGGGGAGGAGAAGTTCATTGGGGAGGAGAACAGAGGTGGGTTGCTAAATCTTTTTACTACCAGTTCGGGCGTGCTCCCGCACTCGTTTATGTGCGTGTGTGTGTGTGACACTTCTGTGCATGCGCAGAAACTTCCTGGCAGGTGGGGGAGCCTCCCCCGCTGCTACTACTGGTTCAACTGATCCGGGCCAAACCGGCAGCAACCCACCTCTGGAGGAGACCATCATAACTTCAAATGGTCACTAAGTGAGTTGTTGTAAATCAAGGATTGCCTATATGTTGCAAGGATTCTATCCACCCTGTTCAGAGACTAAACAGATAATTAAGCCGCTGCATTTGATTGGATAACCGCAATTGCTTTGTTTGATCTGGAAAGCAACCCTGGAAACTTCAGCTGATGCCAATTTTCAGCCAGTAAAACTGGGCTGGTAATCCCATTAACTTTTCCCTCATTTGCATTAGCTTCCCTAATCGTTTCAGGGCACTACTCAAGATTCATGACTATTTACTCAGTGATTATTTAAATTGGTTATTATAGCCACCCAACGCCGATGGACTCAGGGCAGCAGACAAAACATGCAAACAGTAAAAACAATTTAAAACATAAAACCACACAGACTGCCCAGATTAAAGTGA
This sequence comes from Thamnophis elegans, assembly GCF_009769535.1. Lineage (NCBI taxonomy): Eukaryota > Metazoa > Chordata > Lepidosauria > Squamata > Natricidae > Thamnophis > Thamnophis elegans. The sequence continues at coordinate 65,505,674 of NC_045548.1, forward strand.
TCATAAGGGCAATAAGAAACACGGGATATTCTAATTTATTGTAAGGCGCCCACAGTTACCGGGTGGCAAGATTAGCAGCTAATAATTGAATTGCATTGAGAAGCAGGCATTGCCACAGGTTTTTATCTCTCCCAATTCAGTGGAATCCTCAAAACTTCAGAGGGACTCAGGACAGCCTACAGAGTTGCCCTTGCATTGCCCCATGGGAGTTTGACAACCATTCAGAATGCTGAGCATCTCAGCAGCTTTTCCCTTTTCCCCCAGGACTTCAAACATGTGATCCCGTCCACCATTAAAAACCATCTTTCCAAATAGCCGCCATGTTTCCAGTGTCTTTCTCCCCGCTTGGAACTGAAGCCAGAAGGACATTTCTTCCAACAGAACCCTTCTGGCCACAGCTGCCACCTGTTCCTTGAGCAATAGCCATGAGTCCAGAATAACCCCCAAATCACACAGTGATCTCAAAATGGTGCCCTAAGACCAATAATAGACTCTTCTCAATCTAAATAGAACATACTCAGTGTCAGGCCTGCAGCCATCTTTTCTTTTGGATCTTTGGCCTGCCACACCTTCTATTGTTCTACTATGCATTTTCTATTGTGGGAAACTGGGAGGGGGGAATTGTAAGAAGTGAGATGTTATGTAGCCATAACAAAATTATTTCTAGAAAGCCAAGGTCATCCTTTGTCTTTGCACCTCTGCACCTGACTGGAATTGGACGGGTGGAATTGCCAGCATGGCAGTGGAAGTTTGGACCATGTGATGGACTTGTGGGTGTGGGGGCAAGATCATGAACTTTCAACTAGGTGGGAAAAACCGGGAAGCTTTCAGATTCGGGTTTTCCCAGATGTGCCAACATGGAACTTTTAATAAATTGGAATTTGGAGCAATACTTTGCCTTGGACTCTGATTTACTTTTGGATGCTATTTGGAAGCCTAACACTCACCCTTTGAACCAGATCTACATACTGTCCCCAAACATGGATGCAGGTTCCAGAGTCTCTTCAAAAATTGCTATATGGAATTGCTCCTTCCGATATGGCATAAGGAGAGCAGTCATAATTTTATCTTCCTTCAGTTCAGGGAAGTGTCTCTTGGCACTCAGTGCAAGCCATCTAAGCAACCCTTGGCACACAAAGGATTGTGCGGCCAGTTCTAAAGGGTACGTTTGAAAAACAGGCTGTTCCTATGTGACCCAACTCTCCTGAAGCAGCACAGACTGCAAATTCTTTTCCTAAAGAGGCTTCACTGTTTCCTTCCCTTTGCACCAAACCTAATTTGTCAAAAATGTAAAGACAGTGCTACTCTTGGGCAGCATGCACCTCCGTTCTGTGCCAGTATTATTTTCAAAAGTGAAAGCAAAACAATAACAAACAGATCTTGTTTAAGATTATTTTGTTATGAGCAAGATCAGCCTTCAAGAGTTTCATAAGTTTTTGTATGTTTTATGTGTTTGTAGATAGAATAGAATAGAATAGAATAGAATAGAATAGAGAGTTGGAAGGGACCTTGGAGGTCTTCTAGTTCAACTCCCTGCTTAGGCAGGAAACCCTACACCACTTCAGACAAATGGTTGTCCAATCTCTTCTTAAAGACTTCCAGTGATGGAGCATTCACAACTTCTGGAGGCAAGTTGTTCCACTGGTTAATTGTTCTAACTGTCAGGAAATTTCTCCTTAGTTCTAGGTTGCTTCTCTCTTTGGTTAGTTGGAGTTTGGAGTTTATTCAATTTGTAGGCCGCCCTATTCCCCGAAGGGACTCAGGGAGCCTGAACAAAAGCTAAGGGAGGGGAAATTACAAAAAGTAAGACAAAAACTATCAGACAATACGAACAATTTTAAAGCACAACAGACACAGCAAATTCGAGTAGGGGGGGGGGACTCAATCCCAGGCTTGCTGGGACAGCCAGGTCTTCACGGCCATCCGGAAGGCCCGAAGGGTGGAGAGGGTCCGAATCTCCACGGGGAGATCGTTCCAAAGGGCCAGGGCAGCCACAGAGAAGGCCCTCCTCCGTGTAGTCGCCAGCCGACATTGGCCGGCAGATGGAATACGGAGGAGGCCTAATCTGTGGGATCGAATGGGTCTGTGGGAGGTAATCGGCAGAAGGCGGTCTCTCAAGTACCCAGGTCCAATACCATGTAGGGCTTTATAAGTAATAACTAGCACCCTGAAGCGTATCCGTAGACCAATAGATAGCCAGTGCAGCTCGCGGAGGATAGGTGTAACATGGGTGTACCGGGGTGCACCTACAATCGCTCGCACGGCTGCATTCTGGACCAGCTGGAGTCTCCGAACACTCTTCAAGGGCTGCCCCATGTAGAGCGCATTGCAGTAGTCCAGTCTTGGACTGGACTTCCATCCATTGCTTCTTGTTCTACCCTCAGGTGCCTTGGAGAATAGTTTGACTCCCTCTTCTTTCTGGCAACTCCTGAGATATCAGAACACTGCTATCAGGCCACCCCTAGTCCTTCTTTTCATTAAACTAGACATACCCAGTTCCTGCAAGTTCTATGTGAGCCTCTCCGCCCTCATACCAGTAAAACATAGATTGATCCATAGCAGAAAATGTGGTGTTACTAGATTCTCTTTGGCTAGTTTCACAATGTCACAAGAACGGAGTCAGTTCATCCTGGTGCCAAAAGTACAACAAGCCAACATTTTAAAAAAGCACATCCTTAAGGACATTTCTTGATCCTAATATCTTGTTTAACTTCTGCATCCAGCCAAATGTTTTTTTTTACTTTGTAGCTTTCTTTTAGGCACCAATTACTGTCATATAAACCAATACAATTTGTGTAGCTGCACTACCTACTATTTTTCAAGTTGAAGGCCTTTTATGGTCTATAGGAAATTGGTTTTTTTTCCTGCATTGGACCGGAAGGCCAAAAGGTATTATGCAATCAGGTTTGCTAGGGCAGACCAGACCAACAACTCAGCTACAGCGGAAGGCGAAAATTATTTCTGTTGTGATTAGCTGTATAATAACAAAATCTTACAAGTTTCTGTTATGTTGCCTCCTCCCCATTCTTATACTTTAGTGCAGTGCTCTCCAGTGGTTTAGACACCAGAGGCTGGTTTTGTGGGAGACAATTTTCCCATGAACATTGATGGTGCAGTGGTTGGAATGTAATATTGCAGGCTAATTCAGCTCACTGCCAGGAGTTCAATCCTCACTGGCTCAAGGTTGACTCAGCCTTCCATCCTTCCGAGGATGGTAAAGTAGGGACCCGGATTGTTGGGGGCAATAAGCTGACTCTGTAAACTGCTTAGAGAGGGTGGTAACTATGGTGTTATATAAGTCTAAGTGCTGTTGTTATTGCTATGGTTGCTCTGGACTAAAAAATAAAATTGTTTCAGCCTCTTTTGTCTAGCTAACAGTTGTTGCATAATTCTGTCAAGGATATCTTCCTTATTCTTTATACATACAAACTGCTAAAATTTAAAATGGACCATTCAGGATTCTCCTGAAGTTGTAACATATCCGTTCAAAAAAATAGGCAAGTTCTCCAAAGGTCTAGGTTTTAATTGCAGATATGATTAATTGCAATTAATTTTCTTTAGAAAATTATCTAAATACTTTAGAACTATCTAAAGTAGCCTTTCTGAACCTTTTTATTCTGGGGAATCCTTGAAATTATTTTCAAATCTCAGAGGAAAAAAAGCATCTGTTGAAAGCTGAACTGTCTCATGTAAAAATTTCCAACTACTGCAAGAGATAGTATTGCATGGTATACAGATATATATATATATACTTTAAAGTCACAACCCCTGGTATGCCCAAGTATGGGAGGAAGGTCACACTTCCACTCTCTGTCATTAGGCTTGTCACAAGAGACCATCCAGACAGAAACCCAATATTTTTTACTGTTGCCTTTTTTGTTACATTTGTTATATTTATGCTGATAAATAAATAAAGGGAGACTAGTATAGATCTATTTCAAGCTATTTAGCTCTCATCAGCTAGCCATACCCAAGTTTTTGAGAGCTAAATAGCTTGAAATATAGTGGAAGTGTGACCTTCCTCCCATACTTGGGCATACCAGGGGTTGTGACTTTAAAGTATATACCTCCCACCCTGGCTGGCTGATAAAGGAGTCGTTCTCTGTAGCTCAAATGGTTAACTCCCTGCCTGGGAGGCAATAGAGCACAGGTTCGATTCCCAAAAACTTGGGTATGGCTAGCTGATGAGAGCTAAATAGCTTGAAATAGATCTATACTAGTCTCCCTTTATTTATTTATCAGCATAAATATAACATATATATATATATATATATATATGTGTGTGTGTGTGTGTGTGTGTGTGTGTGTGTGTGTGTGTGTGTATATATGTATACGTATGTATGTATGTTTTCATAGATTTTCACGGGTGTAGGTATGCTGGTCTTGTTGTATTCGGGTCTTTTCCCATGTAAGATTGAGATTGTCTTGGCAACATTTCGGTGAGGTCTCATTTGTCATCCTCAGGCTAGTGTTTTCGGCTTAAAGCATGACCGGAGTTGCCGTCTTTCTATAAATCTTGGTGGGGGTGTGTGGAGTGCTAGCTTGGTTTCAGCAAGTGGATTGATTGGATGTGTAGCTGTATCATGATTGGTAGATTGGTGCTGATTGGTGCTGGCTGTGGGTCCATTGTTGTTTTGTGTTGTAACGGCCTACGTGGTGGGTGGGGCTCATTTGTTTACCAGGACTGGTTTCCAGATGTCTGGTAGGCGGGAGGTATCATCATGTTTATTCAGGTTGTGGGGGTGTTTCTCTATTTTGATAGCTTCCATAATTATTCTCTTGTTGAAGTGTTCAGTTTTGGCATTTGCATGGTGTCAAGGCAGCCTCCCTCAGTAACCAAGAAAGAAACCACTCAACTCCATTTTGCAGAATTAAGAGTACTTTTACTGGTCATGAGTAGATAGCAGCTAAGCACAGCAAGATCTGAGGCAAAAGTGTGTGTAATCATAGATATCAATATGTGACCCAACTCCCTCCCCCCCGGTAACCCCATCCCATAGTCCAATCTGCACATCCCTCAGGTGTCATGTGGGTGTCACCTTCAAAAAGCATCATCAGGTTGGTATGCCGAACAGTTGGCCTTGGCGGCAAAGTTGTTTTTAAATTGTGGTATTGTTTGTCCATGTCTTTTTTCCCTATTTGTATCCCCTATCCCCCCCTGACTTGGGTTGTGAGCCGCCCTGAGTCCCTTCTGGGAAAAGGGCGGCATAGAAATATAATCAATTCAATTCAATTCAAATCCACTATCTGCAGCATGCACAGAAGATGGTGAGAACAACTCCCTTTTTACAATCACTCCTGTACTGAAAACTTCCCCTCCCAAATACCATGCCTCCCCCTCCCCACTTCAATGGCAGCCGAAAGCAAGTAGCGAAGCAGAGGCTGACACATGGTATACGAAATACCATGCAAAATCTGCCCTGCAACATACATAGGACAAACAAACAGGAGAATAAATGCATGCATCGCAGAACACAAGAACGCAGTCAGAAAAAAAGAAAAAACTTCCTCCCTTTTCCAGCACCTTAAAGCTCCAGGATATGAAATTAATTTTGAAGGAACCAGGTTAATCTCCAAAACTGAACACTTCAACAAGAAGTGTCACAAAAGGTGATTAACTGACCCTGGGACCCTCTATTCATCCTAAATACATGCCAGTTGCAAGCATCTGAATTTTGACCACGTAACCATGGAGACACTGCAATGATCATGTGTGAAAAAATGATCATGTCACTTTTTCCAGTGCTGTTGTAACTCCGAATGGTCACTAAACAAATGGTCATACATCAAGGTTCACCTGCATAGGCTACTGCAATGCTGGTTGGGGAATTCTGGGAGTTCAAACCCATCCATCTTAAAGCTTCCCAGGTAGAGAAACATCTTTCTGCTGTAAGCCATTCGGTCTCAAGTTCCTTACATTTAAAGATATATTTTTTTTAAGGAGGAAGACTTGGATATGGTCCTGGCCTCTAAATTTCAGTCAACACCAGGGGTGGGTTCCTGCCAGTTCTAACCTCTTTTATAGAAGAGGTTCCACAAATATACGGTGCCATTTAGAACCGGTTCCAGCTCCCTCCCCCACGCCCGTCCACACATCATCAAGATGAAGAGCGAGAGGAGGAATCCTGGGAGTTGAAGTCCACAAGTCTTAAAGCTGTCAAGTTTTAACACCCCTGGGGTTTTTTTCCAAAGGGTTAGGGGTGCAAGGGTCTTGTAACTTGACAGCTTTAAGACTTGCCCACTTCAATGCCAGAGTTTCTGAGCCAACATTTTGGTTGCTAAGCAAGAGCGTTGTTAAGTGAGTTTCACCACATTTTACAAATTGGCCGTTCCACCCGGTCACATGGCTGGCAAGCCACTCCCACAAAGCAGGCCACACCTACAGAAGAGGTTCTGAAAAATTTTGAAACCCACCACTGGTCGACACCTACAAGAGTTGGCTTTGCTTGACCTAAAAAGCAAAAAAAAACCCTGAGCAAGATTGCACTTGATGGGAAGTCGCCAGGTAATTGCAGGGCTGGAGATAGACTGGGAAGTCAAAGACAAACAAACTTTAAAAAGGCGATGACAAGCCACTTCCTTATCATTGCAGGAAAATACCAATGGGTTTATCCATGAAGACACTAAGAATCTCAAAAGATATTCCAGCTACTTACTCAGTCATCTGATAAAACTGAAGGATGTTAATAACGAAACTTTTGGACCTTGCTAACATTCACGCATAACAGAGGGTAAGCAAGCTTTCCCCACTTCTGATGGTTGCCCCTATGGCAGCCTTTGCCAACTCTTCCAGAGAATTTCCCCATCCCTCAAAGACTACCCAGCTTAGAGACTTCAGTAGATGTAGTCCAATTTTAGAGGCTCTCAACCTATCTACAGAATACAGACTAGCAAGAGTTGGAAGGTAACTTGTAGGTCATCTAGTCCAACCCCCTCCCACCCTACACCATTTCTAATAGATGGCAGTCTACTCTCTTTTGAAAGCTTCCAGTGACGAAGCATCCACAACTTCTGAAGGCAAGCTGTTCCATTGGTTGATTGTTCTCACTGTCAGAATTTTTTCCCCTTATTTCTAGGTTGAATCTCCTTGATTAATTTCCATCCATTGTTCCTTGTCTGGCCTTCGGTTGCTTTGGAAAATAGCTTGAGTCCCTTTGGGAATAGAGCAGCATACAAGTTTAATAAACTGAAACTGCTTGATCCCCTCCCTCCTCTCCATGGCAGCCTCTCAAATATTGGAACACTGTTATCATGTCTCCCCTGGTCCTTCTCTTCACTAGACTAGCTATGCACAGTTCCTGTAACTGTTCTTCTCTTCCAGCTCTATTCTAATTGATTGATTGATCGATATCTTTTAGCCTCCAGTCTCCTAATCATGGGACTCCCAAAGGTGCTTTTTCAAAAGGCAACTGGGCTTTCTGGGGGGGGGGGGAGGGGGTTGAAGAAAAAAAGAAGCTTCTTCAGCTCTGACTGGATGGTGGGGAATGATTGATGGTTCTGATTGATTGATTGATTGATTGATTCATATATTTTAGCCTCCAGTCTCCTAATCATCTTTGCTGCTCTTCTCTGCACTCTTTCTAGAGTCTCAGCATCCTTTTTTTAATAGTATGGTGATCAAAACTGGATGCTAGTTTTGGTCAGGAGGGTCCAAGTTTGGTGAATGCAATCCAGAACAATTTTTGCAACCTGGATTTTCTTCTTCGTGTCATTAGGGGACTAGATCTGGTGACATTGAATTCCCCACTATGTCCCAAAGAAGGGATTTCCTGTAATGCATAAATGGTATGTAGGGAAGAGCTAGGGAGATGAGCTGGATGGATGCTGCCTAGCAAATGGTCAGATAAGAGATAGCATAGCCCACAGCTGAATAATGGGCAAGTTAAGACCCTCTCTGGTTTCTCAGGCTGTAACAGAGACAACAAGAGCAATAGCACTTATATACCACCTCATAGTACTTTTACTGCCCTCTCTAAGAGGTTTTACAGAGTCAGCCTATTGTTCCCAATAATCTGGGTCCTCATTTTACCCACCTCGGAAGGATGGAAGGCTGAGTCAACCTTGAGCCTGGTGAGATTTGAACTGCAGAACTGCACCTAGCAATCAGCTGAAGTAGCACTCTAACCACTTTGGCTCTTAGATAGCAGGAGAATTGTATTTTCAGGCCATCAATGTAGCTTTGCAATAAAGTAGAATTCAATTTTATGGTCATATACCTGTCTAGTCTACTTAGTAGAACAGAGTTTGTCCCAGGGCTAAGTGGGAATTTAACAGAACAGCTTCTACCCAATAAGACGAACAGGTCCTTACAAATTGGTAGTCAACTATACAATAGCAGTACCAATAGCACTTAGACTTATATACCACTTGACAATGCTTTTACAGCCCTCTCTAAGCGGTTTACAGAGCCAACATATTGCCCCCAACAATCTGGGTCTTCATTTTACCAACTTTGGAAGAATGGAAGGCTGAGTCAACCTTGAGCCTAGTGAGATTCGAGCTGCCAAATTGCAGTCAGCCGGCAGTCAGCAGAAGTAAGCTGCAGTACTGCCCTCTAACCACTGCGTCACCGTGGCTCATAAGCTTTGCCTGTGCCTGCATCCTGTGAATACATGCACACCTTCGGCTGTTAGGCAAACCTGCTTCATCCATTGAAAATATGGAGGTGAATGAATATTGGCTGAATACAATTCATGAATTGTCATCTAAACTTCAGTCTTGGGCAGAAATTGGCGTGGAAGACAAAATAAGCCATTTCAAGATGAAAAGTTGGCATGAAAGTGTTGGCAAAACATTAGCCACAGTGATATTCCTTCTGCTGCCCATTGACGTGCAGTTTTATGCAGTTTTACCCCAGACGTTTCTTACACAGTCTAATATTTCTACTTCTAAGGAGGCTTTAATTGTAGGTGTCTGCTATATTGAGAGACATGTTGTGTTAAGCACCTAGATCAACATTTGAAGTTGACACCAGTTGTTGAACAATTCCCAACTCTTTAAAATAACAGGAAAGGATATAGAAATCATTTTACATCAGTGACGTGCGGTGAGGTTCATGGCCAGTGAGGCAAGCGGGCAAAAGCCGCCCTATGTCTGCCAGCGCCAGCCGCCCCTGAAGCTCCGACGCGTCCCGCTCTATGGCGGAAAGCTGCGCTGGCACTTTAAAGCCATGCCGCCGCGCCGACCATACAGCGGGACACATCCTGCTCTATGGCGAAAAGCTATGCCGGCACTTTAAAGCCATGCTGCCACACCGGCCATACAGCGGGATGCTATGAAGGGGCATGGTGGCATGGCTTTAAAAAATAAAAAAATAAAGTGCCAGCCCGTGCGCCAGCAGAGGCAGGTAAAACGCGCGCGCACGCACACACACACACACACACATACACTACTTATCATAATACAAATTACAATTACTTACAAATTACAATAATTTTGAATTCCTCCCCCCTCCCTCCAACCCACATACCTTTTCCAGCTGTTTCACAGAGGATTTCAACTCTCCTCTTGTCTGCCAATCTGAAAACCTAAAAAATGTAAAAAGAAAAAGGCAAGAGCTGCTGAAGCCAGGCTGGGTTAGCTGCTGCCAGAATCCCCAATGGATGACTCTGCTTAACTGTTTTAAAAAAGCCTTTAAAAAGTGCCCTCTGCAGGAGGAGAACCACGTGCCTCCTCTGCATAAGGAATTTTTCGCCTTTTAACCCTTGCTTAACTCTGCTCAAGTGATCATAAAGACAGACTAAAAGAGGCACTTGGTTCTCTCGCCTCCTCCTGCAGTTAAGCACTAAGCAGAGTCATCCACTGTGACTCTGACAGCAACTACCTCAGCCTTTTTCCTTTTAATTTTTTTTCTTTTCATGATGACAGTGGTGAGGCCCTGCCTCCCCTGCCTCCCCTGACTGCACGTCCCTGTTTTACACACACAACTAACTTTGCCTTGTAGGAAGTTAAAACCCACTCCTCCCCTAGAAAAATGAAATATCCTGGGAAATATTGAAAAGGCAGAATTTTATATTTCCTTGGATCAGAAATGGAGAAACATGTTTTTAGGCAGGTAGCAGGCTCACTCTTAATAGCCCCCACCTTTGCCAATGGGCCATTAAAAATCCTGGGTTGGCCTATTCTACATAACAAAGATCTCCCCCTTCAGCTCCAAGGTAATGGGATTAAGGCATGATACCCATCTCACCACAGGGCACCTGGGAAGAAGCAATGCTCAACCATACCTGGACTCACAGCCTACAGAGTTGCCCCTGCATGGCCCCATGGGAGTCTGACGACCAATCAGAATACAAGCTCAAGATCAAAGGCTAGAGAGGGCATAAAACCAGGAACTTTCAACATTTCTGCCACTTTTCTTCTTCACCCAACATCTAGAAGCATGTGATTCCCCCTTTTCTGTTCAGGACCTCAAGCCATGTGGTCCTGTCCACCATTAAACCATCTTTCCAAGCAGCCTCCATGTTTCCAGTGTCTTTTCCCCCACTTGGAACTGAACCCAGAGGGACATTTCTTCCAACAGCCTCTATATTGGAAAGTGTGCCTGAAAAAGGAATCTACCCCTATTTAAATTTGCAGAGGTAGAATGGCCTCAAAACAAACATGGATTGTTGGGTTGGGTAAATAATCCACATTTCATTGAATTAAGAGACATTCAGTGGACAAAATGACCTGTACACATTTAAGAAACGCCTTATCAAGTTAGAATCTTGGTTTCAAACTAAAGCCAGGAACAAATTGTTCCACAAATTTATGGAGAAAGAAACGGAGTAGGCAATTTCTTTGAAGGTCTCTTGAGGTAGGAGAACTTCTCCAACAATTATTCAAGATGTAGATGCTCCCTGAAAATGGTGACAGGAGCAATGCTACTGGAAGAGCCTCAAAGGAAATGCACCTTCTTTGATGTCTCCTGCCCATCTTTTGATGTCTTTGGCGGAGTGGAAACCATTGGAGACCCAATTGTCCCATGTAAACAAATGAATACACTTGTCACCCTCGTCCCTAAAACAATGCACAGCACCTCCCTCCACCCCTGAGGATTTCTCCCAATTCTCTTTTCTGTAATAATTTCCAAAGTAAATTCTCTTTCATTGACTTGAGTGACAGGTAACAGGGAAAATGCAAGGCAGCAAGTCTTCACCCAACATTAAATAATGGAATGGGATTAGTCTGCCCTCATCATTTCAATGTCTATCCTTCAATATGCTGACTTTATCCAAGATTTAAATAGTCTTATGGCCATCCGTGAGCTTCTGGAAAACCACCTGTTTTTTTCTGCTTAATCCCTCAAAGCAGAGGTCTCCAACCTTGGCAACTTTAAGACTTGTGGTCTTCTACTCCCAGAATTCCTCAGCCAGCTGGCTGAGGAATTCTAGGAGTTGGTCCACAAGTCTTAAAGTTGCCAAGGTTGGAGACCTCTGCCTCAGAGGCAAAGGACTTAAACTTACTTCTGTTACCCAGTGTAGGTTGTTTTTGGGTGACTACCTCAGCCTTCATTAATCTCTTGCAGATTCTCCAGAGCACTGCTATTTTAGGAAGACATGGATACCGACAACTGGCTAATCAACTATAGACAGCAGCCTTAAAATCTTGGTAGTCCTTGAATTACAACCACCTTGGGATAGACTTTCCATTGCTAAGCAAGGCAGTTGTTAAGTGAGTCCTGCTTGATTTTACAACCTTCTTGTCCCGGTTGTTAAGCAGTTGTTACGTGAGTCACACGGGTGTTAAGCAAAACCAGAACTCCCCATTGATTTTGCTGGTCGGTAGGAATGTCAGAAAGGATAAAATCGCATAACCCTGGGACTCCCAAAGGTGCTTTTTCAAAAGGCAACTGGGCTTTCTGTTTTTGTCTTTTTTGAAGACCCTTCGCTTCTCCTCCAAGAAGCTTCTTCAGCTCTGACTGGATGGTGGGGAATGGAAGGATTTATATTCCTTGCAGACAGCTGGTCATTTGCACCCAGAATAGAATAGAATGAAGAGAGTAGAGTAGAGTAGAGTAGAGTAGAGTAGAGTAGAGTAGAGTAGAGTAGAGTAGAGTAGAGTAGAATAGAATAGAATAGAATAGAATAAAATAGAATGGAATAGAATAGAATAGAATTCTTTAGAGCAGTGGTTCTCAATCTTCCCAATGCTGCGACCCTTTAATACAGTGCCATAAGTTCACCATCACGGGTCTATGGAAATTCTCAATCATCCAGGTCATGAGTGTCCCAAAGATGCTTTTTCAAGAGGCAACCGGACTTTCTGGTTTTTCTTTGAAGAGGTTTTGCCTCTCATCCATGAAGAGCCGAAGAAGCATCTTCAATGAAAAGCCGGAAATGTCTTGGATGAGAAGGGAAACGTCTTCAAAGAAAAAAAAACAGAAAGTCCAGTTGCCGCTTGAAAAAGCACCTTTGGGTCCCACTTTAAAGTTACTAAGGCTGAGAAACACTGCAAGGTTACACTGATGAGCTGTGTTACACATAAGTCACTGATGAGCTGTGTTACACATAAGTCATCTATGAATTCAAGCATGGTTACACATAGTACTTAATGCATGGTCTTTAAAATGCACAAGTCCACCACTTTCATGCCAAGAGTTAAACATGTTGGAGGAAGTTAGACAAGTGGAAGGGTTCAATTGGCATCTAGACTTTTCCAGTGGCAAGTGTTGTTCCCCCCATTCACCCACCCAATGAAGGCCCTTATTCATGGCATGAGAGCTTGCATTGTATCTATCTGCTCTCAAGCAGGCTTCACTGTCCGTTGAACAGCTGTGAGCTCTTAATTGGAAAAGAAAAGCCAAACTCAGCCGAGGAGCTTCTCACGGATGCGTTGAAAATTACTTTGGAAATCTCCTCTTCCCCTCCCCCTCTTCCTCCCGTTTGAACACTTTAAGCAGGGGTGGGAAACGATGGTCCTTTTATGACTTGTGGACTTCACCTCCCAGAATTCCTGAGCCAGCAATGCTAGGAATTCTGGGAGGTGAAGTCCACAAGTCATAAAAGGGCCATCTTTCCACACACCTGTTTAGAAACTGACTGCAAGGGTGATGGGCGAATCTGTAAATAAAGGTCTTTAAACTCCTGTTTTGCCATTGAAAATGTGCCACGTTGTGCAAAAGGCAACGTCCAAGCAGACACACAGATATTTTGCCCTTTCAACAAACAAATGCAAATACTGAGAATTAAGGGACAGGAGAACATCTGGTTTTTTTTCACCTTATGGCTCCCCATTTTCCAATACGCAAATTTTTTACCTGATGCTAGTCTTTAAATGCCACCGCTAAGCCTCTGGTTGCTAAATATTTCTTGCCTCTGTGCAGTTTAGACTTTTGCTACGGCTGGGTTTTATGCAAGATGCTAAATCCCACTGCATTGTTTGGCTTACCACATTATGTAAATCATGGGTGATGGCTTAGCATAACCTTCCTCGAAAATATAGTTCATTTTTCATGGACTGAAGTGTGAAGTCATTTTTTATGATCCAGAGCGATGTGTCAAACTGGACAACAAGCATTTGAGTGTACATGTTAAGGTATGGCAAACAACACTTAATTTACTTACTTACTTAATTAATTAATTAATAAAATGATTAATTAAGAGTTGTTAATCTAATCTTGCGAAGCTTCTTCTCCCCTAATATTGTACTGCAAACTAGGGCATACAAAACCTTTGCTAGACCGATTCTCGAATACAGCTCGTCTGTCTGGAATCCGCACTGTATATCAGATATTAACATAATTGAATGAGTCCAGAGGTATTTAGCAATAGCAGTTAGACTTATATACCGCTTCATAGGGCTTTCAGCCCTCTCTAAGCGGTTTTACAGAGTCAGCATATTGCCCCCAACAACAATCCGGGTCCTCATTTCACCCACCTCGGAAGGATGGAAGGCTGAGTCAACCCTGAGCCGGTGAGATTTGAACAGCCGAACTGTAGAACTGCAGTCAGCTGAAGTAGCCTGCAGTGCTGCATTTAACCACTGCGCCACCTTGGCATGAGAAGAGTCCTCCACTCCTCTACTTATGCCACCAGTCTTGAAACCTTGGGCATGGACAACCTGGAACTATGCCCCCTACGGTCTGACCTAAGCGGAGTACACAAAATTATCTGCAACAAAGTCCAACCTGTACATGACTACTTCAGCTTCAACTGCAATAATACCAAAGCACACAATAGATACAAACTCAAGGTAAACCGCTCCAAACTCGATTGCAGAAAATACAACTTCAGCAACAGAATGGTCAATGCCTGGAATGCTCTACCTGATTCTGTTTTTACATTCTCAAAACCCCAAAGCTTCAACCTTAAACTGTCTACTGTTGACCTCACCCCATTCCTAAGAGGTCAGTAGGGGCGTGCATAAGCGCACCAGTGTGCCTAATGTCCCTGTCCTACTGTCCCCATTTATTTGTACCCATTTCCTGTGCTCTTGCTTATTCTTATTCCTATTACCTTGTACATGAGTGAATGAATGAATGAATGAATGAATGAATGAATGAATGAATGAATGAATGAATGAATGAACAAACAAATAAGTAAATAAATGGGCAATGGGTTTGGTAACTCAATCTGTAGTATTAACAGCAGGATTTTTACTTGCTATATACTTGAGTTTAAATTCAGTTTGCTTTCTGAACAACAACCCTGTGAGGTAAGTTAGACTAAGAAAGAATGACTAACCAGAGCCATCCAAGAAGCTTTTATTATTGGGTAGGGTAGACTTAAATCTCCTAGTTTAATACCTTTTCTATTGCACCACTGTGACCCATGATTTGTCATTAGAACAGCTTGTTTATTCGTGTCAGAAGCATCACAATTAAAAGAAGGCTATACTATACAACATATATTTAAAATATAAAATACAAGATTAAAATATGTACAAATTAAATAAAACCTTGCCCAGGAACTAGCAATGTTAATTGTGTTCTGTCGTGTTGCCATGAGGTCCACAATTGTACACTGATCAGGTGTGTGTGTGTGTGTGTGTGTTGTGTTTATTTCTCTATATACCTATATACCTGTGTCTCTTTCCTATATACCAATTTCCCTGGCTTAGCTGATAAAGGAGAATAGCCTGTGGCTTAGTGGCTAATATAACTGCCTAATATGTAATACAGCTCAGGTTCGATTCCCAGTAAGGGTATGGCTAGCTGATGAGAGCTTGAAATAGATCTATACTAGTCTCCCTTTATTTATTTATATTTATCAGCACAAATGCATGTATATCAGCACAAATGCATGTATGTGTGTGTGTGTATGTATGTGTGTGTTTATGTATGTGTGTGTGTGTGTATGTATGTATGTATGTGTATGTGTGTGTGTGTGTGTGTGTGTATGTATATATACAGAACCTGTGCTGTATTGCATCTAATCCCAGTAAGGGTATGGCTAGCTGATGAGAGCTAAATAGCTTGAAATAGATCTATACTAGTCTCCATTTATTTATTTATCAGCACAAATACAACACAAATGTAACAAAGGCAGCAGTAAAAATATTGGGTTTCTGTCTGGATGGTCTCTTGTGATGAGCCGATGGACAGAGAATGGAAGCAGTGAACTTCCTCCTATATTTGGGCATACCAGAGGTTGTGACTTTAAATACACACACACACACACAAACACACAGACATATATGTTGTTGTGTGTATGTCACCACAATCACAAAGGACAAAAGCCACCGGATAGCCCCATTTGTTCAGAGTGTCTGGATTTTGTATTCACGAGCAGTTCGTTCAGCAATTTCCACATTTCCCAGCTTTCATCAGACCTAAGTAGTATCATCTCCTCCGTTGTTGGTTCCATCCAGTATTGGTTCTTTGTAGCTTTCAATAGGTCCACACTTTGCTTTCAAATTCTTCAACCTCTTCCATCCATCTCAGGAAGTTTTTCCTCCATTAGAACAGCTGAGTTTGCACAAGGCACTAAACCTTGCTCAAATATCAAGTTACCACTCCGTGCATCTAGTTAAAGATTTGTTCTGCCAGCTGTGACAAAAATTCTTCTCAGTTCCTTTATTGGTGTTGCATCAGGCAGTGGAGGTTGAATCTGACATACCCAAAACTTAGCCTTGGTTCCAAGCTCTGGATCACGAAAAGTCAACACTTATAAGGTATAGGCCTACTTTCTTCCAGTGAAGAGGACCTATATGGCCTTGCTTATTCTCACCATGTATTGTAGCTTAACTTTGATGGTTGATTTATTCTCTCCTGGCAGCTTCTGGTTGCCATAGCTATCCATAAATAACACTCATGGTTGTTTTTTTCCTGAACTTTTCATGCTGTACTTCACATTAGCATTCCAACAATATGTATCTGCCAACTTCTGGGGCCTGCATCTTCTCAAGGTTTTCCTCAGAGGCTGAGAAATCCCAACCATCTCTCTGTAAGAGGTAGGTGCGTTTCCCCCAGAGGCACAAAATCTCTGTTCAAAGAGAAGGGAAACAACTACGCAATGCTTTGATAGCTTGATCAATAGTAATGAATTCCTGAGTCAATAATCTTGCAGTGTCTTCATCAGATCAATAAGATGGTAATTAGTCATAAATTTAGAGCCAGATCAAGCCTTAAACTATGCATAAACCATTCCTGCTTGGGTCACTGTATGTACCTGACCCAGATGAGAATCAATTAATGTTCTTCCAAATAACATTTTCTGCTCTTGTAGTGAAGTTTGGGGCAAACCCTTAGGCCATCAGATTTTGTTTCAAATAAAGGTAGTTCTTGATTTATGATAGAATAGAGTAGAATAGAATAGAATAGAATGAAGAGAGTAGAGTAGAATAGAATAGAATGAAGAGAGTAAAGTAGGGTAGGGTAGAGTAGAGTAGAATAGAATAGAATAGAATAGAATAGAATAGAATAGAATGAAGAGAGTAAAATAGGGTAGGGTAGGGTAGAGTAGAGTAGAGTAGAATAGAATAGAATAGAATGAAGAGAGTAGAGTAGAATAGAATAGAATGAAGAGAGTAAAGTAGGGTAGGGTAGAGTAGAGTAGAATAGAATAGAATAGAATGAAGAGAGTAAAATAGGGTAGGGTAGGGTAGGGTGGGGTAGAGTAGAGTAGAGTAGAGTAGAGTAGAGTAGAATAGAATAGAATAGAATAGAATAGAATAGAATTCTTTATTGGCTAAGTGTGATTAAACACACAAGGAATTGGTCTTTGGTGCATATGTTCTCAGTGTACATAAAAGATACATTCCTCACAAATCATAAGGTACAACACTTAATGATAGTCGTAGGGTACAAATAAGCAATCAAATCATACGAGGAAACAATCAATATAAATCGTAAGGATATAAGCAACAAAATTAGAGTCAAACAGTCATAAGTGGGAGGAGATGGGTGATAGGAACAATGAGAAGATTAATAGTAATTGTAATGCAGACTTAGTAAATAGTTTAACAGTGTTGAGGGAATTATTTGTTTAGCGGAGTGATGGCATTCAGGAAAAAACTGTACTTGTGCCTAGTTATTCTGGTGTGCAGTGTTTTTTAGCGTTGTTTTGAGGGTAGGAGTTGAAACAATTTGTATCCAGGATGTGAGGGGTCTATTACAATTGGGACCAGAATTTCCATTGCTTAGGTTAAGTGAGTCCCACCCACTGTCAGACCTGGAAGCCATCTTTTGCATAGGCCCTTCCAGCCTGCCACATTTACTGGTTTGGAAAAATGGGAGGAGGAATTACCGTATTTTTCAGAGTATAAGACGCACCGTGTCCCCCCTCAAAAAAAGAGGGTGAAAATTTGGGTGCATCTTATACACTGAATGTAGCCCCACCTATCCCCACCAGAGGCCAGAAATGCGAGGCATGGAGGTTTGTGGCAATCCCTGCAGCCTGGAACAGCTGTTCGGGGGGTATTCCAGCAATCCAATCCACCTGTCAATCAGCTGTGCTGAATCAGGCTGCAATAAGTGCTGAAGTTGACCTGGCTGATCAGAGTTTGCAGCAGCGATCACATTCAGAAAGCACCCACAAGTAAGAAGGATGCAAAATAATAATAATACACAATACCAAAAGCAGGTTTTCCAAGGTAGCAGTAAATAGAAGCAAAACACAAGCAGTTTCACTTTCAGTTCTCATCTAAGCCAGGCTCCCTCCTGTCTCCTTGCTGATCACATGGCAAATACTGTTTCAGAGTCCAAATAGCCCTCATTGGCTGACAACTGCTATGTCTATTCATTGGTTGACCTTGTTAACATGTCTTCCAAGTCAGGAAGCAAATACCATGGATGCTGGTAGGCAGAGGCAGACTTTTTTTCTTCTTATTTCCCTCCCTAAAAACTAAGGTGTGTCTTATACTCCAAAAAATACGGTATATGGGGTATGAGAAATATGTAGTCAAAATAACATTCCTTTCTCAGAGAGTCAAGGACATCTTGCCCTGCACCTGGAGTGGTGTAACTGGGAGGCATCTCCAGTTGGGACAGTGCTTGATTAGGCCATGTGATAGCCATGTGAGTGCTGGGCAGGGTTCACCGACAAAAGGGCGCCTGACAAAAGCGTGCCCGACTAAACCGCGGTGACAAAACTGCGAGTTCTAAACTGCACTGATGAATGAGTGCTGAAGCGCGCCGACAACAGCACGCTGACAGAAGTGCACTCTAACCCTAACCCTAACCCTAACCCTAACCCTAACCCTAACCCTAACCCTAACCCTAACCTTAACCCTAACCCTAACCCTAACCCTAACCCTAACCCAAAACCTAACCATGACCCTAACCCTTACCTTAACTTAAATCACGCTTCTATCGGCGTGCTGTTGTCGACGCGCTGTTGTCGGCGCATTGATGACATCGCGGTTTTAGCACCGCGCTTTTGTCGGCATGTTTTTGTCATGCGTGCATTTGTCAGGTCACGGCTGGGCAGGGGCTTAGCCTTTCATTTGGGTGGGGAAAACCTGGAAGCTTTCAGATTCGGGTTTTCCCAGATGTGCCAAAATGACATTTCTAATAAAATGGAACTTTGAGGAACTTTAAGCCTCAGAGTCTTCTTTCGTTGGGGGTGTTACTTGGAACCCTGACACCCAGTTTTATGACCTTTTTGCAACAATTTTAAGTGAATCGCTGCAGTTGTTAAGCGAAACACACAATTGCTAAGCAAATCTGGCTTCCCACATTGACTTTGCTTGTTGAAACCGGTTGCAAATGGCAACCGCATGACTTCAGGACGCTGCAACCAATATAAATTGTAAACTGCCTAGAGTTACACAATGGTAAGATGGGTGGCCAAAACTTGCAACAGTTCATTTATTGGCCATTCAAAGTTACAAAGGCACCGGAAAAAACGACTTATGACCATTTTTCATCCTTACAACCGTTGCAGCATTCCCCCAGTCATGTGATCAAAATTCAGACACTTGGCAAACTGACTCACATTTATGACGGTTTCAAGTGTCCAGAGCTCATGTGACAAGTAGAAGATCACAAAAGAGTTGGAACCAATGAAATTTCATTTTAATGTATGTCGATTAGTGTACGTTCAAAGTGACAATAAAGTTATTATTCTATTCTATTCTATTCTATTCTATTCTATTCTATTCTATTCTATTCTATTCTATTCTATTCTATTCTATAGTTTGCTTTTACTCTAGGTGTAATCACTGGAGTAAGTAAAATCAGGTTCAATTTGAATTATATTTCCAGACCACCTAAGGCCATGTGTCAGGCGTGCCTCCATCAATAATAAAGAAAGAAAACTCCCAAACTCCATTGTTTATGGAATTAAAATACTTTTACTGGTTATGAAAAGATAGCAGCGAAAGTAAAGCAAGATCTGAGCCAGAAAGGCGCGAACAAGTACATATCAAATGATAACCCAGCCCCCTCCTTCCAATGACCAGTGTCCAATCTGCAACTCCCTTAGGTGTCATGTGGATTGCATCTCCATAAGGCACCATCATGTTGGTATGCAGGACGGTTGGCCTTGACCAGGTCCAAACACCATCAGCATGCACAGAAGATGGTGAGAAGAAAACTCTCTTCTTCAGATCACCTCCTCTACCATTGATTCCCATCCCAAATACCATGCCCCCACCCTCCGCGTTTCTATGGCAGCTGATAGCAAGTAAGTGAAGCAGAGGCTGAGAGCATGTATCCTCACTCCCCCCCCCAAAAAAAACCCCAATTATATAGCTGATTATGTGCCTAAAGAGGATAAGTAAAGGCCATGTGCCTAATGAGATTGGCAAAGGAAGCCACCAGAAGCCTGAATCAACACATTCGTCCCCAGGTTTCGTAACTCCATTGTGCAAAGTTTGCTGAGATATAACCCTGGACTTCTACACCATTGCTGGCATTGGCATTGTTGCTAATTTGATTTATAATCTGTAGCTCTTGCAGTAGAAACATTTACTGCAAGAAAAAAACAGCCTTGTTTGGTACCTTAAATCAGACCTTTGACTTTTGGTCTTAAAAAATATTCTGCTGAACCTCAATTAAGGGTGAGCGATTGAATGGGTATCTTGTTGATTTTATTCTTTGTTAATCTGATATTTTTGGAATAGAGTTTTGGAACAGGGAAAAGCCTAATATTTTACATTTGCTGTATCTTCTAACACACTGAGTATTTGTATCAAAGTCCCCCAATGTGTCTCTGTATTCATATAATTGTCCTCCAGATGTTTGTGCTATGTCTCCTTCCTTCCTTCCTTCCTTTCTTCCTTCCTTCCTTCCTTCCTTCCTTCCTTCCTTCCTTCCTTCCTTCCTTCCTTCCTTCTTTCCTTCCTCTTTACTTCCACCCTCTTGTCTCCTTCCATCCTTCCTTCCATCCTCCCTCCCTCCGTTCTCCCCGATGCAGCTTTTTAAGCACATGCTGCAGTGGTGGATTCCTACTGGTTCGGCCTGGTTCAGCTGACCCGGTAGTGGTTTGGCGGCCTGGGTCACAGGGACCGGCAGCGACCCAGGCCTGCCACACTCCTGAACTGGTTCTCCGGGGGGGCGCCATTGGCAGCGCCATCTTGTTTTTCAGTTCTGTGCATATGCAGAACAATTTTAATAGCACTGTGCATGCACATGCACGCACGCACTGCATGCACACAAGCAATCTGGAAGTAGTGCCTGCCAGAACCCACCCCTGACATGCTGGCTGATGAATTCTGGGAGTTGAAGTCCACAAGTCGTAAGGTTGTCAAGGTTGGAGACCACTGCCATAGAAAGCTCCTTAGGTCAAGGCTCATAGAATCCTAGAGTTAGATTGTACCTGAGAGACCATCTACTCCAATTGATTCTCCTGATCAGTGTGGGATTAATTAATCTAGCAAAGTAGAACTCACCATTTCATTGTTCTATTGGCTGAAAGATCATACAGTCAGGAAGGTTCTCCTGACACCTTCCATAAAATTACAGTATGTCCTATAAGGTTCCTTGTAGAATCTTGAAGTGGTCCTAGTCTTGGTCTCTGAGGCAATAGACAGTTAGTCTACCTCCTCTTTTATGAGCCATGGTGGTGCAGTGGTTAGAATGCAGTATTGCAGGTTTCTTCTGCTGTCTGCCGGCTGCCAGCAATATGGCAGTTCAATGGTTCAAGGTTGACTTCAGCCTTCCTCAGCAAAATGATCCAAATTGTTGGGGGCAATAGGCTGACTCTGTAAAGTGCTTAGAGAAGGTTGTAAACAGTGGTGGGTTGCAGGCAGTATGCCCCGGTACGGGTGTACCGGAGGCTACCCAGTGCACTGGATACCGTTCTGGTACGGTGCTCCGGAGGGCCCATCTGCCTGCCCGAGCCGAGGTGGCGCAGTGGTTAGAGTGCTGTACTGCAGTCACTTCAGCTGACTGTTATCTGCAGTTCAGCGGTTCAAATCTCACCGGCTCAAGGTTGACTCAGCCTTCCAACCTTCCGAGGTGGGTGAAATGAGGACCCAGACTGTGGGGGCGATATGCTGACTCTGTAAACCGCTTAGAGAGGGCTGAAAGCCCTATGAAGTGGTATATAAGTCTAACTGCTATTGCTATTGCTATTGCTATTGCTATTGCTCCTTACCGGTCTTTTAAATCTTTGGCGTTTCCGTGCACGTACATGGTGCGTACAGCATCTGCGCGATGCTCCGCTGAGCAGCTGGAGCGTCGCGGAGGTGGTAAGATGCATGAGCGCGCTGCGCACATCTATGTGAATGACGCTGGGCCCATTCCAACCATACCAGTAGGAACGGGATCCGGAACCCACCACTGGTCGTAAAGCACTGTGAAGTGGTATATAAATATACGCGATATTGCTATTTATGTGCTATTGATGACTGCAATAATCTCTACTCGGTTATCCCTTCTACAGGCTATCTGTATCCAATTTCTTTTACTGTCCCATTGGGATTTGTTTCCAAACACTTCACCATAAATGTATTTCAAGCAGGGTTTGAGCAGGGCAGAATAGAGGAGAACAATTACTTCCCATGGACCTGGACTCTGCTCTTGTTTACACACCCCAAGAGATAATTTGTCCAATGACTCATGTTTAACTTGTAGTCAACAAGGACACTCGGGCCATTTTCTCATTTTCATGAAACTGCCTTCAGAGGTCATCTGGGGACTGAGCTGCGTCCTTCCTCAACAGGATGATAACAGCTGGCTTTAATGCTTGCCTAATCGACGTGATATCCTGTATTGTTAGCTGTCTTACAAAATAGCCAAGACAAGGATTGACGAAACTGAAATTCAAACTGGACAAGATGGTTGATGAGTGATTTTGCCCAGGTATCATGACCTTCCTGGAGGATCCGTCTTCTGAAGTAGAAGACAAGACAGAGGAGAAGTTTCCTAGAGGCATCTGCAGCTTCCAGTGGAAAAGTATCCTGGGTCAGGCACCAAGGAGTCCTGTAGCCCATAGAGCAGGGATGTCAAACTTGATTTCATTGAGGGCCCCGTCAGGATTGTGTTTGACCTTGGCTGGTTTGGGGAGACGTGGCTGGGGTGGGCATGAGCAGCTTGACGTCACGCATGTTGGGGGTACCTGTGGTGGCCAAGTGCTAAGGCAGGACTTCCCTCAGACCCTCCCTCCCTCTCATAATAAACACCTTCCTTCCTTTTCTTTTCCCACCTTCCCTCTTCATTCTCCTTTCTTCTTCCTTCCCCTCTTTCTTTATTTTTCCTTCCTTGCCCTCTTCCCATCTCTCCTCCTTTTTTCCTTTTCTTCCCTGTTTCCCTTTCTCATTTCCCCTCCCTTCTTGGATGCTCAAATGCAAAAGGGGAAAGATTTCCCCTTTTGTTTTGAAGTTTGTTTATGCTAGCCCTCTGCCAGCAAAAACGGAGCTCGAGGGGGCTGTGTGCGGCCCTCCCAGGTCCCATTTTCAGCTGCCCTGGCATCCTGCAGCTCTCTGCCGGTGAAAATGGAGCTCTATTTTCACTGCAGGAGGCCGTGGCGGCTGAAAACAGAGGCCGGGAGGGATGTGCGTGACTCTCCAGTGCTCTGTTTTCGATGACAGAGGCACCGTGGGCCAGTCCTTTGCTGTTTCCAGGACAGCCCCATGGGCCAGATGTAAGCAGTCTGCACCCAGCCCCTGGGCCTTGAGTTTGACACTCATGCCATAGAGCAAGAGATCTAGATAGACAAGTGGATCACTGACCCCATCCTAGCCCAACCATAAAGAGAGATAATTCTGAGACCATGAACTTAGAGAAGCATTACTTGCTTATAGAAGAGGCTGCTCTGTAGATTCATAAACTATTAGCAGCCACAAGAAGATTGGGGTTAGTAAAACATAAGTGTATGTTCAACGAATGAGACATAGGTAAAAAAAAAACAGATTGGAAAATATAATGAGGAAAAGGAAACGTAAAGTGGCAAATATAAAGTCAGAAGCGGGTTTGCTGGAATACCATCCCGAAAATACACCAGATGGAAGAGGAAAATAGGCAACCACAACAATAGAAGAGGAGAGGAAGAGAGGAAGAGGAGAGGAGAAGAGAGGGAAGGAGAGGGAAAGAAGAAAGAGGAAAGGAGAGGACGATTTGGAGGGATAGGAAGAGGAGGAGAGAGGGTATGAAGGGGAAGAGGTAGAGAGGAGTAGGGGAGAGGAAGGGGAAGAAGGAAAGGGAAAGGAGAGGAGGAAAGAAGAAAATAGAGAAGGGAGGGAGAAAAGGAAAGAAAAGTGGGGTAGTGGTAAAATAAAATAGATGTATGGGATGGTAAGCCAAACAATCCTGATCATATATTTTAATTTTTTATGTGGAAAAATGAAAGTTTAAAAGTGTTAAAATGCGATAAGAATAATAAGTATGAGAATATATACTTGCAAATGTGTGTAGGAGACTAAAAATAAAAAGCTTGAAAAAACAAGAATGTTGGACTTGCACTTGTGCACATATATACTACACATAAGAGATATCTTTCCAGTTATCCATTGTTAGAGATACCTATAGCCTTGGATTTATTCACCCCCCTGATTTGCAGTGAACGTGGATTCACTCACTGGCCTACCACAACCTTGCCTTCTAATTGTTATCCATGTAAATTAACTTGCTGTTTACATTTCCTCTCTGGCTCAATGCAATTGATGTCTGACAACAGAGCTGGCTGCAGCTGGAGAAATCCAAGCCTCCAATACGGTGTTAATGATTTCTTAATAACTGAGCAGTTTTATGTGCTATTAGGAAGCTCCCGGCAGGAAGGACTGAATCCATCTTAATCACCACTTGCCTCTTGATCATCAGAAAAACATGCAAAAGTCCCTAAGATCAAAG
The DNA here is from genome assembly GCF_009769535.1 of Thamnophis elegans. Classification (NCBI taxonomy): domain Eukaryota; kingdom Metazoa; phylum Chordata; class Lepidosauria; order Squamata; family Natricidae; genus Thamnophis; species Thamnophis elegans. Next base: position 65,530,329 of record NC_045548.1, read on the forward strand.
AAATCCTTGCAAAATTATCTGTGTTCCAGAGAGGAAGTAAATTTTGATTGAAAGGGTAAAATTACAGGACTCTCAATTGTGTTGAAATGAGATGGGGGGGGGGGGGAGGGAGGGTCCAATTTCAGCGACTTTAAAAACTTGTGGATTTCAACTCCCAGAATTCCCTAGCCAACCTTGAATTCTGGATGCTGGCTGGGGAATTCTGGGAATTGAAGTCTACAAGTTTTAAAATTGCCAGTGGTGGGATTCAAATTTTTTTACTACTGGTTCTGTGGGCATGGCTTGGTGGGCATTTTGTGGCTTGGTGGGCATGGCTTGACGGGTGTGGCAGGGGAAGAAAATTATAAAATCTTCATTCCCACCCCACTCCAGGGGAAGGTTACAGCAAAATCCCCATTCCCTCCCGATCAGCTGGAGGGAGGCAGAGAATAGATGGGGGCGAGGCCAGCCAGAGGTGGTATTTGCCAATTCTCTGAACTATTCAAAATTCCCACCACCGATTCTGGTCAGAACCTGCTGAATACCACCTCTGGCACCACTGCTTTAGCTAGAGATCCATTGCATTTAAATAGCTGAGATTCATTTTAGGGGTAAGAGAGCAGCAGAAGTCTGTCTCATCTAAGCCATCTATTCATTTCTCTTCTTTCTCTCCTCTTTTGGAAAGAATTCCCAGGGAAGAAATGGATTGCAATTAACACCATGCCAATACATGATTACCTGCATCATCTATATTGTAATTTCTTAATTAGGAGTACCAAGTGTAGCAATCAAGGCTGCATAATCACATGAAACTAGCTATAATTAATTTCTAGCACCAAGGCCGACTCATGTTTCTAGGCTTGTAGTTCTACTTTTATCTTAAATACTGAAAGATGATTCATTTCTTGCTCAGGAATGGAACATGTACAATCTTTTCTTAGCCACTCCTCCGTCCAGCTGGCTAGAAGTAAAACCAATATATGAAAAAGGGGAATTCCTCCCTGTTCTTCTGAGTAATATGATGTTCCTGTTACTCCTGGGTTTTTGGAATAGGCTTCTTTATTAAATCTACAAATCTTGAGCCATTTTTATATAAGTTTAAATTAATAAGTCTGGCCTATGCCTCCATCCTTAATCATCCTCCCCCTTCCCCATTCCCATTCTCCATTTATTTATTTTATTTATTGGAATTTGTCAAACAAAAATGAGAACAAGAATATATATATATATATATATATATATATATATATATATATATATATATATATATATATATAGCACTCTCTCTCTCTCTCTCTCTCTCCCTCCCTCCCTCCCTCCCTCCGTGTGTGTGTGTGTGTGTGTGTGTTTCAGCATAACTCTGGAATGCCTCGAGCAATTTCAACCAAACTTGGTACCCAGATGACTTACTCTTTGGGAACAAATACTGTGGGGGTAAGTCACCCCTAAAATCCCTTGAGGTGTGTGTTCTGTTAAGATACAGCCTGTTGTGCCTTAAAATGACTTCTACCATGCAGCTCAGTGGAGTTGTCATGGTAACGGCTTCACAGGACTCCACAAGGGGGCTCCCTCTGGTAAAGGAGAAAATCCAACATTAGATATTACTGTTTGGTCCAGACATTTTCCCCTTATATATAAATACCAGGGCAGTGCTGGGTTATTGATAGATAATAAAAATACAATGGCAGGGAGGAATAGGCATGCTAGTGCACTTATGCACACCCCCTCTACTGATCACTCAAGTATGAAGTATCACGGAAGTCAATTTGTGACTGAAACTGTGAAAATTTGTAGCTGAGGCAACTGAATCAGGTAGGGCATTCCAGACTTTGACAACTCTATTACAGAAATCATATTTTTAACAGGAAATTTCAGAACAATTTACATTGAATTTAAAGTGGTTGTATTATTGTGATTAAAACAGAAAAAGTTTAACTGTTTAACTGTTTAATAAATTTATAGGCCGCCCAATCCCGAAGGACTAAAAGTCATTTACAGGCAAAACATTACTATGTATAATTACTCCATAACCAGAATAATAGAGTTGGAGGGGACCTTAGAGGTCTTCTAGGCCAACTCCCTGCTCAGCCAGGAAACTTTATACTGTTTCAGACAAATGGTTATCCAATCTCTTCTTAAAAACTTCCAGTGTTGGGATATTCACAACTTTTGGAGGCAAGTTGTTCCACTGGTTAATTGTTCTAACTGTCTGGAAATTTCTCCTTAGTTCTGGGTTGATTCTCTTCTCCCTTGAAATATATGTGAATCTTAATCCAACAGAACAACACATGATGACATTTTACAGCCTATTGGAATTTGAAGAAAAGAAGGAGACCATTGAATAGAGGCAGTAATCATACTAAGCCTTCCAGCAGCTATGGTTTTTCTTGATTTTTGAGGAGCAATATCATCCTGATAGGGTTTAGAATGATTTGCAGTCCTAACCCTAAACCTAACCCTAAACCTAACCCTTAACCTAACGCTAAACCTAATCCTAACCCTTAACCTAACCCTAAACATAACCCTAACCCTTAACCTAACCTTAAACCTAACCCTAAACCTAACCCTTGCCTTAACTTGAATCGGCTTGCTTTCAAAGCACTACTTAAAGCGCCCTTCTTTCTCCACGCTCGCTGTTGTCGCCCTGCTGATGACGTCAGCGATGCGGTTTAATCGGGCGCGCTTTAGTCAAGCGCGGTTTTGTCGTGCCACGTTGCAGTCCATCATTCAATAAAGATTGACATATCAGCCTTAACATTAAGTGTCAGCATTAAGCACACTAATGCATGTTTTTTTTTTAACACAAAAAGAAGGGTCAAATTGATTTGTGGTATATTGAAGATGTTTTTTTTTTGTATAAAAAATGTGTTTCAGAAAGAAATTGGGAGAATTTCAGCCTTCCACTAAAAGTGCTTTCATAAGGAAATTGATCTAAATTGATGTTTTTTTGTCAGGGTTTTGGCAGCGTGACTATTATTATGACCCAGGAGCAAAACACCGCACACAGCACATAGAGCCTTTAGACCTGTGATGGCGAACCTATGGCACACGTGCCACAGGTGGCACGCAGAGCTCTCTCTGAAGGCATGCCAGTCGTTGCCACAGCCCAACTCCACCACGCATGCATGCGTGCCTCCCAGAGGCCAGCTGGTCTTTGGGCGTGGGGCACATGCAGGGAATGCTTGCATTGCATTTTGGGGGTTCATGCACGTGCATGCCCTCTGCACCCCGTTTTGGGCCTGGAAGGGCTTCTGCACCAACCTGGAAGTCAGAAATGGGCAAGGGGAGTGGGGCGCATGTGTGGGGGACATGTGCGGTTCCACCACAAATGCGCAAATGACAAAAGCACGCCTGACTAAACCGCGGTGACAAAACCGCACCGACAAAACCACGCCAACGAATGAGCGTTGAAGCGCGCCAACAACAGTGCGCCGAATGAAGCGTGCTGCAACCCTAAACCTAAACCTAACCCTAAACCTAACCCTAACCCTAAACCTAACCCTAAACCTAACCCTAAACCTAACCCTGAACCTAACCCTAAACCTAACCCTAACCCTAAACCTAACCCTAAACCTAACCCTAAACCTTACCTTAACTTAAATCGCGCTTCTGGCGGCGCGCTTTTGTCGGCGCGCTTTTGTCGGCGCGCTTTTGACATCGCGGATTTAGCGCCGTGGTTTTGTCGGCGCGCTTTTGACGTTCTCGCATTTGTCGGGTCACGGACATGTGCACATGTCTGTGTGTGGGGTGCATGCACAGGGGTGCTCACATTGCATTTTGGGGTTTTGTGCGCACTTGGCACCAAAAGGTTTAGCCATCACTGCTTTAGACAATTAATGGTCATTTATATACAAATATATATAGATATAATATATAAATTTATTTATATATAAATAAATTCCTTACCACTCAGCTACGGACATAAGGAGAGAAATGAGATACACAATGAGAGAGAGAGAGAGAGAGAGAGAGAGGGAGGGAGGGAGGGAGGGAGGGAGGGAGGGAGGGGGAGGGAGGGAGGGAGGGAGAGACGCCCTCTAATGGCCATCTATATATGAACACCTCTTCAAACGGTAAAAGACTTGTGTGGACCCTATCACAGTCTTAAACTGGCTATACCATAGCTGAGTCATCCTCATTGTATCAGCTTACAGTTTACAACCTTACACCAGCTGGCAGCTATTAAATCCTCAGTACCTGACATTTAAAAAATAATAATTAAATTCATTACTCCAAACTGACTTATTTGGATACATCTGGGGATAATGGAGGTAGTTTGATCTCTTGGTTAAGGCACCAGTCCAGAAACCAGGACAGTGTGAGTTCTAGTCCCACTTTAGGCATGAAAACCAGCTGGGTGATTTTGGGCCAGAAACTCTCTCTCAGACCAACCAATCTCACAGGGTCATTGCTATGGGGGAAATAGGAAGAGGAATGAATATTAGGTTTGTTTGCCACTTTGGGTTATTAATAAAAATAATAAAAGGATATGAGTAAATAAAATACATTTTGCTTTTTTGTGAATTGAAGATCCAGTTTTGGACTAATAACTGCTGAGATGCTTGTGTAAAGCAACATAATCTAGATACTCTTTTTTAATGAAAATATGACATTATTCAAGAGCGGGGAAAGGGAATAATTGAGTCAAACAGTTTTAAGAACCAGTGAACTAAAGAAATCTGAAGATTCAAAATTCCTGGAGCTTGGATTTAAAGACCTTTAAAATGTCTTAGCCATTGGTGCAGTAGATGGTCTTATAAGTACCTCTATTTCTCTCACACTGCTCTTTGGCCCCTCATTATTTTTAGAGGAATTTGCACAGGACAGGTTACGTTTGTTTATTTTATCAGATTTGTTCAGCCTGCCTAACCATAAGAAGACTCTTGGATTTTCAATAGATGGTTATGAATTGGAAAAATATACAATTAGTGCAGTGGTGGGTTTCAAAATTTTTTACAACCTCTTCTATAGGTGTGGCCTGCTTTGTGGGAGTGGCTTGCCAGCCATGTGACCGGGTGGGAGTGGCTTGCCAACCATGTGGCTGGGTGGGAGTGGGTTGTCAGCCATGTGACAGGGTGGATGTGGCCAACTTGTAAAATGTGGTGAAACTCACTTAACAACGCTCTTGCTTAGCAACCAAAATGTTGACTCAGAAACTCTGGCATTTGAAACACGCAAGTCTTAAAGCTGTCAAGTTACAAGACCCTTACACCCCTAACCCTTTAGAAAAAAATCCCCTAGGGGTGTTCAAACTTCACAGCTTTAAGACTTGTGGACTTCAACTCCCAGAATTCCTCCTCTCACTCTTCATCTTGATGATGTGAGGATGGGTGGGGGGAGGGAGCTGGAACCAGTTCTAAATGGCACGGTAGATTTGTGGAGCCTCTTCTATAGAAGAAGTTAGAACTGGCAGGAACTCAGCCCTGAATTAGTGCCTGCAACATTCCGGATGACAAGCCAAGATATTAATTTTAAATCTACTTCTAGGATTCCTTCATCTCTTAAGTACCTTTAAAAGAAAAGGCCAAACATGGTTTGTTGGGATCCTTGGTGTTCTCTGAGCTTGGTGGTTTTCTTTCAGCCATTTCATTACCAAACTAGGTAACATCATCAGTGCTAGAAGGTTTACTGTTTCTTTATATACAAGTAGCTTGCCTGGTCAGTGTTTGTGGGAATGTTGTTGTTGGTTCCTTGATTAAGCTATTGTTTGCTGAGTTAGATAATGAAATACCCTCAAGAAAACAACCAAGCTCAGAGATCACCAAGGAGCCCACAATTCAATCCTGAGCAGTGGTGGATTCTGGATCCCATCACAACCAATGCGCTGCGACGGGGCCGGGCATCCACCTCGGGCATGTGTGCTGCGCACGCATTTGCACCCACAATCCTGCAATGCTCCAGCTGCTCGGCAGAGGTCATGCAGGCACCGTATGATGTGTGTGTGTGTGCAAATGGCCCAGTTGGCTTAAAAACAGGTAAGGAATGCAGGCAGGTCCACCAAAACACCATTCCAGTATGGTGGCTGCTGCTCCCAGCGGCCACCGGTACACTGAAATGGAGATTTTGCAGTATCCTTCCCCTGCAGTGGGGTAGGAATGGAGATTTTGCAGTATCCTTCCCCTGCCATGCCCACCGGCCAGAACCCACCACTGATCCTGAGCTACACATATTCTCTTTTATTGGTAAAATATGAGTTGTATACATTTGGGATTTGACGATATCTGGGTAGTAATTGCCATGTTGCTACTAGCTTGCTGTCTGGGTACTATCTATTTCAAGAATCCTGAACTCTATTTTAAGGGTTCTTCTACCTTAAACTTTATACTGAACTTAGACCAAAAAACTAAGGGACACGGTGGCTCAGTGGCTAAGAGGCTGAGCTTGTCGATCAGAAAGGTCGGCAGTTCGGCAGTTCGAACTGTAACAGAGTGAGCTCCCGTTACGTGTCCCAGCTTCTGCCAACCTAGCACATAAAAAATGCAAGTAGAAAAATAGGAACCACCCTTGGTGGGAAGGTAACAGCGTTCCTTGCACCTTCGGTGTTTAATCATGCCGGCCACATGACCATGGAGATGTTGTCGGGCGGTGCTGCCTCTTCGGCTTTGAAATGGAGATGAGCACCACCCCCTAGAGTTGGGAACGACTAGCACATATGTGCGAGGAGAACCTTTAACTTATTAGTCTGCTGTCCGGGTACTATCTATTTCAAGAGTCCTGAATTCTATTTTAAGGGTTCTACCTTAAACCTTATACTGAACTTAGTCTAAAAAACTATTGAAATAGGAAAAAAAGCTTGGTGAGATGACATACACAATTGGAAAACAACCTTGGAAGACAACAACCAAAGGAACAGTGAGAGCGAGTTTTGCTTTATGAAATTCACACATTAGAACATGGAAAGTCCATTCAGAGCTTTTGGTATGGATAAAAAGGAGTTTGTGTGTGTGAAAGGAGTGATGTCATTGTTGGACTTTATTATAGATTTCCTGGACAGACAGAAGACATGGATGAGGTCTTTGTTAGATGACCAATTTTTTTCAAAGAGGCACATGGGAGTGATAAAAGAAGATTCCACTATCTTGACATCTGCTGGGAATCTATGTTTGCCAAGAAGTCCAACAAATTCCTAGTCTTTCTTGCTGACAACTTCATTAATCAGAAGGAAGAAGAAGGAAAAAGAGGATTTGCTATCCAGGACCTAATCCTTACCAACAGGGAAGAATATGTTGAGGAACGGACATTAACTGGAACGTTGGGAGCAAGTCACCATATTATCCTTGAATACGATATCAAGGGGAGAAAGAATAGAAAAGACACAGATTTCTATAGCTGATTTCAGAAGGTAGTATATGATGAATTCTTATGGAATATAGATGAGATCCAGTATATTGAAATCCTGAAAGAGAAAAATGTCCAGGGAAGATGGGAAGTTCAATGAAATGAGGCACACAATGCTCAAGCCACAACAGCAAAGGATAGTAGAAGAAAAATTAATCGCACATAAAGAAACTAGTGTGAATATATGCAGAGCCTTCTAAAATGCTGGGGGGGGGGGGAAGGGGGATTTAGGCGACGAGACAGGAAATGTAAGGGGGAGCATATATCCACACAAAGCAGTTGCTAAAAACTTTAGGGATTGTGTCAGAAAGCTAAAATTTGAACTGAAACCTATCAGAATTTCCCAAAGCAACAACAACAAAAATGAAATAGCAGGGAAAGCAAAATTGAATTGGTAACAGGTGGTGAAAAGAAGCAGTGGTGGTATTCAGCTAGTTCGGACCGGTTCAGGAAAGTCGGTAGTGGCAACCTCCGGATGGGCAGGTGGGCCCTCCCATGCACCCTGGCGCTATGCTATCCTATTTAACCATGTTTTCTAAGCCACATACATGTGTGCAAGCCACGCACACAAGCATAGCGTATGCTTGGAAGGTGCGCATGTGAGCAAAGCCAGCCTCTGAAAAAGGAGGAATTGTTTGTTTGCTTATTTATCTCAAATACATGACTCTGGGTGCTAACCAGGGGTTAAATCCAGCAGGTTCTGGAGAAGCGGTAGTGGAAATTTTGAGTAGTTTGGACAACCGCCTCTGGCTGGCCCCAGATTTGAGGTGGGAATGGGGATTTTGCAGTATCCTTCCCCTGGAGTGTGGAGGGAATGGAGATTTTGCAGTATCCTTCCCCTTAAGTGGGGTGGGAATGGAGATTTTGCAGTATCCTTCCCCTGGAGTGTGGAGGGAATGGAGATTTTGCAGTATCCTTCCCCTGGAGTGTGGAGGGAATGGAGATTTTGCGGTATCCTTCCCCTGGAGTGGGGTGGGAATGGAGATTTTGCAGTATCCTTCCCCTGGAGTGTGGAGGGAATGGAGATTTTGCAGTATCCTTCCCCTGGAGTGGGGTGGGAATGGAGATTTTGCAGTATCTTTCCCCGGAGTGGGGAGGGAATGGAGATTTTGCAGTATCCTTCCCCTGGAGTGTGGAGGGAATGGAGATTTTGCAGTATCCTTCCCCTGGAGTGTGGAGGGAATGGAGATTTTGCAGTATCCTTCCCCTGCCATGCCCACCAAGCCACACCACACCCACCAAGTCATGTCCACAGAAGTGGTAGTAAAAAAAATTGAATTTCACCACTGGTGCTAACAATATTCAATAGTGTCTCTGTGTGTGTTTATACATAAATATATAAAAACAATAAATACATAGCTGTAGGAGATGACTAGACTGAGCCCAAGGTCAGGGTCAAATACATCAGTCCGATGTCTCTATGCCCCTGTAAAAGACCTAAATATAGCCCTCCTTCAAATCCAGTTGACTCATATCTGGTTCCAATTTGCCTTGACCATTAGTAATTCAGGTTCTTGTGTAGAGGTAGCATGAAGTAAACTTGGAGTATTTTTGAACTCTGTTCTGGTCCCCAACTTCTTGTACTTAACAACCACAGCCAAGAAAAATTACAAACGACCTGTCACCAGAACCAGGAAATGGCCAGCAGAATCAGGACTAAGCTGACCTCTGGAGGTGCTGATGTCCCAGCAGATAAGACCAAAGTAGAAAATGCTGTCCTTCTGGGCTTAACCTGTATTTAATATCTGTCCTCCCTCTTACTTCAAGGAGGCGCTGTAGCTCAGAATAGTCCAGGCTGTGTTGTTTAATTAATTTAGATGAATTCAAGTTTCCAAAACCAGCTGACTTATATCCTAAGCTAGGGATTGGCAAACTTAAACACTCAAAGAGCCATTTGGACCCGTTTTCCACAGGAAAGAAAACACCGGGAGCCACAAAGGTCCTAATCGGAAGCCCCCTGTTCAATTCTGGAGCTGACTGGAAGTTCATTTCCCCCACCATAGAGTCTCCTCCTAGTGTGGCGTACTTTTTCCTCTACCTGTCATAACCGAAAGGCCTATCAATTGTGGAGACAATTGGAAAACTCTCCCCTTTCCATAGAGTCTTCTCCTGGCGCACTGTGCTTCTCTCTCCCCCCATCCACTGGAAGCTCCTCTCAAAATTGTGGTGCCGACCAGTGACGAGGAAAGAGCCACATGCAGCTCCAGAGCCGCAGTTTACTGACCCCTGTCCTAGGCCAGTAATGGCTAACCTTTTTGTTGCTGTGTGCCAAAAATGTGAGCACCCTCCCATAATGCAATGCATGTGTGACCCCGCCATGCCCCGTCCCCAAGCATGCATGTGTGACTCCCTGCACTCCCCCACGCATATGCGTGCAACCCCCTGTGCTACCCATGCCCCACACGTGACCTTCCCATGCTCACCCCAACCTGTGCATCCATGCAAGACCACCCCGCATGGGCCCCCTGTGCATGCATGCACGTCTCCTGCATGCATCCCACCCTCCACACATGTGCGGCAGAAAACCAGCTGGCCAGTGGGAAGTGCACGCATCTGCGTGGTGGAGCTGAGCTGGGGTGATGACTCGCGTTCCCGCAGAGAGGGCTCTGCATACCACACCATTCGTCATCACGGTCGTAGGCTGTTGAACACTCTAGCAGAAGTGATTGCAGAATTTGCTGACTATATTCTTGGAGAACTCTTGGAGGGCGAGGTCCTAGAAGACGGATGGAGAGCAAACGGTGTCTGGTCTTCAAAAAAAAAATGAATGGAAGGAGGAGAAAAGTTATACACCAGTCAGCTTGACACTTTTACTGGGCAAGCAGATTCTTCAGCAGCGGGCTTGGGAGCCCTTAGATGAGAATGCGTCAACTAACAAGAGTCAGCTGTGGGTGAGTTTGTCATCAAGAAGACATGCCAGACCAAACCTACTTCTTTAATAACTTAATAGATTGGCAGAATACCGTGGAAACACACCTCACCAATGCATTTGACAAAGTTTCCATTCATTACTTCATTGTTAATGTGATAACATGCGAGCTGGATGATACAACTGTTGGATGTAGCCACACTAGATGATACAACTGTTGGATGTAGCCACAACCAGCTGAGGGGAAACATCCAAAGAATACTGATAAATGGGGGAGTGTTGAGTAGAAGGCTTCAACTTTTGTATTAATCATCCGTGTGACTCCTGGATGATGAGGTTGAGCAGATGAGGACCAGAACTGCAGATGACAACATGGGGAGCTAAATGTTTACAGAGATTCAAAGGCAAACTGGACTTTGTTTTTCCTTTTTTTAAATTATTTTTTTTTAACTTGAACATATCTTCCATTAAACAGCAATCCTCTCTGTCCAGAATGTGGATTTTGCTATTTTGAAAAGAGTGACCATTATCTTTCAAATGCAGGTGGACTGCCGAATATTGTCCTAATGGGTTTGTCCTCTTATGTTGTACCATTCGTTTGTGAAGTGGTTGTTTTGTTTCCCCGGTGTAAAGATATATACATGTCTCACTGCACAGCTCTGTACAATGTGATACATGCACTACAATGCAGGGAAACATTAGAACAGCTCCCCCTGAATCCTGGGTTATTCTACATCAGCATGCCAAAATGGTATGGGATTTATAGTACAGGTAGTCCTCGACTTTTGACCAGGTATTTAGCAACCATTCAAAGTTACAATGGACCCCCCCCCCTAAAAAAAATGGATTCAAAGTTCTGATAGTTGCCTGCCTCTCTAGTCATGTGGTTGCATTTTTATTGCTCAGCAACCGACGCACAATTGCAGCCATTTGCAGTATCCTACAATCATGTGACTGCAATTTATGATGTTTTTGCTGCAAACCGGAATTTATTTGCAGTTTCTGGCTAAAAATGCCCCTTGGCCAAGTTCAGTTAGAGAGATGACACCACTTAATGGCAGCATTTGATTGATTGATTGATTTTATTAGGTTTGTATGCCACCCTATTCCCGAGAGACTCAGGGCAGCTAACAATAAAAAAGGGAGGGGATACAAAAAATAAAATAAAAACAGCAATTTAAAATTCTACAACAGCCGTAACCTTGAATGGGGCTGGATAGTTCAACAGCCCCAGGCCTGCCGGAACAGCCAGGTCTTAACTGCTTTGCGGAAGGCTGGAAGGGTAGTTAGGGTCCGGATCTCCAAGGGGAGATCGTTCCAGAGAGCCGGAGCAGCCACAGAGAAGGCCCTCCCCCGAGGAGTCGCCAGCCGACATTGGCCAGCAGATGGATTAACAGTTGATTAACAACTGCAGCAAAAAGGTCATAAAATAGGGCACAATCACACAATGACCTGTTTTACAACCATTATGATCTACAACTGTAATTGTGGGCTCAATTACATCGTAAGTCAAGGACTATCCATATGGAATGTAACATCCTCAGCCAGGCTGGCATCAGTCCTAGTTTTCTTTCTATTTCTGATTGAGAATTCTTGATGTTGCTCTTCTGATTTTATTGGCTTACTCCCTGTTGTTGGGTTGTTGACATGCAGCATTTTACAGGATTTCTTTGAAGCGAACTTTCTGAACGCTTTCCCTGGAAGCAAGGCGTTTTTCTCCTAATTTGGTGGAGAGTCAGATGAATGCAATCAAACCTGCCATCTCGAATCAAGTTAAAAGGATATGATAAAAAGGGTGGGAAACTCTCAGAGCATGGAAAATGCTCCCTTTGTGCTTGAGGGTTTTTCAGAGTTCCTTTTCTTTTCTTTTTTGCTAGTTGCAATTAGGTTTTTTTTTTCTTAAGTGCTTTTTGTGAGCCTAGCAGCTCCGAGGCCTGCCCTTGTGAAATAGCAAACCTCGTGAAGTTTTGTTTCACTGCCGAACATCAAACAGTTGGTATCCATAGGCTTAGCAAAGGAACATTGTCCCCTTGACAGTGGTATCTATGGAATAGGGTCAAGAAAGTTAAGATAGCAGCCACAGTGATGTGATTCAAACTGGAATTGCTATTTTTAATATATTTTAATTTTAAGAAAAGAAAAATATACGTACAATAATCTTGCTGTAATTATCCTATATAAAAACCAAGTTCCGTGACTCTCTCCCCAACTGTTTATTCACCAGTCTCAAGAGGAAATATTCTGGTTTCAGTTGAATAATTTAAAAATGTATATGAACCAGAGGTGGGTTTCAAATTTTTTTAGAACCTCTTTTGTAGGTTTGGCCTACTTTGTGGGAGTGGTTTGCCAGCTATGTGACTGGGTGGGAGCGGCTTGCCAGCCATGTGACTGGGTGGGCGTGGCCAACTTGTAAAATGTGGTGAAACTCATTTAACAACGCTCTTGCTTAGTAACCAAAATGTTGGCTCAGAAACTCTGGCATTTGAAGCACGCAAGTCTTAAAGCTGTCAAGTTACAAGACCCTTGCACCCCTAAACCTTTAGAAAAAAACCCCCAGGGGTGTTCAAACTTGACTGCTTTAAGACTTGTGGACTTCAACTCCCAGAATTCCTCCTCTTGCTCTTCATCTTGATGATGTGTGGATGGGGGGGGGGGAGGGAGCTGGAACTGGTTCTAAACAGCACTGTAGATTTGTGGAACCTCTTCTATAGAAGAAGTTAGAACTGGCAGGAACCCACCCCTGATATGAACCCAAACTTTCCTAGCTTTTTTGCATGTCCACCAGGCATGATGAAAGGTATCTTTCTTGTTGTTCATTTCCAATACAAATTTTACAGAATAACAGAGTTGGAAGGGATTTTGGAGGTCACCAAGTCCAACCCCCTGCTCAAGCTGGAGACCCAGTACTAAGGGTGAAATGCTACCGGTTTGCCTGAACCAGTAATTAAAAAAAATATTACCAGTTTGGGCGAATTGGTATTTCTGACGATCAGCTGTGATGCACGATTTATATTAGCTAAAATCGTCAGATTTCCTGCTTTCTAGCTAATCTAAATCACGTGGCCCCACACCGCTGTTCTATTTACCTTTGCAGGAGTTCTGGGTAGCACCTGCCTGGACGTCATCATGTCCCGGTTTTGATGCTCTGCGCATATGCGGAATGTCCTTTGCGTGTGCTCTCACATTTGCGAACTGGTAGTAAAGGTAAGTTGATTTCATCCCTGCCCAGTACCATTTCAGAGAAATGACTGTCCAGTCCACTTATAGTGGTTCTCCGGAAAGGGCCGCTAGAGTCTGGTTTCCTCTGTCTCTTTCCCCAGGCAATTTGGTTCCTCCCTGCTCTCAGTCACTGGCCTGACATGCCAATCTCTCTTGCTCTGTCCCTTGTCCTGACCTGGCCATCAGCCCATTCTGGTTGCTCGCCCAGGCAACTCCACTCTCCAAACTCAGTTTGGCTCTGCTGACCACTAGTGCATCTGGCGCGCCCTCTGGTCACTAGCTAACACACTCGCCTGGATCAGCTTGTCCCTGCTATCTTCAGTGCAACTAGTGCCCTCTCTGGTCACAGGCTTACCCACTTGCCTGGATCAGCTCGTCCCTGCTGCCTTCAGTGCATCTGGCGCCCCCTCTGATCACAGGCTTGCCCACTTGCCTGGATCAGCTCGTCCCTGCTTTCTTCAGTGCATCTGGCGCCCCCTCTGGTCACAGGCTTGCCCACTTGCCTGGATCAGCTCGTCCCTGCTGCCTTCAGTGCATCTGGCGCCCCCTCTGGTCACAGGCTTGCCCACTTGCCTGCATCAGCTCGTCCCTGTTTTCTTCAGTGCATCTGGTGCCCTCTCTGGTCACGGGCTTGCCCACTTGCCTGGATCAGCTTGTCCCTGCTTTCTTCAGTGCATCTGGCACCCCTTCTCGTCACAGGCTTGCCCATTCGCCTGGATCATCTAGTCTCCCACTGTCTTCTGACAATAATTTGAAGTACCTTTATGTATGCTAAGTACTGTCATTTCTGCATATTCTCCAAATTTCCATTTGCAATAATTTTCCCTTTCTAGGATGTTGAACATTTCAGTCTGGTGGCTGAGAGCTTTTAGGAAATCGGCCTCTGGCATCCTGTCTGCCAAGCCATGGTGGTTGATGGCTGGTTCATCATACAAATAAATTAGAACCTGGTTTAAAGGTCGCAACAGCTGCTGGGCTCACAGAGGTCTGGAACCAAGCAGATTGCATGATGTTCTCCCGTAATCTTAGACGTCAAATTGAAGAAACAATATTTGGGAGAAGGATGTTTTACTAGACCTTGTTCACAAAGATTCTCAACAATCCCCTAGTCAGCCTTTTCCGCCGTGGTCCAGCAAAAACACAAGCCAGCCTTAAGTTCCTTTTCTGAATAGGATTCAGTTTCAAACAAGAGTGCTGAATTGTAGCATTGTCTCTGTAAATGCCTACCAATTTGCATTTTGAATTTTCTTTTATGGTATCCCTAGATCAGACAGGAAGCTTTTTCATGCAATAGGCCAGGCCATATTGCTAATGGGAATTGAATACTGCAGATTTTCTCTGGGCAGAGAGGCTTTCTGTGGCAAATTTCATGATCCGTAAGCAAGAGAGCTTCCTTTTTTATGATGTTCTTCAGACTATAAGACACACCGGAGTATAAGATGCACCATGATTTTGAAGAGGTAAATAAATAAAAAAAAGTTTTTGCACACTGCAGGCCTCCCAAACCCTCTGCGCACCTCATTTTTTTTGCAAAAAAAACAAAAACAAAACCGAACAGATTGCAGAGGCTTTGGGAGGCTTGTAAAGTGCTCCTGAGGGCTGGAGGGGGGCAAAAATGAGCAAATAGAGCCCGGCTTTTGCCCTCCCCAGCCCCCAGGAGCACTTTGCAAGCCTCCCAAATCCTTTGCACATCTACTTTTGCAAAGGAGGCAGGATTTCGGTAGGCCAAAAATGCTGTACTCAAAGAAATCCAGTTTGACACCCCTGGTATAGAATATCATCTAGAGCAGTGTTTCTCAACCTTGGCAACTTGAAGATGTCCGCACTTCAACTCCCAGAATTCCCCAGACAGCTTCGCTAGGACAGGGGTCAGTGCGGACATCTTCAAGTTGCAAAGGTTGAGAAACACTGATCTAGAGATTTCAAAAGACCAGAATAGAATCACTTCTTTAAACCAAGTGACAGCCAAAGTCACCTGTCAGAGTAACCGAAGCTTTTTTTGTTCCATGGCCAGTTCTGAATCCAGCTTAAAAGTGGTTTATCACTGAGTTAGGAATAGAATTATATTTTTCATGCCTCACATTTCTATTTGAATTCCTAACAATGAGATCTTCCACATTCAGAAAGAGGTATTATCATTCTTTGTATACACCTTGTGTCTCTTTGTGTTCTCCACCACTATTACAGTACAACATGTTTCATCACACATTCCCAAAATAACAAAATTATACTCCGTAGTTTCTTTTAACAGCAGGAACTAAGAGAGTTTAAGCCTTCCTCAGCTACCAACTAATAAACACCCAGAAGGGCAAGGAGATATCACCTTTGAAAGAATATCTTTTATTGTGGTTCAGTTTAGACAGCTAAGATCTCTGGGAAAATTGCAGGCATTCTTGCTGGGTGGAGATATTTTGTGTGAATCCATGCAGTCCATCATTTGAAATACAAACATGTTATACTACATTCCAAGCAACGTACCAATATTATTTGCAGCCAATTTAAGGAAGACGCCTAACAAAGGATACAATAAAATCAGCGATAAAGCAAATAAGACTGTACATTTTATTGAAGTAACTTCTCCAAGGTAGTTTGACTAGTTTAGCTAGTATTAAAATTAGTACCAGTATGTGGCAAATTATTATATTTTGTAGAAATAACTTATAGATAAAAAAGCAACAATAATTTTGCACTACTACCCAGTTTCCCTGAAAATAAGACCTCCCCGGATAATAAGTCCAATCGGGCTTTTGAGCACATGCACTAAAATAAGCTCTCCCTGAAAATATTGCAACACAGCAGCAGCCATGAGATGACCATGTTCTCCGCCTTCTGCACCTCAAAAATAATAAGACCTCCCTGAAAATAGGGCCAAGTGCTTATTTCAGGGGGTCAAAAGAAAATAAGACCCTGTCTTATTTTTGGGGAAAGAGGTATTATGTATAATAGTTTTAGTGTTTGGGATTTTTATAGGGGAAAGACCTTTTTACAAAAATCAGGATTTTGAGGAGAGATGAATATTGTGGGACAACTTTTGATATTTGAGAAATGTACTTTCAGTGGCAGACGCCACTGTCAAACTATTCTCAAACTATTCTCCAAAGCAGCTGAGGATAGAACAAGAAGCAATGGGTGGAAACTAATCAAGGAGAGAAGCAACCTAGAACTAAGGAGAAATTTCCTGACAGTTAGAACAATTAATCAGTGGAACAGAAGTTGCCTCCAGAAGTTGTGAATGCTCCAACACTGGAAGCTTTTAAGAAGATGTTGGATAACCATTTATCTGAAGTGGTGTAGGGCTTCCTGCCTAAGCAGGGGTTTGGACTAGAAGACCTCCAAGGTCCCTTCCAACTCTGTTATTACATTCTATTCTACCCTCCCCCCATTGATCTCTAAAGTTAGACTTAAATGTGGGTCTGAAGTTTGAAGTTAACCTTGAAAACATCTAGAGAATATATGAACATTGATACTTTGGCCATCTTTTGAGGAAACTGCTCTCCAGCCATGATGAGGCAGAATAGTCCAAAAAACGCTAGGGAATTTCTAGAAGCTTGGCACTCTGACTAATTAGCCATCAACAGACACACAGACATAAACAAAGTCTACATACTATGTAAAAGAAACAATCAACAAGCCAAAAAGGGAACAAAATGATCAAAATACCTCCCCACAAGCAATCAATACCCAGATTAATATAGATTAACTTCAAGACTAACATCAGACCAACAATCAAGCAAACAACATCCCAATTGCGGAACTGCTAAACTAACCAACAATAAACAGCCCAGCCAAAGTACATCTAAGATCAACCCCACCAACACTGATAGGGCAAGACACTAGAACAGGGGTGTCAAACTCAATTTCATTTTAACCATTGTCTCTCCACTGCAGGGTGAAGACCTGTTCCACATTTCCAATCAACGCGGTCCAGAGTTTTGCCAATTGGGCCTTGGATTATCCACATCAGAGTTGTGTTTGAACTCAAGGGGGAGGGGGCATGACCAGGTGGGCATGACCAACTCAATGTCACTCATTGAGGCTCCATTTTCAGCTGCAACTGCCTCCTGCAGTCCTCTGCCAGTGAAAACAGAACTCAGGAAGGCTGCGTGTGGCCTGCCCAGACTCCATTTTCACTGGCAGAGGCACCGCATGCCGGTCCTTTGCTGTTCCAGAGTGGAACTGGGGCCCAGATCTTAGCACCCTGGGAGTGTGACACCCCTGCCCTAGAATATATACTGATAATTTGATATTATGAGCAAACCGCATTCCTTAATAGCAGTGATGATATTACCTAGTTTGCGTAATAGCTACCCAAGGTACCCAAGACTATCAAGGTCCCCTCATTTCAACCCTTAGTTGGTGAAATCTAAATTTTTTTACGACTGGTTCTGTGGGCGTGGCTTGGTGGGATCATGTGACTGGGTGGGCGTGGCTATGTAGTCATATAACTGGGGGATCAAAAGATAGAAACTCACAATGTCCTGCTGGAGCAGGGTGGAACTAGTTGACCTCCAGGTCCCTTCCAGCCTTGGATTATCCTCTGAAGCTGCTTCTAGTGTCAGATTTTTGTAATCCTTCCTTCCTCTCCTTTTTCCCTCCCTCCCTCCCTCCCTCCCTTTCTTTTTCTTTCTTTCTCTTTCTTTCTCCTTCCTTCCTTCCTTCCTTTCTCAGCACCCCCAACCCCTGAGTTCCGAGGCTCGGCTGCGCGACGTGCGATCATCGGTACGTTTCTTAAACTTTTTAACGCATTTTTTTACTACCAGTTCATGCGAACCGGCCTGAACCAGTAGCATTTCCACCCCTGCCCTTAGCTACAAATATTCTATCATCGTCATCATCCTCATTATCATCAGCATTTTAACCATTGTCTCCCCAGTGCAGGGTGAAGACCTGTTCCACATTTCCAATCAACGCGGTCCTGAGTTTTGCCAATTGGGCCCGCAGTACTTGCTGATGTCATTCTCCTTTATTGAGGGAGAATGGTAAGACTTATGAAAGGGGGGGGGGGGAATAGGAAAACTGGAATTGTACATGTAAATAATACAGTCTGTTTCTTGGAAATAGACCTATTTACACCATGCCTTTGCCAAAAATAAATACATAATTTCCAGTGTTCACATGGAATCCATCTGAAAAAGCAATAAACTCTTTAGCAACGTTGATGTGAGAAGAATGCTGTCCTTTCATGCTCCAAGTATCTCAGTAGGAGCTACTGCTAGTTTCCTACCACCCCTGCTCCTTCTTTTGTTTCCCTTTTCTCAGTAATTCTGTTTTAGAGGAAACTATCTTAAAGGGCGCTATTGATAGCTTTCAGGTATCTGTGAAGTATTTATTAACACATGAAACAGGAACTGCAATGAAACAATAATGTAAAGGACCCAACGTCAAAGCAATGTGAGAACAGAAAAAATCAGGAAACAAATGTTCACCCCCCCCAAGTTATGGGATTAGCCTTGTTTTAGCCACCCTGCACCCCATTAAATTTAACAGTTCATTAAAGAGATATATGGGGTAAAAGCCAAACTTACAATCCTAAAAGAATGCTCTTGTGTTCCTATAGTAATCAGAGTTAACAAGAAATCAGCATAATAATGTGTTTAAAAAAATATGAAACTTTCCAGATATAATAGATTGGGGAGGGGGGGTCAAACTCATGGCCCACAGGCTGGATGCATCGAGCTGGCCACGCCCAGACCTGGTTTAGCAAAGAGGGAAAAAGTCACGATACGTCACATAACGATGCGGTTTTGACACTCCTATAATAGATTCTTACTCTCATCACCCATAGTGCTCATGGTGTCTAAGCCATATAGACTAGTACAGGGGTGGGTTCCTACCGGTGTTGGTACTGGTTTGCTTCGCAAATGCTTTGCTGTGTGTGAACAGTTCACAGTAAATTTATGTATGTATGTATGTATGTATGTATGTATGTATGTATGTATTTATTTATTTATTTATTTATTTATTTAAATTTATATGCTGCCCAATCCCGAAGGACTCCGCGCATGCGCAAAGACCATGAAAAACTACTAGAAAACATGCCGACAATGGCAGTGGAGACTGGGGAACTGGTTTGGGGGTGTGGCCAGCCTGGGTCGCTGCCAGCTCTGTGACCCAGGCCAAATTACCACTATTGGTTTGCCTGAACTGGTGCGAAATGCTAGAAGCCCACCTCTGGACTAGTATAACCTTTCAAAAAAAAAATGAAGTGAAAAATATTTGATCTTTGCTGTTGTGCTGTTTAACCAGGATTTCTACTTTAATGTTTTACCTATCACTCAAAACCTCCTCCTTCCCCCCTCCTCCGCCTTAGAAATTATGTAAAACTTTAGATCTGGAGAAGAGGCTAACAAAACAACACATATTTATCTTTATAGTCTAAATAATTAGATAATTACCCTGTTTCCCTGAAAATAAGACAGGGTCTTATTATTTTTTGACCTCCGAAATAAGTGGCCTTATTTTCGGGGAGGTCTTATTATTTTTGAGGTGCAGGAGGCGGGCGAGCGTGGTCACCTCATGGCTGCTGCTATGTTTCAGGGAGGGCTTATTTGTGGGGGGAGGACTTATTTTAGCACATGCGCTCAAAAGCCCATTTGGCCTTATTATTCAGGGAGGTCTTATTTTCGGGAAAACAGGGTATCTATTGAAGATGCTTCAAATTGTACCGAGTTTAAATAATGGAAATGATGACCTATGATTCTTTGATAATATTAGAAAGGTAAGAGGGAGGGAGGGAGGGAGGGAGGGAGGGAGGGAGGGAGGGAGGGAGGAAGGAAGGAAGGAAGGAAGGAAGGAAGGAAGGAAGAGGTGGGAGAAGCACTTATGGGTAGATGATATTTCTGGAGCCAGTACTTGTAACTGGTGCTTGAATGCCTGTCATATTTATGAGACCACTTTCAAGTTACTGAGCAGTGAAACTTGTAGTGCAACTTTAAAAAAAATAAGTTATACTCTTAGGAATGTAAGTGGAATACTTTCACTGAAAAAAAAGTTAGTTGGAAATTTAACTGAAAATCTTTCTAGTTAACGCTTTTCTATGATAGTATATTACTTACATTTTTAAAAGGGGCCTTAACTTTTGGACCATGACACATTTTTGACAACCCAAGAAACTTTAAAGACAGATTTATCCTCCTCATTAGCCTCTGAGCAAACCTTTTTATAAGATACATACTCCTCCCCATATAATTCTTAATTCTGCTAGCCTAGAATAACCTCAGCAGTCCAGGAAATGCGTGAAGTATGGCTTTTTAGGAACATGAGTTAAACACTGCCACCTACTGAATTATACCTCCTTGAATCTCCCTCCCCCTCCTCCTGTGTCCAATTTTTCTAATGAAAAAGCTGGAGCAAGTTTTCACTTCCATTTTTTGCTCCAAGGCCATCTGATCTGAGCTGCTGAGTTTTGCTGCCATCTAGGGGACAGCTGAGTCTTTGCAGTTTAGGTATGGTAACCTTACAATGCACCTGAAAGTTAATTCTGGCAAATTACAATCAGAAGTGCCATGAATTAGTAGTGAAGTTAAACACTAACAAAGCTGTAATTTGAACCTTGGGATCATTACCAAGTACAGGCATTGTTTAACATGGAGCTTCTGAAGATTTGCAAGAAAAAAGTAAAAACCATCATATAATACTGTAAATAAATCTATTTGGATCCCTCCCTTTTTATTCTTAAAGCAATCACCTCATTTGATGTAAGGACCTGGTGGAATTCACATGGAGAAGCCATTGAAGAATGATGGATGAAGGCGTTTGTTCTTCGGCATTTGACTTCCCTATTTAAGAGACTAGAATTTTGGCTTCCCAACTCCCCATTCATCATCTGAGCAAAGAACACCCTAACTTTCTGACATTGTGTCTCTGGCTATCTCAAATATTTTCCATTCTAATTGGGTACCTCATCCTTGCTAGACCAGTCCTTCAAGGCAGCTTCCCAGTTTCTTGTTGATATTTGTTGTTGTTAGTTGCAAAGTTGTGTCCAACCCATCGCGACCCCATGGACAACATTCCTCCAGGCCTTCCTGTCCTCTACCATCAGTAGTGGGTTCCGGGTCCCGTTGCAACCAGTACCCTGCAACGGGGCTGGCATCCACCACATGCATGCAGCATATGAACAGTGCATGCATGTGTACTTACCACCCATGATGCTCTGCAATGCTCCAGCTGCTCGGTGGAGCATCGGACAGGCGCTATATGCTCCGTGCATGTGCACGAAAGCCCAAATATATATATTTATTTATTTATCAGCACAAATACAACAAAATGTAACAAAAAGGCAACAGTAAAAATATTAGGTTTCTGCCTGGATGGTCTCTTGTGACGAGCCGAAGGACAGAGAATGGAAGCAGTGAACTTCCTCCCATATTTGGGCATACCGGGGGTTGTAAAAAAAAAATCTATATACATATATATACACTAGCTGATGAGAGCTAAATAGCTTGAAATAGATCTATACTAGTCTCCCTTTATTTATTTATCAGCACAAATACAACACAAATGTAACAAAGGCAACAGTAAAAATATGTCTGGATGGTCTCTTATGACGAGCTGATGGACAGAGAATGGAAGCAGTGAACTTCCTCCCATATTTGGGCATACCAAGGGTTGTGACTTTAAATATATACCTTTCTCCCTGGCTCAGCTGATAAGGAGAAGAACTCTGTGGCTTAATGGTTAACACATCTGCCTAAGATGCAATACAGCACAGGTTCTAATCCCACTAAGGGTATGGCTAGCTGATGAGAGCTAAATAGCTTGAAATAGATCTATACTAGTCTCCCTTTATTTATTTATCAGCACAAATACAACATACATACATACATATACATATACATATACATATACATATACATATACATATACATATACATATACATATACATATACATATACATATACATATACATATACATATACATATACATACATACATACATACATACATACATACATACATACATATATATATATATATAGGTCTCTAATTGTTCGGGTTTTCTCCCGCGTAGAATTGGAGATGTCTTGGCGACGTTTCGACGAAGTCACATTCGTCATCTTCAGGCTGCTGCTGACTACTTCAGGTTTGGTGTTTCCAGGAGTAACTACTCCTGGAAACACCAAACCTGAAGTAGTCAGCAGCAGCCTGAAGATGACGAATGTGACTTCGTCGAAACGTCGCCAAGACATCTCCAATTCTACGCGGGAGAAAACCCGAACAACTAGAGACCTAAATACTAACACCCGCGAAAACCTCAGAAAACATATATATATATATATATATATATATATATATATATATATATATATATATATATATATATATATATATATATATATATGAATGATTATAATGAATATGATGATGTTTGTATGTCAACACCTTGGACACCTAGAGAACACATTGTTCAGCATAGAAATGGAATGTGTGATATAAAAAAATAAAAAATTTTTTTTTAAAAGGAATGCAGTACTTCAGGCTACTTCTGCCGACTGCCAGCTGACTGCAATTTGGCAATTTGAACCTCACCAGGATCAAGGTTGACTCAGCCTTCCATCCTTCTGAGGTGGATAAAATGAGGATCCAGATTGTTGGGGGCAGTAGGCTGATTCTGTAAACTACTTGGAGAGGGCTGTAAAGCACTGTGAAGCAGTATAAGTCTAAGTGCTAAATAATTGTTCCATGTCCTCTGTTCTGGATTGAGAGAGAATAAATATTGACTTTCTTCTACTGATATCAGTGGTGGGTTCCTAACCTGTTTGCTACTGGTTCACTGAGAGGGCGTGTTGCATTCGTGCTGCATGCTTTGTTTGCCCGTGCTGCACGTTGCTGCGTATGCGCAATTGACTGTAAACTGTTCTGTGCATGCGCAGAAACATGCTGGGATGGCAGAAGAGACCAGGGAACTGGTTTGGGGGCGTGGCAGGCCTGGATCGCTGCAGGTTCCAGTGAGCCAGGCCGCCGAACCGGTAGGAACTCACCACTGACTGATATCCTTTCAGTTTTCTGAAAATATGGCCATGCCCTTCTACTTTCTTCTGTTTATGAGGCTAAAGAATATTCACAGAACTTCCCTATTTTCTGAGGCCTAATTCCTTTCGGTTGGGCCAGCCACTTGGTACAAATGATGACAGATAGAATGTTCAAAGCAATAAAATACTGTGTGATAAGTGCAGATCTAGAACGGGACTGAGGCTGGGTTAGAAAATAAAGCAGGATGTAACCTTGCCAAGTGCTATTGTCCAGATTTCATTAGAGTCCCAGTAATCCTCTGAAGAGCTAAATGATTTTACATCCAGCTCATAGAGGAAATACTTGATCTTGGAGGACTCAATATAATAGCCTACCTGGAAAAAGAGCCTACCATTGATTCAACTTATCCGAAGCTCTGATGTGTTGCTTCTATACTGTGTAAATAATATTCAGTAGATAAACTAAGCATTGGTTGAAATAAAGCAACTCACTCTGCTCCTAATGCCAACCACATACTAAATAACGTTTTTTCCCGACACTAAAGGTAGAGTGGGTAAGAGAAAAGGCACTGTGGTAAAACCTTGGTAAAAGAGTAATATACCCATTATGAAGAAAAATTAATGTGTAAACTATCAAGAAACAATTTAATTTGGGCTGTTCTTGGAGTTGATTAATTTGGATCTGTTGGCCCAGGTCTGGATTAATTGCAGCCAAATGCAATTATTCTTCAAACCGATCCAACAGTTCTACATGAAATTTGACATGGCCCTCATAAATTGGATGATTTATATTTGCAATGTGTGAGGTAAGCAGGGTGAAAATATAAATTATCCTTGTTCATCACATTCACTTATTTTCATACCCCCCCCCTATGTTTCTATGACAACATTCAAGACATGCATATTTTAATTTTACCAGGGCAAGGAGAAGCTTGTCAAAATTTTCAAAGTTCCTTGATTTTATGGCTGAACGTTGTGTTTAATGTACATAATAAATCTTCTCAGAAAAATATCTGGGGGGCTTTCATCACAAGGAAGTCTCAGGGTAACCTTGAAGATGCTTTAATAGGTGCAGCTGAAGTTTAAAGAGAATTTTAACACTCCCTTGATTGTTGCAATATGTGTAGATGTGTGACTAAAGGGATTTTTGTATATATGTAGCAAGTTACGGCTTTGACAACAGCAGAGGAATGTGTTAACACCTTGTTAAACTCTTAATTCTGTATATATTCATTAAAAATTGTACGCCCTATGCAAATCAGAAGTCTTTGTTAAGTAGATGAAGATTCCACGATAAAGCATTTCATTTTGGAAGAAATTTGAGACTGCCTTTACAGCAGCTGATTAATATTTTAAAATATGATTGTGCCATTAACATTGGGGATAGTAATAAATAACTCAGCATGTAATTTTATTAGGGGGGTTTTCAGATGTTTGATCTTCAATTTAAAAACTTTCTGCATCAATTTAACTGTTTCCCATTTCTGGAACAAAGAACAGAAATACAGTACCCATAATCCTCAGATCAGCCTAGCCAACAGCAACAATAATCAATGGTAAAATATGTGTGACACCAATAGGTCGTGATGGCGCAGTGATTAGAATGCAGTAGTGGAGGCTATTTCTGCTGGCTGTCGGCTGCCAGCAGTTTGGCAGTTCGAGTCTCACCAGCTCAAGGTTAACTCAGATTTTCATCCTTTTGAGGTGGGTAAAATAAGGACGCAGATTGTTGAGGCGGGGGGGAGATGCTGACTCTGTAAACCGCTTAGACAGGGCTGTGAAACGGTATGTAGCTGGATAAGTTAGTCTTTAATTTTCTCTTTGCTTTTTTCCGTTTGCTTTAAGCCAATGAAATATTAATTTATGAGGTTCTTAGCGTTCTCTGAGCTTGGTTGTTTACTTGCAGATCAGGGGTGGCATTCACTTACCATATTTTTCAGAGTATAAGACGCACCAAGGTTTTGAAGAGGCAAATTAAAAAAAAAGTTTTTGCACTCTACAAACCTCCCAAAAATATGCCCGTTTTTTGCAAAAACCGGCCCGTTTTTTAATTTAAAAAGAGCATTAGGAAGCTTATAGAGTGCTCCTGGGAGTTGGGGGGGGGCAAAATTGAGAAAAAATGACCCATTTTTGCTCACTTCTGCCCTCCCCAGCTCCCAGGAGCTCTCTGAAAGCCTCCTACAAGCCATGACCATTTGGTGAAGAGAGTGGAGTTTCATGAGGCAAAAAAATGCTGTATTCAATGTATAAGACGCACACAGATTTTCACTCTCTTTTTTGAGGGAAAAAGGTGTATCTTATACTCTGAAAAATACAGTAACTTCCCTATCAGTTTGCAAATGTGAGCACATCAGGGGTGGGTTTCTCGCCCCGTTCCAACCGGTTCGGTTGGAACGGGGCCGGCGGCATCCTCGTGCACGCACACGGTGCACACGTGCGTACTAGCATCTGCGCGATGCTCCAGCTGCTCCTGGAGGATCGCGCAGGCGCTGTATGCGTCCTGCGCATGCGTGGAAGCACAGAACTCATCAAAACCGGGTAAGGACCGCGGGCGGGCAAGCGGGCCCTTCGCCGTTCCCGGAAGTTACTTACTTCTGGGTTCGCCGACCAACCAGTTCGCAGGGACCGCCGTGAACCGGTTGAAACCCACCCCTGGAGCACATGTCACTTTGCTCGCACATGCCCTGTCCGTGCATGTGCTTATCCTTCCATGCATGCGTTTTGGCTTGCAAATGTGGCCAAATGGGACAGCATCGAGCCATGGGGAGGGGGGGCGAACACACTACCAGTTTGGGTGAACTGGTCTGAACTGGCAGAATACCACCTCTGTTATAGATGTTTCATTACCCAACTAGTTAACATCTTTAGTGCACTGAAGGTTGCGTACAAATACTCTCTTCTATTGGTATATAAACTTATCTAGATTAAAAAAACCAATCCTTTCTAGCACACCTGAAACCACCTGGATTTTTTTTTTTGCAGAAAAAGAAACCAAGAATACAAAGCTTCCTCTTTTAATGAGCTCCTATGCCAAACCCGAGACCTGGCATATAGTATGGATTGAGTTTAGGGTTTTAAGCAGGGGTGAAATCCAGCAGGTTCTGGAGAACCGGTAGCGGAAATTTTGAATAGTTCGGAGAACCAGCAAACATCACCTCTGGATGGCCCCAGAGTTGGGTGGGAATGGAGATTTTGCAGTATCCTTCCCCTGCCACACCCACCAAGCCATGCCCACCAAGCCACACCACGCCCACCAAGCCACGCCCACAGAACTGATGGAAAAAAAATGAATTTTACCACTGGTTTAAAGATGTGTTTTGCTGCTTCCAGTTGCTAAGATGATTCCTCTCCAATCTAGAAGACACAACTGGAGATTTTACTACGGTGCCAATACATATGGATGGCAGAACATAGCAAATGTTAGAGTAGACAAAGCCAGAAGAGATTGAATAAGTCCAATTCAGAATGAGAGAGTTGTGTATATTTATTTTATTTTATTAGACACATCCCAGTTTCTCTGAATAGTGAGCAATTCCAGAGATGCAATATTTAAATAGTGCCAGGTTTCTTTGGAAATGAGGCATAGTCTTTGTTAGATTCCATCTCATTGTAAAAAAAACCCCAAACATTATTGTACTGAATATTTCTCCCCTAGTAAAGAAATCCTAATTTATTTGTCCCTTGCTTACAAAGCTATCTTGACTATTGTAATGTGTTTTACATGAAGTTCTTCTTGAAAACTATCTAGAGCTTGCAATGGATTCAGTCTTGGGCAACCAGGGTCTTTACCAATGTCAGGCCTGTAAGCCATCTTTTCTTTTTGGATTTCAGGCCTGCCACACATGGTGGGAAAATGGGAGGGAGGATTATACAAAGTTGGGTGATGCGTAGCCATAACAACATTCTTTCTCAGAAAGTCAAGGTCATGTTTGTCCCTGCACCTGGCCGAATGTGGATGGGAGGAATCTGTCTTCGTGGCAGTGAAAGATTGGACCATGTGATGGACTTGTGGGTGTTGGGGCAGGATCTTGAGCTTTCAACCAGGTGGGAAAACCTGGAACCTTTCAGATTCGGGTTTTCCCAGATGTGCCAACGTGACATCTCTAATAAAGTGGAACTTTGAGGAAACACTAGGCTTGGAGTTTTATTTTGTTGGGGGTGTTTTTTTGGAACCCTAACAACCAAGGTATGATGTAGGGAATCACACCTTTTCTGCTACCAAACTAGATTAGTAGCATATTCAATTTTTATTCTTGTCATATGCAGACATGATCATTCTCTTCCCTCCAGCTGTGGGAGATAAATGGAAAATGATCTCTCGCAGCCTAAGTGAGAAGAGATGCTTCTTCCAATTTTCTGTCTGGGTAGATAAGACTGAGTGACCACCCCCCTCCCTCAAAATCGGTTTAAGGATAGACAATTCAGGCCAAAAATGACATCAAGACAGCAGAGACCATGAATTCTTTGCCATGAACAGCAAAAGGGACCTTTCCACATTAAAGATGAATTGTTACACTGAAGAGAAGACCAAACATAAGAAAGATCATGAATTGGCCTCTAGGTGTCCCTACTTTCCTTAAAAAAAGATATATTTTATTTAAAAACTTTAACCACTTGTTTTTCTAGAGAGAAGTTCCTATACTTAACCAGTTGGGACTTTATTATATCTCAGATATTATCTACCTACTACATTGTCTTAGGGTATTTGACTACTATATTGTATCTAATGCAGAAGTCTTTTCCCTCCCTAAAAATTGTTATTGGCCGGTTATGAAGGGTTCCCCCCTCCCCATCGTACTGTACATAATGTGCAAAAAGGGTTATTGTCAAAAATATGGCAATAAATATGGCATTTTTTTCACATATCTTGATTTCAAAAGATGAGAGTCATAGGCTGATTCTGTATGCACACATGAATGATGGATTTATATTTATTGTATTTTAGAATAAAAAACATGTGCTAGGATCATCCATCCATCCATCCATCCATCCATCCATCCATCCATCCATCCATCCCATTTTTATACTGCCCATCTCAGCTAAGTGACTCTGGGCAGCTTATCATAAAAAACAGATAATGACATAAAAGTGTAAATAAGAGAAAAGTTAAAAGCGAAATTAAAAGTTAGAGTTACAGTATTAAAAAGTTAAAATGGTGGAGAGAACATCCTCATGATATCAGCTACAGGTTATCCTCAT
Organism: Thamnophis elegans; assembly: GCF_009769535.1. NCBI lineage: Eukaryota > Metazoa > Chordata > Lepidosauria > Squamata > Natricidae > Thamnophis > Thamnophis elegans. The sequence goes on from NC_045548.1 coordinate 65,558,905, forward strand.
CTTATGACCATAAACGAGCCCAAAATTTCCATTGCTAATCGAGAGAGTTATTAAGTGTGTTTTGACCCATTTTATGACCTTTCTTGCCACAGTTGTTAAGTGAATCACTGCAGCTGTGAAGTTAGTAACATGGCCGTAAAATGAATAGGGCTTCCCCATTGACTTTGCTTGTTAGTAGGTCGCGAAAGATGATCACATGACCATCTGGGATGCAGCAACAAATACGAGCCAATTGCCAAGCACCTGAATTTTGATCACATGACCATTGGGATGATGCAACGGTTGAATGTGTGAAAAATGGTCATCAGTCGCTTTTTTCAGTGCCACTATAATTTCAAACGTTCATTAAATGAATGGTTGTAAATTGAGGATTACCTGTATCTCTAGAACTACTAACATTCTTCCACCGCATCCCAATTGGCAAAACCAAGTCTTAACACTATTCCGGAAGGCTTATCTTTGCCTTGTGTGTAGAGGGGGGGATTTCTGCCATAGTTGTATAGATACAGTAGTATAAATGAGAGATGAGACTGCTTTAAAACATAGCTAATATAAGGAATTAGAAGAGTTCAGAGGTGTATTCAGCCAGTTCTGACAGGTTCTGGAGAACCGGTAGCGGAAATTTTGAGTAGTTCGGAGAACTGGTAAATAGGCTGGCCCCGCCCGCACTGCCTCCCAGCTAATTTTCTTTTGTTGCCCTGAATAGGGGAACGGAGCTGGAAAGCAGGTTAGTGGGGTGAGGAGCAGGGGTGGGTTGCTGCTGGCATTACTGCTGGTTCGGTGCATGCACAGTTCCCCATATATAGGTCTGCAAATGCAAATATTAAAAAATGGGGAAAGAAATATGCCGTGCCTACCGGGGAACCAGTTTGTAGGCGTGGCAGGCCTGGGTCGCTGCTGGTTCCAGCTACCCAGGCTGGCAAACCATTACCGGTTCCACTGAACCAGGCCAAACTGGTAGGAACCCATCTCTGGTGGGGAGGGAATAGGGATTTTGCAGTAATCTTCCCCCAGGAGTGGGGAGGGAATTAGGATTTTGCAGTATCCTTCCCCTGCCACACCCACAAAACCACTCCCACTAAGCCATGTCCACAAAGCTACACTCACAAAGCCACGCCCACTGAACCGGTAGTAAAAAAAATTAAATCCCACCACTGGAAGAGCTGCTAAAGCTGATCATATTATATGAATAAATACTACATTTTAGCATCATTTCTTTAAAAAAAATGAATTGAGGAACATTTCCTTCCTGAAAAAACGTATAGGCACACAATAGAGACAACATTATATTTTCCATGAATTAAGGATCCATATAAAAATGTGACATGTAAATGAGCTTCCTCTCATATTCATATATTGCATATTTTGGTTTCTTATTCCTTGGTTCTTAAGCATCTATTTTAACAACCATTTACCAATAGCTTTTATGGGCTTATTATTTATTAGGAACATATTCAATCTTCCAATATTAGGGAGGGTTCAGAAATAATTAGATCTGCAGTCTCATATCTAGAGTGAAAATATGTTTTAACTGAAGCTATTGCCACAACTCCTTAAATAATTAAAATAAACCTCCAATCCAACACATTGATCTAAAATATACACTCCTTATCAACCCAGGTTCTCTAATAAAATGACTGCTTTTCTCTTTTTCAAATACTGTGTGGATTTTCCCATAATGTTAACCTAGCAGGATTATATTGTATGGCAATCTTCCATAGTAGCTTATATAGGATGAAGGAAAATTCTATACTTTCCAAAGTAACACCATCTAGCTTATAAGATGTATGATTCTAAGGTGGTCAACAAAGCTACGAGGCAGAACTTATATATTGTGTAAACAAAGATACATTATTTGAATGATGCATTTCTTAAATTGGAAAATGCATTGGATTTGAAATTAAGAATTCTGGGAAGATAAACTTGATGAACAAGATGGCAAAAAGGATGGATCTGGATAGCATTGGCTGTTGTATTTGTTGTTTTTAGGTAAAAGCAATGATATCTGTTGAGATAGACTGGGGAGGGTTAGAGGTTTATCTGTTGAAAAGAGGCCAAGGCAAGATTCTCAGAAGTGGAATAGCACACAATACCTTTCTATCTTTTTTGTATGGGATGCAGTGGCTCAGTGGCTAATACTCTGAGCTTGTCGATCGGAAAGGTCGGCAGTTCAGTGGTTTGAATCCATAGCACCACGTAATGGAGTGAGTTCCTGTTACTTGTCCCAGCTTCTGCCACCCTAGCAGTTCGAAAGCACGTAAAAATGCAAGTAGAAAAATAGGGACCACCTTTGGTGGGAAGATAACAACGTTCTGTGCGCCTTTGGTGTTTAGTCATGCCAGCCACATGACCACAGAGACGTCTTCGGACAGCGCTGGCTCTTTGGCTTTGAAATGAAGATGAACAGTGTCAGGAATGACTAGCACTTACGTGCGACAGGAACCTTTACCTTTATCTTTTTGTAAGAACTTCAGGATACACAAAATCTGGTTTGGGACCCCAACAGAAGAACAGCACAGTGGAGGTGGTTGATCAAGTAACATCACATCCTCTCTCCACTCCACCCCTGTTATTAGATTTTAATGTTTGGCTTTAATTTATTTATGTTTTAATGTACATCAGGGGTGTCAAACTCGATTTCATGGAGAGCTGCACCAGGGTTATGTTTGACCTTTGGGGGAGGGGGAAGGTTGGCTAGGGTGGGCATGGCCAGCTTGACGTCACTTGTGTCTGGGGTGCCTGTGGTGGCCCGAGTGCTCTGCCAGCAAAAACGGGCTCCCAAGCTAAGTTTTCAGCTGCAACAGCCTCCTGTAACCCTCTGACAGTGAAAACGCAGCTTGGGAGGACGTGGCCATCCTGAGCTCCATTTTTTGCTGGCAGAGGCACCATGGGCTTGGGCTGGTCTTTTGCTGTTTCCAGGGTGGCCCCGCAGGTCAGATCTACCGTATTTTTTGGAGTATAAGACGCACCCTTTTCCCTCAAAAAAGAGGCTGAAAATCTGGGTGTGTCTTATACATTGAATACAGCATTTTTTGCATCCCAAAACCTTGCCCCCTTCACCAAAATGGCTGTGCAGAGCCTGTAGGAGGCTTTCAGAGAGTTCCTGGGGGCTGGGGAGGGCAGAAATGAGCGAAAAACAGGCCACTTTTTGCTCAATTTTGCTCCCCCAGCCCCAAGAGCACTCTATAAGCATCCTAAAGGCTATGCATGCCCTTTTTTGGGGACAAAAAACGGGCCTGTTTTTGTGAAAAATGGGCTGTTTTGGGGAGATCTGCAGAGTGCAAAACCCTTTTTTTTTAAAAAAAAAATTGCCTCTTCAAAACCTTGGTGCATCTTATACTCCAAAAATATGTTAAGTACCCTGTGGGCCACATCTGGCCACTGGTCCTTGAGTTTGACATGTATAAATATACTTTTTATGAGTGTAAGCCACCCAGAGTTATCCTGTGGTAAGATGGTCAGCCAATACATTTTATAAATAAATAAATAATAAATAAATAAATTGGGCACTGGCAGAGCAAAGAATTTGGGGCTGAAGAAGCCAGGAAGACAGACACTACATTCTACCAGCCAACCACTAAATCAAAAGGAATTGCTGCCAATCTGAAAGAAGGACAATGCTGGCCAGTATCTTTAGCCCCTTAAAAATGAATATTTCCTTTTAAAATATTTCAAGCCATTATGATTATATCATCCAAGCGAGCAGAGGAAAGAGGGGGCAATGGAATGCAATTATCTTCTTGTAAATTACACTTGCAAAGCTAAGCTGGGAGAAGCAAATGGAAATGCTTTTTGTTTTAATAAAACAGGGGGGAAATGCATCAAGAAGTGTTTTGCATTGTGCTTTTTCTCAAATTATTATTTGAGCTCTTGGTAATCCTGTAATAGGATTCAGCTGAGTTTTTCTGATATGCAACTTCCAACCTTACTATCTTCAGATGCTGGATTTTGGATGCTGTTTTATGTTTCTGGTTTTGTAGCATTTATTCCACTACCGCCCAATAATTTTTATTTTTCAGCAATTTTGTGGTAGGAGTAGGTACCTGAAATACCAGTTCATTATATAGCCATCTTCATAAATGTAATCCTTGAATGTCATTTATGATAGCTTCATAGACATATTTCTCTGTAATTTTTAGGGGGAACATCCAAACTGAAATTCAGACACAGAAAGTTTCACAATGAATTAAGCATGGTCTTTCCAAGATAAGAGATACCCATTTTAATTCTATTTTTTTCCCAATGTCTTCATTACATTTCTTGAAATAATACAGTTGTCTGCCTACAATAGTAGTGCTTTCTCTCTCTTTGTTCAGCGAACCTTGGATCAATGCTGAAAGTTTGTGCATTTATTTCCTGGGAATAAATCATGGGTCATGTACCCGCCCCCCCAAGTAACTGCCAAGTGGAGATCTCTGCTTAACGTAGCAGGATATCACAGAAAAACAGAGTTGGAAGGGACCTTGGAGGTCTTCTAGTCCAACCAAACAAGACTAAGAAAACATGCTCCAAATCCTTTCTCTAGCATTCCAGGGGAGGAAAGCTTTGCTCCTAGGGAGGAAAGATATGACAAATCTAAGCAGCATACTAAAAAGCAGAGACATCACCCTGCCAACAAAAGTGAGTATAGTCGAGGCTATGGTTTTCCCAGTTGCAATGTATGGCTGTGAAACGGTTAATTTACAATAAGCAATTTGACAGCAAAATCAACCACTCAGAATGGAAGTGGGCTTTCCTTCCTTAAAATGCATTCAAGGGGAGGCCAGACAGCCATCTATCAAAGGTGGGCTAATCTGGATTCCTAAGCAGGGGCTGAACCTAGTTATTATGGGTTGGAGGGCAATGCCCTTGTCTGAAGGACATAAGTGCAGCCTTTTTTTTTGCCAATTGTCAGAATGATATATAACTGTCCACTGAGATGAATTGCTAACCTGCAGAAGCAGCTTTATTTATTTCATTAAATCAATCTATCAATCTATCAATCTATCAATCTATCAATCTATCAATCAATCTATCTATCTATCTATCTATCTATCTATCTATCTATCTATCTATCTATCTATCTATCTATCATCTATCTATCTATCTATCTATCTATCTATCTATCTATCTATCTATCTATCTATCTATCTATCATCTATCATAAGAAGTTAGCACCCACCCATCTACTAGGAAAATGAGATATTTTTAGGAAATATTAAAAGGGCAGAATATTTCCCCTAAAAGGGAGGCAGAAACTCATCCCCCTCCAGCTTTGTCAATTGGCCATTAAAGCCTAGGTCAGTCTATACATAACAAAGATCTACCTCCTTCAGGCAGAGCCATAATAAGAATCCCAAAGCCTTTACATTACAACAGCATCCACCAAGGCTCAACCAAGCTTGGGACTCAGGACAGCCTACAGAGGTGCCCTTGCATGGCCCCATGGGAGTCTGACAACCAATCAGAATACAAGCTCAATCTATCATCTATCTATCTATCTATCTATCTATCTATCTATCTATCTATCTATCTATCTATCTATCTATCTATCTATCTATCTATCTACCTACCTACCTACCTACCTACCTACCTACCTACCTACCTACCTACCTACCTACCTATCATCTATATATCTATCTCAGGGGTGTCAAACTCTATTTCATTGAGGGTCACATCAGGGTTGTTTGACCTTGGAGGGCTGGGGTGGGTGTGGCCAGCTCAACATAACTCGTGATGGCGGTGCCTGTCATCGCCCAAATGCTCTGCCACAAAACAGAGCACAGGAGGGCCATGAATGTCCCCCCCAGCTCTGTTTTTGCTGACAGAGGGTTGCAGGAGGCCGTCGTGGGTAAAAACAGCCCTCCCAAACTCAATTTTTGCTAGCAGAGGCACCGCAGGCCAGTCCTTTCCAGGACGGCCACACAGACTAGATCTAAGCACTCTGCAGGCTGGATCCGGCCTGTGGGCCTTGAGTTTGACACCCTGACCTGTTTCTATCATCATCTATCAGGCCTCATTGAACTGTATGGAGAAAGTAAAAAAAAAACCAGATATAATAAAAGCCAATAACCAATAACTAATACTAAAATTGTTAAAGCAGTGAGCAGACTCCAGCCCTGCTCTGGAGTTCTGACATCTCAGGGGCTGCCACAAAGAAGAAGGAGTCAAGCTATTCTCCAAAGCAGTTGAGGGCAGGACAAGAAGCAAGGGGTGGAAACTAATCAAGGAGAGAAGCAACCTAGAACTGATGAGAAATTTCCTGATAGTTAGAACACTTAATCAGTGGAACAACTTCCCTCCAGAAGTTGTGAATGCTCCAACGCTGGAAGTTTTAAAGAAGAGATTGGATAACCATTTGTCTGAAGTGGTGTAGGGTTTCCTACCAAGGCAGGGGGTTGGACTAGAAGACCTTCAAGGTCCCTTCCAACTCTATTATTCTATTCTATTCTAAACAGGTGTGCTAAACTCAATTTCATTGAGGGGCGCATGAAGGTTGTATTTGACCTTGGTGGGCCAGGGTGGGCATGGACAGCTCAACGTCACTTGTGTGATGAAATGCCACTTTTGCTAGTTGTTTGTTGCCCTCTGCTGGCAAAAATGGAGCTGAGAAGGGCTGCCCATGGCCCTCATGAGCTCCATTTTCGCTGGCAGAGACACCGTGGGCTGGCCTAAGCAGATTCGGCCCACAGGCCTTGGGTTTGACACCCCCTGATCTAGAGGTTGGCTACAAAGAGTAGATAATATATGTAGCTCAGGATTGAACTATGGCGTCTCCAAGCTTGATTGTTTTCATTCATTTCCTTTAGTCACAAGTGAATATTGGAGAGGGCCTCCATGAAAGACGACAGTACCATTTGTGTTTGTTGTTTTACTTCTCTCTAGTGAATAAAACAAACAGGAAAAATAAAATAACAGTGAAGAGGCAAGAACAAGGCCAGGAAATATTATCTGTGAAGACTTATCTTATGGGCTTGTTTATGAAATTTTATTCGGCAAGAAGAAATGTCCAACATGATTCAAATATTAATAAGCAACAGATCAGTGTAGGCAGCATGATTTGTTTTTAGCATTTAGACACCTCCCTTGGTGTTCGTCAGACTCTTGTCTGCTCTTATTTTAGTTTTATTAGGATTTGTTAATTTTTTTAAAAAAAGGGAACATCAGCATGCTGCAAAACACAACCTACAACGTTCTTTTTGATTTAATTGTTTTTCCTGGATTTCATGAAGGCCCCCACAGACATTTTTAGAAAGTGGTAGGTTGCTTCAACCCAGTGCTTTATTTGGAAATATAGTTATTTGTAGAGAAAGGGAGAAGGAGACACACACACACACACACACAGAAAGAAAGCAATTGGTTGAGAAGGAGAAGATCAGAACTGCAAATAACTACCGGTAGGTCTGTGATGGTGAACTTATGGCACGCGTGCGGGAAGTGGCCTTCTCACACGCATGCACGTCAGAAACCGGAAGAGCATGTGACCGGCGCGCATGCCAGAAACTGGAAGCTCAGCTTCCCAGCATGCACATGTGTGCCGGGCAGGGGTGGGTTTCAACCGGTTCGCGGCGGTCCCTGCAAACTGGTTGGTCAGCGAACCCGGAAGTAAGTAACTTCCGGGAACGACGAAGGGCTCACCCCCCCGCCCGCGCTCCTTACCCGTTTTTGACGAGTTCTGCGCTTCCACGCATGCGCAGGACACATACAGCGCCTGCGCGATCCTCTAGGAGCAGCTGGAGCATCGCACAGACGCTAGTACGCATGCGTGTGCCGTGTGCGTGCACGCATACACCGCACACGTGCACAAGGACGCCGCCGGCCCCGTTCCAACCAAACCGGTTGGAACGGGGCGAGAAACCCACCCCTGGTGCCGGGGAACTGCTTTGGTTTCTGGAACTCCCCCGTGCATGCATGCTCCCGTTTTGGCCCTTGGTGCCAAAGAGCTTTGGCAACAGTGAAGTAGATGATGACTAGATGACAGCGACAAATTCGAGATATCAGTGTCTCCTCCCTGCCAGATCTTTGTCTATGATTTGGAACCACTGTGGAGAGTAGCCTACTCTAGAATGAGTAAGTTCAGTCATTTGCCTTCTGAAAAAGTGGTGTGTTTTGTGACTGATTTCATCCACCAAGGCAGCCATTGTGTAAATCATGGTTAAAAATCCCCAAATTTCATACACGTGTGCTGCAATTGATATAAATCAGGGTCCTAGAAGTCTAATCAAGGAAAAATCATCATATTTTCCTATTAAATGAACTTATTTATTTCCTACCTTTTTATTTTATTTTTATAAGCAACTCAAGGCAACAAACATATCCAGTACATCTTCCTCCTCCTCCTATTTTCCCCATGACATGACAGATTAACAGAGATGAAGGGACCTTATCGGTCATCTAGTCCAACCCCACTCCCGCCCAAGCAGGAGATCCTACACCATTTATGACAAATGGCAATCCAATCTCTTCATGAAAGTCTCAAGTGATGAAGCTCCCACAACTTCCAAAGGCAACTTCTGTTCCACTGGTTGATTGTTCTCACTGTCAGTAAGTTCCTCCTTATTTCTAGGTTGAATCCCTCCTTGGTCAGTTTCCATCCATTATTCCCTCTTTGGCCTTTAGGTGCTCTGGAGAATAGCTTGACCCCCTTCTCTCTGTGGCAGGCCCCTCAAATATTGGAAGACTGCTATCATGTCTCCCCTGGTCCTTCTCTTCACTAGACTAGCCATGCCCCGTTCCTATAACCACAACCCTGTGAGGGCTGAGAGAAAATGACTGGCTCAGGGTCACCCACGTGGCTTTCAGGGCTAAGGCAGGACTAGAACTCACGATCCCCCACTTTCTAGCCTGCTGCCTTAACCATTAGACCAAACTGATCCTCTTATACAAGTTTGAGTTTCTTTTGTATCTTATGGCTGAATATCTAATACTTCTTTATTTATAATCATAGCAGGCATGATTAGAAGGGCTCTCTGACATTAAAACAATCCATTAGTATGGCTTTTATTTTGCATCTGCTTGAAATTTCAAGTGGTAGTCATTATATAATCAACATGATGAAGAATACATGGAACTTTTTGTAAGCAGGAAAAAAATCTGAGAGCAATTAAAGTAAAAGGATGGTGGAGGAAAGTCAGATAGATTCCAAACATTCTCAGAATCACAGAAGCTACGTTTAACTCGATGCTTTAAGCCAGGGACTCCAAACTTGTCAACTTTATGTCTTGCGGACTTCAACTCCCAGAATTCTTCAATCTGACTGAGGAATTCTGGGATTTGAAGTCCACAAGTTGTAAAGTTGCCAAATTTGGAGACCCCCTTGCTGTAATCAATGGTGTTTCATAGGGGATAGGATAAAACCAAACAAAAGAAATTTAGGAAAAGGCTTTCAGATGTGGGCTACCTCATTGGATATATAATGGCAGGACACATGGACTTGAGTGTAGGTGAGTCTTAGTTTGGATAGTCAATGGAAGTCTGGAATGCTAAATTTTCAAAGTGAGGCTTTCACTGTACTTGCACTATAATTACAGGTAGTCCTCAAGTTATAACCGCAAACTGACCCTGGCATTTCCATTGCTAAGCAAGATGGTTGTTAGATGAACTTTGCCCCATTTTATTATGTTTTTTTGGCACAGTTATTAAGTGAATCATTGCACTTGTTAAGCAAGTAACATGGCTGTTAATTGAATCTGGTTTCTCCATTTGTTCAAAGTCGGAAGGTTGCAAAAGTTGATCACATGACCCCAGGACACTGCAACTGTTGTATGTATGCCAGTTGCCAATTGTCTAAATTGTGATCTTGTGACCTCAGGGATGGTGCAAGGATCATAAGTGTAAAAAACAGTCATAAGTCACTTTTTTCAGTGCTGTTATACGATACGATACGATACGATACGATACGATACGATACGATACGATACGATACGATACAATACAATACAATACAATACAATAGCAGAGTTGGAAGGGACATTGGAGGTCTTCTAGTCCAACCCCCTGCCTAGGCAGGAAATCCTATACTGTTTCAGACAAATGGCTATCCAACATCAGTTCGATCCTGAACAGCTCAAGGTTGATTCAGCTTTCCATCCTTCCAAAGTGGGTAAAATGAGGACCCAGATTATTGGGGACAAAAGGCTGACTCTGTAAACTACTTCAAGAGGGCTATGGAGCACTGTGAAATGGTATATACTGTAAGTCTAAGTGCTAAGTGCTATAGGATCCCATGATATTTTAGCCACTGTAATCATAGTAGGACTGATCCTCCTCCTCCTTCTCTCCACCATGGTATGCCGCCTTGTCAAAGAAATGGAGATTGAGGTCCATCATGGAACTAAGAACTATGTAGGCAGGCTTTCACAGAGTGAATCAAATTAACAGCATTCCAATGACACACTATAAATGATGAAAACTAGGAAACACATCTCCGTATTTGGCTGAGATGTAAATGGTCAACAAGAGCCATGTCTGATCCTCTGACTCTTGTGCAATAGGTGACAAGGAGGTTAATAACAATAGGCTTGGTTCATTTTGGAAGCAATGTTAAGGAATTTCATAGCCACTGGAAGGAAATTGTCCACTAATGTCAGGTGCAAAGGATCAGGACCATCAGTGCCGGATTTTCCTATAGGCTAACTAGGCTTCAGCCTAGGGCCTCAAGATCAAGAGGGATCTACATTCAAATTGTTAGCAAAATTAAAATTACACTATTCTAAAAACAGTGAACACTAAAACACTGAACCGAAAATAAGGAGAAATTCTACGCATATGACTAATAAACAAACATAAAAATGTATTGGTTAAGATCGTTCCAGCACCGCGGCAGTTGGGGAGCCCGCCCATGTTCCCGGCACCAGCGGTTGGGCGAGAGGCGCAGCCGCTCCCAGTAGCCGCCCCGTCGACGCGGAGCCCACCACCAGCCAGGCAGGTGAGGGCGAGGGGGCCGAGCCGGGCAGCTGAGCACAGCAGGGGAGGCGGCTGGCCTCGCTGCCTTTGCCGCAGAGCAGAGCCGCCCTCCGTCGGGAGGCCAGCTATATATATTGATATATATTGATATGTATCACAGTAATGATGTATTTTATTGTCTCTCAGGTAATTTACAAACTTAAAAATGGGAGGTGAAAGGGCCTCATAAGTGGAATAGCCTAGGGCTTCTTTTCATCTAAATCCGGCCCTGAGGACCATACATTATGTTGCAGTTCAAAAGATTTATTGCTCAAGTCTACACACAAGAATCTAGTCTACCAGAGCTCAATACTGAGTTGGTGCCCAATAAAGGTCAATTGAATTCAAGAGGAGTTGGGCTTGGAGCGTTTGTGGGACTATAATGATTTTAAGCTAATGACATGCTTAACTCCACCCCCAGCTCTGCTTGCTCTTCTACGACAACTGTGGGCACTCAAGAAATTACAAAACCCCGATGGAAGAATAATGAAATTCCTACAGAAGAGGAAGGAATTGCGAAAACGTCAAAACTGATGGAAATGGCAATTTGGTCAGAGAACAAACTACAAAAACATTTTTGAAAGACTGGAAGCCTTACATGGACTTTGTCCTGACGGATGAAAATGAATCGTTGATTTGTGGGTTTTGAAGGCTAAGAAAGATGAGGACCAAATGAAGGGGTGAAAGGACTTGTAAAATACTTAAGAGGAAGGAGGAACAAGGAGAATGCAATTATCTGTTGAAAGAAAGTTGGAAGTCATTTTAATGCTTCTTAAATCGGTTTTTCATTTCTCTTCTGATTTTTTTTCTCCATTTACCCTTTTGGCTTGTTACTATCATATGGAAATTTTCAGTAAATAAAATTCAACAAATAAAGGAATTTCAAAGCTATGTTATGAATCAAATCTGTTGACTTGTGGTTTCTAAAAAGAAATATATCAATTCTGGAAAATGAAATTTCCAGAATCAACTATTGCTGATGAATGATAACAGCATTCCAGTATTTGAGAGACCGCCACAAAGAGGAGGGGGTCAGTTTTATTTTCCAAAGCACCAGAGGGCAACAATGGATGGAAACTAATCAAGGAGAGCAGCAACGTGGAGTTAGGAGAAACTTCCTAACATTGAGAACAATTAACCAATGAAACAGCTTGCCTTCAGACATTGTGGGTGCTTCATCACTGGAGGTTTTTTTTTAGAAGAGACTGGACAGTCACTTGTCTGAAATGGAATAGGATCGCCTGCTTGAGCAGGAGGCTGGACTAGAAGACCTCCAAGGCAATGGTGGGATTCTATTTTTTTTTACTACCAGTTCTGTGGGAATGGTTTGGTGGGTGTGGCATGGCTTGGTGGGCGTGGCAGGGGAAGGTTACTGCAAAATCCCCATTCCCTTCTGATCAGCTGGGACTCGGGAGGCAGAGAATAGATGGGAGCGGGGCCAGTTAGAGATGGTATTTACTGGTTCTCCTCAAAAATTCTGCTACCGGTTCTGCAGAACTGGTCAGAACCTGCTGAATACCACCTCTGCTCCAAGGTATCTTCCAGCCCTTTTCTGATTGATTGAACATTTCATCAGAGATATTTTGTACTCAGAAAAAATATGGAATAACCAATTAAAAGATTGCTGAGAACAAAAGATTTCACCTAAAAAGAAGAATATTTTATTATTGTTGCAGTTCCTTGTCTTCTTCACCCCAAAAAACTCAGCAATTTTCTGTCATGCAGATTTCAACTCCCCAAATTCTCCATCCACCAGGGCTGCTGCTGAGAACTTTATGAGATGACATTCACACAACCACAGTGCTTTTAATTAACTATTGGATAAGTAAATAATAAATAATAATAATATGAAGTTTACACTAGCCAGAATTGTAAACAATGGCACATTAAAAATAAAGTTAAAAAACCCCAAGATAAAACATTACAAAATGCGGTGGATTCATCAGCATATAATCTGCCTAATTTTACTAATTGTACAGTGACTTACGACCAATTCTTGCACTTATGACTATTGCCACATCCAGTGGTGGGATGCTGCCAGTTTAACAACTGGTTGGGTGAGCGTGTGCTTTGCGAATGCACACAGCGCTGAAAATGGAGTGTTTAGGAGCTCAGCTGCTTACATTCTAAGTCAGCAATGGTAAGTAGAACAGCGAGGGGGGGGAATCAGCTGTGCCACATGACTGAGATGCTAGAAAGCAGGAAGTAAAGAAAGCATAGGGCAGGAGCAGGTATGCAGGACCAACTGAACGTCGGCGCTACTGGTTCACTGAAACCATTCCAAACCAGCTGAATACCATCTCTGGCCACATCCCAATAGACATGTGACCAAAATTCAGGTACTTTGCAACTGATAAGCATTTACTATATGAGAGTTGCAGCATCCCAGGGTAATTTGTGACCTTCCTACCCAACGTCTGATGAGCAATGTCCATGGGGATACATTTAACAGCATATAATTCAACATAACAACAACAGTGTTTAGCTTAAAAGTCATGGCAAACGGGGTCATAAAATCAGGCATGATTCACTTAAGAATTTCTGTCAGGTTTCCTAAAAATGCCCTAATGGATACATGAGTATCGAGCCAAGTTTCAATACATAACTAGTCCTTTATTAGGAGCACCATAGGCAAGATCTTTTCACAGTCAGGTCTAAGTTTTGTCTGAGTTATAGCTGAACTTTAACCTTGTTCGTTCCCTCCCCTCAGTCTGTGTCATAAATCACATTCCCCAATGAGGTGCACCCCTCCCAAGGCTGCTGCAGTAATCTGGGATCGGACTTCAGCCGACAATATGTGTTGAATGTACTCTCCCCCCCCTTCTCTCACTATAATGTTGGTAGTTGACAGTTTCCTTGCTTGGAAAGAGAAATTCTCATCCCATTTGTGGTCATAAGTTCAGGACGTAAGTTCAGCAGCCAAGGGCAAATGTATAACAGTCATAACAGTCCCAGAGGGTGGCATTGTCAACTTTCCTTTTTCTTTAGTTGGTTGCAGAAAATCAGCAGGATAATTCACTGCTGATTGAATCCAGCTCCTCCATGAGGTGCCTGGGGATTGCAAACAAAGGCTGGGAAATTTGGACCTCGGACCAGAGTTTCCGAACCAAGATATCCCCAGGGAATTAAACCTAGTGATATCCTCCATTCTTTATTGGAATGTTTCTATCAAGCTGTGTGTGGGTTTGAGAAACTTGCATACAAAACAGCATGCTTTTAAAAGCTGAACACAAACATGTACATTAGTGCTAGCTGCATTTAAACAAAGTACACGACAGGGGGGAAAAAACCACACACCCAAAACAAACATTAATATCAGTTATTGAAATTGCGGACAGAGCTTCCTTCATTAATTGAAGAATCGTACGTCTCCAATCTAGCAGCTCTTTTAAAAACAGAATCACAGAGTTGGAAGGGACCTTGGAGGTCTTCTAGTCCAACCCCCTCCTCAGGCAGGAAACACCATACCAGTGATGGCTAACCTTTTTCTAAAGCGATAGCATGCCCACCCACCTGTGCATGTGCACCCCCCCCACATGTGTGCATGCGCCCAGCTGATTTTCGGCTTTCCGTATGGCTGGGGGAAGCCGTTTTCACCCTTCCCAGGCTTGGAACAAATTTCCAATTTGTCTGTTGGGCCATTTTTCGCCCTCCCGAGGCTTCAGGAAAGCCTCTGGTGGGCGAAAAACGGACCAACGGCCCAATTTGAAGTTCAGGAATAAGCCTCCAGTTGGCCGGTTGGGCCTGTTTTTCACTCTGCCCAGGCTCTGGAGGCTTTCCTGAAGCCTGGGAAGGGCAAAAACAGCCTCCCCTCGCCCTCCAGAATGCCAAAAATTAGCTGGCTGAGGGCTGCCATGCCGGCAAATATGGCTCCGCATGCCACTTGCATGCCATAGGTTCATCATCACAGCCCTGTACCATTTCAGACAAAGCAGACAAAGAGACTTTGTGGCGGGTAAAATAACACAAAGGAATTGTGGATAAGATGCATGGCACTGCCGTACATTGGATGAGCAATTCTAAGCGAGAAGTGGTATCCTTTTGTTATTTTGGGAGCTGATTATGGGGGCTAGGGATTCTGGGAGTTGTGATTCCCGCACATCTGGAGGGCAATTGGGGTGGGAGAGGGGGTGGTGGTAGAAGGTTGTCTTATGACTGTTTGGTTGGGAACAGAGCAGCTGTCTTCCCATTAAGGTCATTTCTTCCTAAACATTT
This sequence comes from Thamnophis elegans, assembly GCF_009769535.1. Taxonomy (NCBI): domain Eukaryota; kingdom Metazoa; phylum Chordata; class Lepidosauria; order Squamata; family Natricidae; genus Thamnophis; species Thamnophis elegans. The sequence continues at coordinate 65,574,043 of NC_045548.1, forward strand.
CACCGCGGCGATAACCCCTCTATCAATATTCTCCTTTCAGATGCCTGCTGTGTGTATCTGCTTTGTTTGAACGTTGCCAGGTTGGTCCCCTTTGGGGGAAAAGCAGCTGTAGCTTTGATTCCTGGGTGGTAGCAGCAGAGGAAGGACAGTGTTTATTTCCTCCGGATTTTAAAATTCGGCATCTCATCCGTCTTGGAGAAGAGGAAGCAGAGAGTTCTGTCTGAGAAGATTCATATGGAATCCCGAAACTGCATTTTGAATTAAGCGCTGAAGGTCGGGTTCTGAAGTGCTGGGTGCATTTTTATAGTTAAAAACAGCAGATTTACTCTGCTTCTCCCTTAGGAGCCTGCTGAGATTTGACATGCTTTGATAAGCACAGAAGGAGCCATTGTGCTCTATCTGGGCTACTCTGCAAAACATTTGTTAAAGCATTTGTTCAACTCGCTATGGGCCCACTTCGGAAACCATGTGCCTCTTGTACAATCTTTCTGGGGAATTTCACTTGACCTGATGATCTTTAGGAAGCCTTCAAAGAAACTTGCCCTCCTAGCAGCCGCTTCATAGAAAATTCCTCTCCAAAGAATCAAAGTTTGTTTCGGCGATTTAAATGGTTGGCCCCAGAAGTTGGAATGACTCAAAACATCCTGCATATTGACAAGAGTGGCCTGTGGACCAAGATGGCAATTCCGGACAAAAAAGACCAGTGTACAAACAATTCAAGGTATTGGTTTTTTTTAAACAGATTAACAGAGTTGGAAGAGACCTTGTAGGTCATCTAGTCCAGCCCCCCGCCCAAGCAGGAAACCCTACACCATTTTTGACAGATGGCAGTCCAGTCTCTTCTTGAAAGCCTCCAGTGATGAAGCTCCCACAACTTCTGAAGGCAAGTGTTGCATTGGTTGATTGTTCTCACTGTCAGAAAATTCCTCCTTATTTCTAGGTTGAATCTCTCGTTCAGTTTCCATCCATTATTCCTTGTCTGGCCTTCAGGTGCCTTGGAAAATAGCTTGACCCCCTCCTCTCTGTGGCAGCCCCTCAAATATCTTGTCTCCCCTGGTCCTTATCTTCACTGGACTAGCCATGTCCAGTTCCTGTAACTCTTCTTCATAAGTTTTAGCCTCCAGTCCCCAAACTATCTATCTATCTATCTATCTATCTATCTATCTATCTATCTATCTATCTATCTATCTATCTATCTATCTGTCTATCTGTCTATCTGTCTATCTGTCTATCTGTCTATCTGTCTATCTGTCTATCTGTCTATCTGTCTATCTGTCTATCTGTCTATCTGTCTATCTGTCTATCTGTCTATCTGTCTATCTGTCTATCTGTCTATCTGTCTATCTATCGTTGCTTAAAATATGTTAGTTAGAAGATGCTCGGACAAAGCAAATCTGCATGGTCCTAGACTCCTTTAAAGACACAATCTTTTCAAGTCCAAAACCAAGTTTAAAGTTAGTGTTAGAGTGGGTTTGTTACTTCTCTGCTTTCTCCCTTTCTGTCCAAATTGTTTCAAACAAATGGCTTTTTTGGGGTGGGGGGTAGTCTTTCAACCCTCCATTTTCCTTTCCTTTCTTTCTTTTGCAAAAATCCCTATCTGTCCATCAATATTATTTATGCTCTCAAGATTCTTTGCCTTTTCCAAGTTTTAGTTTACGACCGTGGTTTAGATACATTTTCTTACCGGTTTTTCATCTCGTCCTCACACTCCTGTTCAGTTGCTTTGGCTGGAAGCCAGCTTCTTGTGCAGCCATATTGCCATGCTTCAGCCCCTACTCCAATTCAGAGGGCAAATCTCCAACTTGCAAGGGACCTGTTGCCTCTCCCTGTATCTGATGAAATTCTGCCCCCTCTTCGCCCCCCTCCAGGGGGGGTTCTAATCCAAAAAAGGATCCCCAGAGTTGGTTTGTCAGACAAGGTTCATGTGAGGGTCTTCAGAGGCCACATCCCCCACATCTTTCCAGCTGGAGAACTTCCTGTTGAATCCAGTCCTCTAATCATCTTGGTTGCTCTTCTCTGCACTCTTTCTAGAGTCTCAGCATCTTTTTTATAGTGTGGTGACCAAAACTGGATGCAGCATTCTAGGTGTGGCCTTGCTAAGGATTTATAGAGTGGTATTAGTACTTCCCTTGATTTGGATTGTATTCCTCTGTTAATGCAATTTAGGATCGCATTGGCTTTTTTGGTTGTCACTACACACTGTTGGCTCATATTTAATTGGTTGTCCACTAAGACTTTTGTTTCTTATGTTGCAAATCCACATGGATCAAACCAAGTGTGGAAGGAGGAAAAAAAAACATCTGATTTTGCAAGAAGCTGCCTTACAGCTTACTTCCTAGATTTGCCATTCAGTCTTGAGTCACTTTGGCAACTGCCTGTAAAGGTTTCATCCTTTATATAACAGTTCTTCGTGTTGGTATATTAAAACCAAGTGAACCGTCATCTCCCTTCCTTAGAGACGATCTCTTGCAAATCCAAAACACCCAGGAGAGGGGAGGAAACCTGCTCAAATAGATTGATAGCCTACCCAGACAACAGTTAAATATCTCCTAATTACGGGCAAAATTAGGATGCTTAGATAGAAGAGCATTCAAAGCGACAGCCACAGCCTCAGACCTCCAGCTCTTTGCATTTGAATGGCTCTGCCAAGAAAGTATCCTGTTAGTAACAAATCACAGCCTTGCTTTCCTCTGGTCCATCAGTTAGCCTGTCAAGTGGAATCAAGAGACAGGGAGGAGGGAACTATTGGCAAAAAGGAGCTGGAGAACGGACCACATAGATTGCCTCTATTGCTTCCCTCTTGCCTTCCCTCCCTGCGTCCTTTTTGGAAATTGGCTCAGTTGACAAACACAGCTAATGGCTTGCACATGGTGCGATGGGTCAGAAGTTCAGAGGAACAATGAGGATCTTGAGAAATTACAACTGGAATCGCTATTTTTCTTGGCAGGAGGCCTGTTGTAGTCTCAGCCTGGTATGAATCAGCAAGGCCTTCCTGAAGTCAGGAGGGCTAAGCCGGTGACAAACCACGAATGGTGCAAGCCAGAATAACCGAAAGAAAAACGACATTATTCTTTCTCTTGGATAAGGAAACTCCTCATTGCTCCTATTTTTAATTACAAAGTGGCTATTGTGAAAAGCTAATTCGATTAATACGATTGAATGGGCCCAGAGGTACTTCACGAGAAGAGTACTCCATTCCTCTACTCATAATAGAATTCCCTATGCCATCAGACTTGAAATTTTGGGCTTGGACAATCTGGAGCTGTGCCGCCTGTGGTCCGATCTAAGCATAGTACCCAAAATTGTCTGCTACAACATCTTACCTGTCAATGACTTCTTCAGCTTCAACCACAACAGTACATGGGAAAACAATTGATACAAACCCAAGGTAAACTGCTCCAAACTTGATTGCAGAAAATTTGACTTCAGCAATAGAATGCTCAATGCCTGGAATGTACTACCTGACTGTTGTTACATCCTCAAATCCTATAACTTTAACCTTAAACTGTCTACTGTGGATCTCACCCCATTCCTAAGAGGTCGATAAAGGAGGTCTGCATAAGCGCACCCGCATACCTAATGTGCCTGTCCTACTGTCCCCATTTATTTGTATTCATTTCTTTCATTTATATCCATGTTTATATTTATACCTGCTGCCTTGTACATGTTTGACAAACTAATAAATACAAATACAAAAAGTGTATGATGTTGATTTTCCATTCCTGAATCGGGGCACCATTGAATTAGAGCTTTAAGATTATAGGGTCATGTTGGATGGGCACCAGTCATGGTAAAACACCATAGATGGACAGCCTTTGGCTCTTGAATTAAGATTTTAAGCTCTTGACATAATTCCAAAAGATCTTTTATAACAGAGTAACAGAATTGGAAGAGAACTTGGAGGTCTTCTAGTCCAACCCCTTGCTCAGACAGGAAACCCTATACCATTTCAGACAGATGGTTGTCCAACCATCTGTCTGAAAGGGAGCCGACGTGGTGCAGTGGTTAGGGTGCAGTACTGAAGGCCACTACAGCTGACTGTTATCTGCAGTTCAGTGGTTCTAATCTCACCGGCTCAAGGTTAACTCAGCCTTCCATCCTTTTGAGGTGGGTGAAATGAGGACCCAGACTGTGGGGGCGATATGCTGACTCTGTAAACCGCTTAGAGAGGGCTGAAAGCCCTATGAAGCGGTATATAAGTCTAACTGCTATTGCTATTGCTAACCTCTTCTTAAAAACCTCCAGCGTTGTGGTCCTTACAACCTCTGGAGGAGAGTCATTCCACGATTAATTCTTCTAACTGTCAGGAATTTTTTCCTTAGTGAGTATCCTTTTGTTAGTGGATTTCTTCTTCGTGAGTAACATATGAAATGAGATCAGTTCAATTCATGGTATGGTCAATGTATCCAGGGGTGGGCTTCAAAAAATTTAGCAATGGGTTCAACGCAGTGGTGGGTTGCAGGAGGTACACCCTGGTATGCGTGTACCGGTGCCTGCTGGAAGCAGCCGCCACCGTACCGGAACAGTGCTTTGGAGGGCCTGCCCAGCCGCCCTCGTTCCTTACTTTTATTTGAAGGAAATGGGCCATCTGTGTACATGCGCACAGCATTTGGCACCTGTGTGACGCTCCTCCGAGCATCTGGAGCGTCGCAGGCAGTGGCTGCACATGCATGTGCAGCATGCATGCCCATGGTACATGCCCGGCTCTTTTTTTGTAAAATATTTTATTCAATTTTCAATTTTCACATTCCATTTGCAATCATTTATACACAGGGTATTTACTATAAGAAAAGAAGAAAAAAAAAAAAGGAAAAAAGGAATAAAACGAACAAATAAAAAGGAAACACAACTCATCATTCCCAACCCCACCTAACCCTTGCATCCTCCATACACCCCATCTACCCCCTCCAACTTTCCTTTCTCCCTCTAACACTCCCCTCCTACTTCCCTTTCCCCTCAAACCTTCCTTCTCCCCTTACTCCCCAGACACCCTCCTTACATACTCCTTACATTCCCCTTACTCCTTCCTTACTCCTCCCTCTTCCTTCCCTCTACCTCCCTCCTTGGTGTATGCCTTTATTCGAGTGTTGTTTGATCTAATAAATGTAAAATGAACCAAGGAAAAAAAAAAGATAATAATAATAATAAAAAAAAAGGAACCACCGTATATAAATACATTCTTGTTCTTATTAAGATTATGTTAACCCCCCCCCACCCCACCCCCCACAATCCCCATCCCTAATCCTCCCGGCTTCCCAGGGCCCACACCTGGCACTACCTTCTATCTAAAATATCTTGTATACATATGGATTAAAAAATAAAAGTAATATATAGAAAAGAAAAAAAAAGAAACCATTCTTTGTGTTGATCTCAGCCCCCCATCTTTATCTATGCTTAAATAGTATAAATCATTCTATCTATATTTTATTCTCGTCTCTTACTTCTTTGCTATTTACCCCGATCTTCTGTAGACTCTCCCGTTCCCTTCCTAAACCTCATGATCCCTTCCAATAAGATTTAAGCAGCATAGTTCCTGCCATATATTCAAATATAACTTTACAGACAAGTAATCAAACTTTCCCTTCTAGTAAAATTTAAACAACGTGAATGATCTTTCTTTACCCCTTTTTCAAACCGTAATTCAAAATAATCTAACCAGATTTCCCCTTCTTAGTAAAGTTAAGCAACATAGATCAGATATTACTTTACACAGGAATCAATTTCTATCTTAAGATAATTCCAACCGACTTCCCCTTCTAGTAGAATTTAAATAACTTAGTTCATTCCACATGCATTTTACTCTCATCCCCCACTTGTCTGATATTTACCACTATCAAATTTATACTAACATTTGTTTAAAATATAGCTCAGAGCGATTTGTAGCATGAATCATTCCACATATTCCAGTAATACTTTCAACAAGAGTCAGTTAACCTTCTATTTTAAGGTAGTCGCTTCTAACAAAGTTTAAACAACATAAATCATTCCGCATTCTTTTTACAGTTATCTTAAGATAATCCCAAGCGGCTTCCTGTTCTAATAAGCTTTAAACAACGTAAATTTTGCCCTCTTCCCTTGCTTGTCTGGTATTTACCACAAATAACATAATTCATTCCACATACATTTTACCCTCATCTCTTGCTTGTCTAATGTTTACCACTATCAAATTTATACTAGCGTTTATTTAAAAAGTAACTATAACAACCAACTTTCCCTTCAAATAAAAGTTAAATAGCATGGATCATTTTCAAATAATACTTTCAGCAAGAGTCAGTTAACCTTCTATTTTAAAATAGTCCCATCTAACAAAGTTTAAACAACATAAATCATTCCGCATTCTTTTAACCACTATCAAATTTGTGCTAACGTTACTTTAGAATCTAGCTCAAAGTAGTTTCGTCCAGCTTTCCCTTCTGATAAAAATTAGTCCACTTTTTCTACCGGAGAGAGGTCTCAAACCCCCATTCAGTCCTCAACTTTAGGAAGTCTTTTGAAGTATCTAAATTCTCGATCTGCGTTCTTCTGCTTCTCCGAGGGAGGAGGGGCTACCCCCTCCATCTTGCAGCCGCATGGCCAGCCGTTTGCTTTCTCCTTCCGCTTGTCTCTCCTCTCTTCCGAGCGCGTCAGGAAGTCCCGCCTTCAGAATCCTACAATAGAAATCTTGAGCCTCCGAAATAGAGTTAAGACGAAATCTTTGATTCTCAAATGTAACCGTGATGCCGGCAGGGGCCTCCCATCTGTATCGAATCTGTTGACTCCTAAGCTCTTTAGTTAAAAAGGCGTAGTCCCTTCTTGCTCTCAATATCTGGAAAGGAATCTCTTTGAAGACAATCAGGTCCTGGTCATCAATTCGGAGCCTGTTATTATAAAAATTTTGCACAATCGCGTTTCTAGATTCTTTTGTAGAGAAATATATAATTATGTCCCTCGGGAGCTGTCGCTGTTCCGCTATCAATGAGTTCTGGCGATAGATTTTCCGAATCTGCCAATCAAAGTTAAGTCCCGGGCTTCCCAGCGCGTGGCTGAAGGCTTCAGCAAAGGTCTGTTTTAAATTCTCTTGCTTCTTTTCACGAAATCCTCTGACTCTAATTGCAAATGCCTTCCTATTAAAATTTAGTATCATAAGCTGTTCTTCGTTATTTCTAATTTTTTCTTGTAAAATTTGAATATTGGTAGTCAAATTAAAATTAGCCTTCTCCAGACTTTCCAATTTGTTTTCTATTTCAGCAGAGTAATCTGACAGGGCAGACACAGCTGCAAAAGTATTCGCCTTCATTTGATTAACTTTAGATTGTAAATCATCAAATAATTCCAATACAAATTCCCTGATTTCTTTCTTAAAAGCGTTAAGCATTTTAAGGAGATATTCCTGTGTTAAAAGTTCCTCAACAGAAGACATAGGAGACAAAGGCTGTGTTTCCAATGAAAATTCTTTAAATTCTTTTGTAGCAAGACGCTTCTTTGATTTGGATGGCATAATAAATAAGCAAGTAAGCAGAGCTTCGCTCCCCTCTATTTCCAAAAAAGAAAAATTTATTTTCTTAAGGAGCAGTCTGCAGGAAGATAACACCGGCTAAGTATATCAATCATCCACGGAGAGAAATCGCCATTTTGAGGTCTAATTAGACAAAGAAGTCTCTAAGACGAATGGTGCTGGTATTTACGATAGTACTGAAAACATAAATCTCACAGGGGTGGGACCCGCCCGTATCAATTCTAGCTTGAAAAAAAACTTTGTCTTGTCCTGGGGGGGGGCTAGCCTGTCTGGGGCTGCCAAAAAAAAAGGCAGCTGAGAAGAAATGGCTGGAGATAAGAGCTCCGCTTCGGCCGGAACTAATCTCTTTCCACAGCCAAAAAAGAAAAAAGGCTGTGGTTTACGATTAGATCCTAACCTACGGGGCTATTCTCCCTGCCCCTTTCTTAGCCAGAAAGGGGTGCTATCTATGATCTTATTTAGATATACAGACCAGATCTCTGAGGAGCTCGGTGGAGCCCTCCTCGGCAACAGGCCACGCCCCCCGGAACCCCGGTACATGCCCGGCTCTTGTTTCAGTGTACTGGTTGCAACGGGAGCCAAAGCCCACTGCTGGTTCAATGGTGTGGCCATGGTGAGCGTGGCCTAGTTTGCCTCCTCAACCATGGGGGGGGGAGTTTTCACCCTTCCCGGGCTCTGGATACTTTCCTTGAGCTTCCAGGAGGGCAAAAACAGCCTCCCCCTGGCTCTGGAGGCCAGAACTTCGTGCAGACTCTGTACCTACCTGGCAGGCCATGTGGGTACTCCTGGGACTGGTGGGGTGCGGTGGGAAGGGCAGTGGAGGGTGGGCGGGGCCAGCCATGAGTTGGATTTGCGGTTCTTTGAACTGGACAGATTCTTAGCTAGAGATTTTCCTGAACCAGTGCAAACCCACAGCAGCCCACCCCTGAATGTATCTCTTCCCCTCTTTCCTGGGGACAGAGGAAAGGTAGTAGAAATGGAATGGAAAATAAATCGCTGGAGGAAAAAATGACTCTGTTCACAGCTCTCCTTGCTTCACAGGTAGTCTTCGACGAACTACCCCAATTTGGGGCTAGCATTTCCGTTACAAAGCAAGGTGTTTGTGAAGTGAGTTGTCCCTGATTGTTTGACCTTTTTTGGCACGGTTGTGGAGAAAATCAGTGCAGTTGTTAAGTGACCCATGTGGCTGTTAAGTGAATATGGAAAGCCCCCTCGCCTTTGCTTGTCAGAAGCCGGCTGAGAAGTTTGCAAATAGCAACCACATGATTCTGGGATGCTGCTGCCATTGTAAATACCATACTTTTTGGAGTATAAGACGCCCTCCCCCCCAGCTGCTAAAAATGGGTGAAAATTGTGGTGCGTCTTATACACCAAATGTTACTGAAGCCCCACCCACCCACCAGCCTCCACCCTTCGGCGTCCCCATGTCACGTTTTTGGCCTCACATGCTCCATTTTAGACCTATTCCAGGCTGCTGGGATCACCACAGCACATTGCCGCTTATCGCTGCCTCTGCGTGTCAAGTTTTCGGCCTCTGCATGCCCCATTTTTTGCCTCTGTGCATCGCATTTTTGGACAGTTCCAGACAGCAGGGAATCACTTCATGTGATTTTGATTCTATTCTTCATGCAGAAGAACGAATGCTCTTTTCTCTTCTGATGCATCCTTTTTGTCAAGACAGGTGCCCTGATTCTCAGTCAGGGAATATCTTAACGAGGCTGATTTCAACAAACTTACCCAAAGCCTTTGGATCAGTGGACATGCTGTTTCCGTAGTATGTGTGTACTTCCACTACTTGTTCTGCAACATTTCAAACATGGATGGGCCTGCCACACAGAAGCGAGTTGCTTAAAAAAGTTTGTTTTGATACACAGATGTTTTGATGAACATCAAAGGAAGGAAACCAAAGGAAACATTTAGCAGAATTTCTCCTTCTTTTCCCGCCTTTGTGAAATTTGGCAGGACACCCTGAACCTAATGGTTGGGGTGAACTGACCGAGCACCTGCTCAAAACACCAAAATCATCCACTTCCTGCATTTCCTTCCCTTTCATGTTACAGACTTTGCTGGCTAGAGATCAATGGTGGGATTCAAATAATTTAACAACTGGTTCTCTGCCCTAATGACCAGCTGGGTAGGCGGGACTCAATGGTCATGTGACTGGGTGGGTATGGCCAACTCAATGTCACTCATGTTGATGGGTGCTTCGCCTTAGCTGTTAAAATGTAGTAACAGTTAACCGGAGAGGCAGTTTCTGTAAGCAGGTCAATAAAGATTAGGCTAGAAACAACACCAGAATGTTTCCTTCCTGCCTTCCTTACAGGATTAGCCCTATAAAGTGGGGAAAAAACAAAAGGAGATTTCTTCCAACAACCGGTTCTCCAAACTGCTTAGAAAGTTAACAACCAGTTCTCCCAAATAGGTGTAAACTGGCTGAATCCCACCACTGCTAGATGTTCCTTCTGACTTTTTCACCATCAGATGGTTTCTACTGAGCTTTATTTTATCCACTTATCGCACCATTGTCTTTATTGTGCATTAGAAGTAGTAGAAAATAAGAGAAAACCATGAAAAAAATATTTATTTCAATACTGTTGTCAGGATTCCAACCAATGCCTTAATAAAATTAAGAGCCTCAAGCCATTTAGCAAGAAAAACCCAGTGGTTTATTAGGAGCGCCATGTCGGCACAACCTAGGTGAAGCCAGCTCTAGCTTCACCCAATTCATGCCTTGCCTCTGACTCTGTTTCCCCCTCCCCCCAGAGTGTGTCATCAGTCGCATTACCCAATGAAGCAATTTCGGGGGGCTATAGAAATAATTCCCTGCAGCCGTTGCGGGTATCCATGGACTCCGTGGCTTTGACTTGTCTGTCTAGGCCAGTGTTTCTCAACCTTGGCAACTTGAAGATGACTGGACTTCAACTCCCAGAATTCCCCAGCCAGCGGATGCTGGCTGGGGAATTCTGGGAGTTGAAGTCCGTACATCTTCAAGTTGCCAAGGTTGAGAAACACTGGTCTAGGCTGTGTCTTGTTTTGACTGAGATGTGAATTGCTTGGTGCAGCTGGGAGGCGCGATTCCCATCCCTCTGCCTATGGCAACTCGGGAGCGGGTCAGGAAAGCTTTGTGAGCTGACAACTGTATTGTTTAGGACAGGGGTAGTCAACCTTTTTATACCTACCGCCCACTTTTGTATCTCTGTTAGTAGTAAAATTTTCTAACCGCCCACCGGTTCCACAGTAATGGTGATTTTATGAAAACCTAATGAAAATGTTTTTAAATAATGCTATGAATTTTTTTAAAAAAAGTCAATGAAATTTTAAAAAAGGAAAGTGCTTCAGTATCGGACAAAACCCCTACCGCCCACCATGAAAGCTGGAACGCCTACTAGTGGGCGGTAGGGACCAGGTTGACTACCACTGGTTTAGGAACTCAAGGTGGCATATGTAAAGCTTCCTCTTCCTGTCCTTCCACATAACAACAACCCTGTAAAGTAGATGGGGCTAAAAGAGGCTGAACAGACTCACTCAGTGAGCTTTCGTGATAAGAGTGGATGTGACCATTGCAAGTTCATCACCATGCATTGTTATAACAACATTAAAGGTACTCTCCAACTAACAATCATTTGTTTAGCAACACTTCTCTGTTGCAGCTCCGGCCCTTTGGAATGAACTCTCCGCGGAGATTCGGACCCTCACCTCTCTCCAGGCCTTCTGGAAAGCCGTCAAAACCTGGCTGTGCCGGCAGTCCTGGGGTTGATGAGTTCCCCTCCCCTCTCGACTTGTATGGCTGTATGACTCTTGTGTATTTTAATTACGTGTATTGTGTTTGTATCCCCTTTCCCCTTATGAGTTGTTCGCCGCCCTGAGTCCCTCCCGGAGAAGGGCGGCATACAAATAAATTAAATCTACAATCTACAATCTACAATCACTTCCAAATTGCAGGATCCGATCTGGGTCAGTCACAGGGATCAGAGTTTTAGTCTTCCAAACTTTTGGACTCATGCTGGAGCCCATCCTCAGGGGAAATAAATGTGATGTGTTTCATGTCGTCTTTTCCATATCACTGCAGAATTTCTGCTACCCACTACCCAATCTAGCAAATACTGCGTGACTGATGTTTCATGTAAAATGAGTGAATGACTTATTTATCTCATTCATTATTGTGCACATCTGGCTTCCAGGCATACGAGGAGAACTGAACCCGGGACCTTTTGGGTACCAGGCAGATGCTTAACCACAAGTCTTTGATCTGGACCTTCTCCTTCCTTAGTTTTCTAAATCTGGAATCCCTCAAGGATTAGAACTGGAAAATCCTTTGCACCTCTCCCCCCCCTCCCCTCCGAAATACACAACGGCCACAGGAAAGTTAAAAATCATGACTTTCTACTTGTCACAATTCCTCAGACTTCTTCTTTTACTTTTACGCCAAAGCTCTTAATATTATAATTACTTTAGTCATATAATCTAACTACATTGTAAAACTCAAGTCATATACCCTAACATAGACAGATTCCTTTCTGGCAGGGATTGGGATCTGGATCCTTCATGGGTCCTTTTCCTTCTTCTATAAAGGCCAATCCCATTCCCTCCAGCAATTGGCACAGAAATCAAACTATCAGAGCAATCCTCTGATATTTTGATTAACAGCAATCCTTTGTGCTGTTAATAGGCCAATCAAGAATAACAAAAGATAAACACTGCCAGAATGGAATCTGTCTATGTTAGGGTATATGACTTGAGTTTCACAATGTAGTTAGATTATCTTGCATGCAGGGGAGTGCTGGAAAACGGAAGAGCCATTTCCCAAGCGTGCATGCACACGCTGGGAAGCTGAGCTTCTGGTTCCCGGTGTCTGTATGCGTGCCGGTCACCTGGTCTTCTGGTTTCTGGTGCACATGCATGTGTGAAGACCCACTGGCAAGCCACAACACTCAGTTCCATTTTCACGAGCACTGTTCACGCATGCCTGCTGCTCATGCAAGTGTGAATGTGCATGCATTCTCTCCAGTGGAATATGTGTTGTGGGCTATTCTATGCACAATATTTATGTGGTGCCTGATTGGGTTTAGCTTATTAATGGTTGATTGGGGTGTTGATGGGCAGCTATTATGTCATTAGGTGTTGTATACGTGTGCTGCCAAGTAAATCAGCACTCCTATTGACTGACAAAGGGCCCTTTCTCCAGGCTTCAACCATTTCCCTGGCTGTCTTTGTACCTGCTCGGCCAACAATACAATACAATACAATACAATACAATACAATACAATACAATACAGTACAGTACAGTACAGTACAGTACAGTACAGTACAATACAATACAATACAATACAATAGCAGAGTTGGATGGGATCTTGGAGGTCTTCTAGTCCATCCCCCTGCCTAGGCAGGAAACCCTATACCATTCCAGACAAATGGTTATCCAACCATTCTTAAAGTCTTCCAGTGTTGGAGCATTCACAACTTCTGGAGGTAAGCTGTTCCACTTATTAATTGTTCTAACTCTCAGGAAATTCCTCCTCAGTTCTAAGTTGCTTCTCTCCTTGATTAGTTCCCACCAATTGCTTCTTGCAAGTAGCTGACTCTTAGTAGCTGAATCTTAATAGCAGCCATTTTACCAAGACGTTGCCACAAGTGCCTTCCCCATGGGTTGGGGGACCACGATAAAAAATAAATATGTGATGTGTTTCTTGTCACCTTTTCCATATCACTGCAGAATTTCTGCCACCCACTACCCAACCTAGCAAATACTGTGTGACTGATGTTTCACATAAAACGAGTGAATGACTTATTTATCTCATTCATTATTGTGCACACCTGGCTTCCAGGCATACGAGGAGAACTGAATCCAGGACCTTTTGTGAACCAGGCAGATGCTTAACCACAAGTCTTTGATCTGGACCTTCTCCTTCCTTAGTTTTCTAAATCTGGAATCCCTCAAGGATTAGAACACAGCAAAGATTCCATTTGATGTGCAATAGCCAAATAAGCAATTCCTAGTTGAAGATATGAAGGAAGAACCCTAACAGCAGTCTGTAAGCATAATCTGCAGCATATTTTATAAACCCTTGTAACAAGATCTCTGGGTGTTTTTATAGCTAATCAAGGTCTTGTTGAAACAGATGGTTTCTCCTAACCAGAAATTTTGTGTGTGGCAGGAGGGCACAATCATGCTTAAATTAACTTTTCAATTTATTAAGTGACATGAGCAAAATAAAATAAAATCACAATATATTTAATATACCAGCTGCTTGTCAATCATCTCAGTGTGTTTATTGGTCAAAGGTATGGGAATCTGGACTGCTGTGGATTTTGTATTTAGTAATCCATGTGCAATTTTGCTTTTATATGTGAGAAAGTCCAATTTCTAGCTGTTCTCCCTTTTAAATTAAAAATTCTGTTAGTAGCGAAGGAACTTAGATTATTTCAGAGAACTTCTGTAGGTCTCGCATGAACTATTCTCCCATTATCCTCCTACTGCTCATCTTAAAAAAAAAATCTTGTACAAAAGAAGAACAAATGCTGGAGGAATGATGATGCTTACATTAGTTTCTAGCTAAGGAGTCCGAGTTCTTTCTAGCTTTTTTCACAAGGACAAGTAACATTTAACAGAATAACAGAAGGAAGGGATTTTGGAGGGCTTCTAGTCCAACCCCCTACTCAAGCAGGAGAACCAGGGCTGGATTTTCCTATAGGCTAACTAGGCTTCGGCCTAGGGCCTCAAGATCAAGAGGGGCCTACATTCAAATTGTTAGCAAAATTAAAATTACACTATTCTAAAAACAGTGAACACTAAAACACTGAACCGAAAATAAGGAGAAATTCTATGCATATGACTAATAAACAAACATAAAAATGTATTGGTTAAGATCGTTCCAGCGCCGCGGCAGTTGGGGAGCCCGCCCACGTTCCCGGCCCCGACGGTCGGGCGAGAGGCACAGCCGCTCCCAGTAGCCGTCCCGTCGACGCAGAGCCCACCAGCGGCCAGGCAGGTAAGGGCGAGGAGGCCGAGCCGGGCAGCTGAGCGCAGTAGGGGAGGCGGCTGGCCTCGCTGCCTTTGCCGCAGAGCAGAGCCGCCCTCCGTTGGGAGGCCAGCTATATATATTGATATATATTGATATATCACAGTAATGATGTATTTTATTGTCTCTCATGTAATTTACAAACTTAAAAATGGGAGGTGAAAGGGCCTCATAAGTGGAATAGCCTAGGGCCTCTTTTCATCTAAATCTGGCCCTGAGGAGAACCTATACTAATGATGGCGAACGTTTTTCTGCTTGGGTGCTAAAAGGCTGCGCGCGATACTGCATGTGTGTGTGCCCATACCCATAATGCAATGGCACCCCCTGCTTATGCACACACAATCCCCTGTGCTCTCCCCCACACATGCACACAGGCATCACTGAAGCCTCTTGGAATGACCTCCCCGTGGAGATCTGGACCCTTACTACCCTCCCGGTCTTCCGCAAAGCCATCAAGTCCTGGCTGCTCCAGCAGGCCAGGGGGCTTGTGAAATATCCAGCCCCACAGAAATTGTGAATGTTGTGTTTTTTAAAGTGTTGTTGTGTTTATTTATCCCCTTCCCTTGTTTATTGTAAGCCGCCCAGAGTCCTTCGGGAGTGGGCGGCATACAAGACCAAATAAACTAAACTAAACTAAACTAAACTAAACTCTGGATTTCTGGGAGGCCTGTTGGGCCATTTTCGCCCTCCCCAGGCTTTAGGAAAGCCTCTGGAGCCTGTGGAGGTGAAAAATGGGCGCAATGGACAAACCTGGAAGTTGGGCCTGTTTTTCTCCATCCACCAGCTCCGGAAGCTTTCCTGAAGCCTGGGAAGGTCAAAAATGGCCTCCCCCACCTTCTGGAAGGCTAAAAATCAGCTAGCCAGCGTGCCCATGCATGTTGGAGCTGACATAGGCAATGCCTCGCGTGCCCTCAGATATGACTCCATGTGCCACACATGCCATCACAGACCTATACCATTTCATAAAAATGGGTCTCCACTCTTTTGTTAAAAACCTCCAGTACTGGAACATCTACAACTTCTGGAGTCAGACTGTTCCTCTGGTTAATTGTTCTCACTGTCAGGAAATTTCTCCTTAGTTCTAGGTTGGTTCTAGGTTTGATCTACCACATCCTAGACCGAAGAATGTCTCTCTATGTTGGATGGATTCCTTATTGCAATTACTTCTCTCCTACATGCACAAACCATGAAAAAGTTTGGGCTATAAGGATCTAAGAAAATGAAGGTGAGGGCGTTCAGTTTTTCTGGCTCCCACTTCGGTTGTCCTGTGTCGTAATTACAAAGGAGTTCACTTGCGCTGTCCTTTCTTGAGAATTGAGATGGCCTAGAAAATGCCGCATAATAAATAAAGATATGGAATGGATTGGATAACAGCAGCAACCACTTTCAAGGGAGAAATTAAAATATCAATCACCAACCAACATTTTTTTTTCCATTGAAAGGGATGCAAATTGAGTAATAATTCGATCATTAGTTAAAAAGGCTTATTGTATTTTTTTTAAACAAATATAAATTAAACCATTAAAAACGAAGCATAATTTAGACACATGTTTTTCATTTTTGGGTGATGCATCTGTCCAATCTTTCCTCCTCCCTACGAAACGCAGATGTTTCCAACATTCTAGTTTGGCCCTCACCTCTTTCCACCTGCTTCCTCTCACAGTTTCTGCCAATAAAACATTCACCACTCTGTACTAAAAGCTTGACATAAAGCATGTTCTGAAAGCACACCGTGATGTTTCTGGGGCACTCTTTCTCCCACATCACTACACAATGTTCTAGACTATGCTCTACTCATACCCACTCAAGAGTTTGGATGTTTTCCTGATGTTTCTGTAAGTAGTAAAACAGTTTGTCAGTTATAGCAAAGTTTGCTTGGGTTTAGGACTGTTCTCCTCGTACCCTTCACCACCCCTTTTCTGCCCCCAGGGTTCCCCC
The DNA here is from genome assembly GCF_009769535.1 of Thamnophis elegans. NCBI lineage: Eukaryota > Metazoa > Chordata > Lepidosauria > Squamata > Natricidae > Thamnophis > Thamnophis elegans. Next base: position 65,590,495 of record NC_045548.1, read on the forward strand.
CCCCCAGTGATTCACCTCTACCATTTCGCCTCTGCTGTTAGGCCCCCAGCTGTTCACGCCGGCAAATGGGACCCAACCTCTTCAGTCCCACACCCTTCATCAGGGGCCATTCGGTGAAATACTGTGAAATACTGTTCACCCCAGGGCTTTTGGGCTCAGGTGACAGTTCACTACCAGCCAATCGGAGGAAGGGAAGGGGGAAAGAGAGAGAGAGGGAGGGGGGAAGTGTTCTGTGTGGAGTTTCCTCTTGTGGTGGGTGGGTTTGTTTCTCCAGTTGTCTTGGGTCCAAGCTGGAAAATCCTTTGCAGTGGGTCTAAAACCATCCCAGTGGTAGGTTTCAAAAAAAATTGGAACTTCTTCTGTAGGTGGGGCCTGCTTTCTGGGTCCACTGGTGGAAACTCTTCTAACCGGTTCGGTAGAGTTGATGAACCGGTTCTACCGAATAGGTGCAAACTGGTAGGAGCCAACCTCTGATTCCCCCCCCCCCCCCAAAAAAAAAATACACAATGGCCACAGGAAAGTTAAAATCATGACTTTCTACTTGTCACAATTCCTCAGACTTCCTCTTTTACTTTTACGCCAAAGCTCTTAATATTATAATTACTTTAGTCATATAATCTAACTACATTGTAAAACTCAAGTCATATACCCTAACATAGACAGATTCCTTTCTGGCAGGGATTGGGATCTGGATCCTTCATGGGTCCTTTTCCTTCTTCTATAAAGGCCAATCCCATTCCCTCCAGCAATTGGCACAGAAATCAAACTATCAGAGCAATCCTCATACCTTTTGTGATGTTAATAGGCCAATCAGGAGTAACAAAAGATAAACACTGCCAGAAAGGAATCTGTCTATGTTAGGGTATATGACTTGAGTTTTACAATGTAGTTAGATTATCGTGCACACAGGGGAGTGCCGGAAAATGGAAGAGCCATTTCCCAAGCGTGCATGCACACGCTGGGAAGCTGAGCTTCTGGTTTCCGATACGTGCATGCGTGCATGCGTGCATGTGTGCCGGTTACCTGGACTTCTGGTGCACATGCATGTGCGAAGACCAGCTGGCAAGGCACAACACTTAGTTCCATATCCATGAGCACTGTTCTTCCCTGGAAGAGCCATTTCCCAAGCATGCATGCACACGCCGGGAAGCTGAGCTTCTGGTTTCCGGTGCATGCATGCTTGCATGCGTGCATGTGTGTTGGTTACCTGGTCTTCTGGTGCACATGCATGTGCGAAGAGGCAAGGCACAACACTCAGTTCCATTTCCACGAGTACTGTTCACGCATGCCTGCTGCTCATGCAAATGTGGATGTGCATGCACACTTGCATGCTTGCCAGCCATTTCCGTGGCTTAGTTGCAAACCCTTTACGGCCCACTAGTGGGCTGCAGCCCACAGGATGGGCATCCCAGTTCTTGACCAGTGTTTCTCAACTTTGGCAACTTTAAAAGAGAGCCGAGGTGGTGCAGTGGTTAGAGTGCAGTACTGCAGGCTACTTTAGCTGACTGCTAGTTCGGCAGTTCGGCGGTTCAAATCTCACCGGCTCAGGGTTGACTCAGCCTTCCATCCTTCCGAGGTGGGTGAAATGAGGACCCGGATTGTTGGGGGCAATATGCTGACTCTGTAAACCACTTAGAGAGGGCTGAAAGCCCTATGAAGCGGTATATAAGTCTAACTGCTATTGCTATTGCTATAAAATGTGCAAAATTTAACTCCCAGAATTCTCCAATGCAGTGTGCCTGGCTGGGGGATTTGGGGAGTTGACGTCCACACTTCACAAAGTCGCCAAGGTTGAGAAACGTGAATATAATTGCCCTCAGCATCTTTGCCAGCATCTGTATAGATTTGGAACTGCAGGCTAGAGTCGGAAGTCAAAAGATATCCCAGAAGGAAGCCCAACAATCATTCCCATGCTGTTGTCAGAACAACGGCATGAACGCAAAACTAAAGCAGACTTTCCCTTTTTAAATATGGTTACACTCCAGCTATTTAGTATTCTTGCTTCCTGCTGTAGGGTTAAGAAAACTATAACTCGAAGGAGGATGAGATCAGGAGATCACAAGACACTTTCCTGCAAAACTGTGCAAACTCATCAATACATAAAATACAACATTCATGAAATGCAAAGAATGAATATAATAGCACAGTCTGAAAGCAGGATAAAAATAACGGGGAAAGATTGCATTCATTAATGTAAGAGATGGCATGCAACCATGGTGATAGAGCCAGAGTAGTATAATCTAGTTTTTTTTAAAAAAAGGTTAAAAGCCTATGCAGTCATAGTCTGCATGCAGAGAGGGATAGTATCAAGGTCTCATGAAGTGTTAGTATTGCTTTTTACTGTTTTAGTAAGGCCATACTTGGAATACTGCACCCACCACAATAATAAAAAAAAAGATTTGAGAGACTTGCAGAGAAGAGCAACAAAGAGGATTAGGGGGCTGGAGGTTAAATTGTAGGAAGAACTGTGGGAAGTTATCATCCAGGGTTCCACCACAAAACCGCGGTCGACTAAAGCGCGCTCGACGAAACCGCGTACCTGACTTCATCACAGCACGACGAAAAAAGCACGTTGTGAGCGCTAAAGCTAAAATTAACCCCTAACCCTAAACCTAACCCCCCGAAACCTAACCCTAAACCTAACCCTATACCTAACCCTAAACCTAACCCTAAACCTAACCCTTAACCTAACGCTAAACCTAACGCTAACCCTTAACCTAACCCTAAACCTAACCCTAACGCTTAACCTAACCCTAACCCTAACCCTAACCCTAAACCTAACCCTTACCCTAACGTGAATCGGCTTGCTTTCAAAGCGCTTTTTAAAGTGCCCTTTTTTCTCCGCGGTCGTTGTTGTCGCGCTGCTGATGACGTCAGCGACGCGCTTTAATCGGGCGCGCTTTAGTGGACCGCGGTTTTGTCGTGCCACGATTATCCAGCCCTCTCCCAGAAAAATGAAATATCCTAGGAAATATTGAAAAGGCAGAATATTTCTCTGGATATGAAAAGAAAGAAACATGTTTTAAAAGACAGAATAGTTGCCTGTAGCTTCCTGCCCATCCCCACTGTTAATGGGCCATCAAGAAGGCCAAGCTAGTCCACTTTACATAATAAAGACTTCTCCACTGCAGCTGCAGGGGGAAGGGATTAAGGAACTTTACCCAACTGACCACATGGCATCTGAGAACTCATCCATACCTGGATTCAAAACACAGCCTAGAGAGTAGCCCCTGCATGGCTCCATGAAAACTTAACCAAAGGTGGCATTTCTTAGTTTTTGAAGAGGTATAAGGAGACTCAGTCACTACAACCCCACACTGGTAAAGACAGGAAAAGGTGAACAACAGCAAGTGATGATAGAAGAATTCAGAGACTCTGCCTATGTGACAGAAGAAAACCATCTGGGTGCACACAAGATGAAATGGTGCAATGCGAAGTGAAATTGATTGCAAGGGCTGTTTGGCGCAGACTGCAAAAATTTGGCCTAAAATCTAGAATTCCTTGAAAAAAAGCCACTTTTATCTCTCAAACAACGGTTAAAAAGATGAAACTGGGCTAAAACCCATGTTACTTAGACAGAGGAACAATGGGACAGTGTTATTTGGAGTGATGAGAATGGTGTTATTAAACCTAAAAAATACTGTACATTTTTTCCAAAAGATTTCCACAGTTTTGGCCACTGCTGTAGATGATATTAGCACTTATTTGCATATATATGTGTATATATGTGTGTGTATGCATAGATGTATGCATATCCATATGCCTGCCTGCCTGCCTGCCTTTCTATTTATCTATTTATCTATTTATCTATTTATCTATCTATTTATCTATCTATCTATCTATCTATATCTATCTATCTATCATCTATGTATCTATCTATCTATTATCTATCTATCTATCTATCTATCTATCTATCTATCTATCTATCTATCATCTATCTATCTATCTGAGTTGTGGTGGCACAGTGGTTAGAGTGTAGTACTGCAGGCTACTTCTGCTGCCTGCCAGCTGCCTGCAATTTGGCAGCTCAAATCTCACCAGGCTCAAGGTTGACTCAGCCTTCCATCCATCTGAGGTGGGTAAAATGAGGACCCAAACTGTTGGGGGCAATAGGCTGACTCTGTAAACCACTTAGAGGGGGCTGCAAAGCACTATAAAGCAGTATATAAGTGCTACTTCTATCTATCTATCTATCTATCTATCTATCTATCTATCTATCTATCTATCTATCTATCTATCTATCCCTCTATCTATCATCTATCTATCTATCTATCTATCTATCTATCTATCTATCCTGTATTTATCTACACAATATTTGTCGTTTGATGTTCACCATCCTGAATCACTTGTTTGTGAAGGAAACAGAAGATACAGTGGCAGATAATTGATTACCAGTTTTTTTTTTTTTTTGCAACTCTTGGTATTTGAAGTTTTACTTGGAGATGCTGAAATCAAACCAGGCCACCCAATCAGTCCTGATCTTTCAGTTCTTCAGTAAATAAATCTTACCTATCCTAGTCTAGAAATCAGCAAGAATGTTAAAGGGGGGAAGATGGAATCTTCCAACTCAGAGATTAAACAAGAAACTAGAACTGGAATGAAAGTATTGTTTGCGACCAACAGGTGCTTGCAGTCGATTAGGATACTGAAAAATTAAATACCCAGGGAATACTTTTGGAATGAATAATCCATACAATATTTGCAAAGCATCGTGCCTATTTTTTTTCTCAGTTAGGAGTTTGCTTGTTTGTTTTGTTACAACAGTCAGTTATGGAAACTTAGTGGTCAGCTCCAAAGAGCAAAATTGTCAGCATGCCCACAAATTTTGATATTTTCCCCTCCCCCAAACATTGCATTGTTCAATCCAGCATGTCAGTGTTGTTGTTGTTGTTTTTCCTCTTTGGCCCTTTGTCCTTGCAATGGATTGAGTAGCGATTCAAAATACTGACTCAGGTGTTTATCATCTCAGAATCTTCTATTTTTGATTAACATTCCATTTTGTACAAAATTTGGAGATTCTGGGAATGGTTTGGGGATTCTCAGAAGTGGATTGTTTGGGAAACAAAGCCGTTTGTGATGTTCTGTAAATAATTGCACTATCCCCAGACGGCTTCGATCTTTCTTTCCCAGGTCAAAACTGGAACATGGAATATTTTGTCCATCTCCAGAAAAAAAAATCAGAAATGCTTCTCAATTTTGAGCGGCGGTGATGGACTTGATTGCTTTGAGGATGTTTGTTTGTTTGTTTAAATTCACCTGCTGCCTGAATCCCAATGGCGTCTTATTAGAAAAACAAAATAAATCCACGGTAAACAAAGAAATGCGAAGATTGACCAAGCAAAGTACAAGCAGCCCTCGACTTATGACCACAATGGAGCCCAAAATGTCTGTTGTTAAGTGAATTTTGCCTTCATTTTATGACCTCTTTTGCAACAGTTGTTAAGTGAATCGCTGCAGTTGTTAAGTGGATCTGGTTTCCCTGTTGACTTCGCTTGTCAGAAGGTCGCAAAAGGGGATCACATGACATTGGGGCTGTTGTGGCCTGTTGGCCGCGAGCTACTTCAACAGCCAAATCAGATGAGGAGGCGGTGTGGGAGTCTGGGTCAGCATCAGAGGTAAGTTCCCACCAGTTTGGACCGGTTCAGCCGAGTAGGTAGTAACTCAGTTGGCCACGCACCCATCTTGTTTTTTTGCTTCTGTGCATGCGCAGAAGTATTTTTTACATACTGCGCATATGGGCGTAGCACTCATCAAGTGTGCATGCACGCCCAAAGCACGTCCCCAAGTGAACCAGCAGTAGAAGAAGCCAGAACCCACCCCTGTCAGCATCAAGGCAACCTGAGAGCATCGATGGGGAAGAGGGAATGGAGCTGTCAGAGAGGGAGACAGAGTGGACCCTGGGCCATCCATCAGCCCTCAGATGGAGAGTCAACAGTCCCTAAGTCTGGAGGAGGCTAATGAGGAAGAGGAGGAACAGCTGGCTCAGTGTCTGACGTGCGTATGTGCATATGGCAGAGGAGAGGAGAGGAGAGCAGTGGAAATCTGTGGGCCAATCCCTGGGAAAGAAGAGCCACTGCTAGTGAAGCCCCACCCTAGCTCTGGGGATAAAAGGGGGTGGAGATGAATAGATGTGGCAGACAACTATTCACCTCCCCTGCTGGACAGACTTGTTAGCCTGCGTTGAGAGAGAAACTTTTTGTTGGGGTTGCTGGTGCTCCTAATAAAGTAATCTATTGATTTAATTACAGATGGTTTGTGGTGTTTGGGGAGCTGGCCCAGAACAGGGGCACTGCAACCATCATAAATATGAGTCAGTTGCAAAGCATCTGAATTTTGATCACATAGCAATAGCAATAGCAGTTAGACTTATATACTGCTTCATAGGGCTTTCAGCCCTCTCTAAGCGGTTTACAGAGTCAGCATATCGCCCCCACAGTCTGGGTCCTCATTTTACCCACCTCGGAAGGATGGAAGGCTGAGTCAACCTTGAGCCGGTGAGATTTGAACCGTTGAACTGCTGAACTAGCAGTCAGCTGAAGTGGCTGAAGTGGCCTGCAGTACTGCACTCTACCCACTGCGCCACCTCGGCTCTGATCATGGGGATGCTGCAATGGTTATAGGTTAATTTTTTTCAGTGCCGATGTAACTTGGAACAGTCACTCAATGAACTGCTGTAAGGCAAGGTCTATGTCAACTTCTAAAGCATTGCCATGACTATTATCAGGCTGGCATGGAAGGGGAAATTCCATGCATGCCTTCGGCTGGAGTCGGATCTCATGTCTGCAGCCTAGTTGGAGAATATGTATTATGACGCAGGACAGAAGGGAGGGGATACAGTGGTAAAGTTCAAATGCAATTAAGGGAAAGCAGTTTTAGCTCCACAGGAGTCCACGCCAGAATGTCGATCTAATAAATGATTGGATTTCTTTTGAACTTTGTCTCGAAGCTTGTAAATTAATTAGGTCGTCTTCTGGGAACTTCACAGCAAGCCAAAACTGACTTTAAAAAAATTTACAGGTTTCCTGAAGCCTGGGATCTCTGAGCACTTCCCCAATGTTTGGGCTGCTTGGAGGGAAAATCGGGCAACAGGAGATTGATTGCAGCTGGAGGTATGCGGCAATGCCAAGCAGCGATGCCTTTCTCAGAAGCAGAAGCAAGAGAAGATAAGGACTGGTGGAAATTCCCTTGTCCTAGTCCTCAGATACAGGGAAGGGTCTCAAGCAAGCTGGCAAGGGTGGACTGGAGGTGGGACTGGAAACAAGCCAGGCTCCCAAAGCCCCAGATGGAATCCCGAGGGAGTGCAGAAGAGCAACAGAGGGAGGATTTTTATTGAGCCACCCTTAATGATGAGGGCCATCATGCCACCCAAAAGAGAGGGGAGGGACATCTGATTCTGTTGAAGGGAGGAGATGCAGACTGGAGCGCAGCCCCCCTCCCCCTCCAGATAGAAGGAGAAGAGCCCAAAACGGCAACCAGTGCCTCTCCCACGCAGCAGGCAGGCTGCCAAGAGCAGGCAACTCCCTTCCTCTCTCTGAACTAGGGGTGAAGATGACCAGCCATATCAGGTGCAAGCATACCAAGGGCGACAGGAGGCTGGGGGATTAGGGCTGAATGACCCACCCCAATTCAGGGGAAAGTTTGATGGAGACTCAGACCAGCTAGCCCTATTACTTGATTTAGCTGATATCCACCTAGAATGCTATGGGCACCTCTACCCATCCCCCAAAGCCATGGTGAATACCATCGCACAGGGTCTAGAGGGAGAAGCAAGGGAATGGCTAGCCACCCTCCACAAGAGGAGAGCCCCCCAACTGCAAGACATAGATGACTTCCTGCAACTGCTAGAGGCCAGATTTGAGGAGGTGGAGGAGGACTCATATGCGGAAGAGAAACTCAGCAATCCAAAGCAGAGAGGCCGCCCCGTCAAAGAGCACATGCGTGAATTTAGGAGGGTCATAGGAAGGCTACCCTCTTTACCAGAGCAGCTGCTGGTGTATTTTTTCAGAACAAGCCTGGACAAGCAAATTGCCCAGGTAACTGCATACTGTGACATCCCAAATCAACTCTCTGAGTGGTTCTGAGTAGCAACAAAAGTCAACAGCGGGCTGCGCATCAATGACATGACAAAGCAACTGAACACACAAGAGAGAGGTCAACCCGACCTGAAACCACCCAGCTGGCAGGGATCCACAGCACCACAGCAGGCTGTGAGACCAGCCCTCCCTCGAAGTCCGCTGAAATGCTACAGATGCACGGGGATGGGTCACATGGCAGCTACATGCCCAACCCCAGGCCCAAAATCAAGGCCAGATCCACCGCCCAGGGCACGACCAGAACGAGGGCCCAAATGGATCACCAACATGTCCCAGAAAGCCCTCCAGGCTGCAAAAGCCCCTTCCCCCTCAGGCGAAAGTGATGGAACCCCAGGCAATGACAACCAGTCGCCTGAATTATATGACAGCGAGGATGAGGGAGAAAATGACCCTATGGTGAATCAATTCACCCTTTCCTTTTTCCAATACACCTCACAGCCCCAAAAACAGGAAACCAGGGGGATTTTCAAGCCCTAATAGACTCAGGCTGCACAAGGTGCTTGATCAACCTAACCACAGTCCTGAAACTGGGGATCAGAGCAAAAAGACTGGCCCACCCAATCTGGTTCGAGCAGGTCGACGGGTCCCTAATGGGAGGAGCCTATGCTACCCACCTAACTGAACCAGTGAGGCTAGAACTAGCGGATCACTGGGAAGTAATTCGATTCATAATAGCCCCCAAAATGACAGACACAGTCACACTGGGACTTTCCTGGCTAGACAAGTGGAGACCGACCATCTGGTGGCAAGGGAGTACCTGCAGACTTAGGATATCAAGGGTCCCCAACCCCTCCCACACCAGCAAGCAGGAACACCACCCATGAGAACAATTGGCAATCACATCCGACAAAACCCCAGAGGACGAACTGATTCATATAGAATATCAGGACCTCACAGAAGTATTCAGCGAGGCTGAGTGTGATGTTCTACCTCCCCACCAGGAGACAGATTGTGCCATCAAAATAATCCCTGAGACAAAACTATCCAAGCCCAAACTGTATGCCATGATGCCCCGGGAAATGCAAGAGATGCGCAAATACATAGACAAAAACCTAGCAAGGGGGTTCATTGAGCCAGCCAAGCCACCAGTCCTCTTCAAAGAAAAAAAAGATGGAACCATGAGATTGTATGTGGACTTTTGAGGGATAAATGGGGCATCTGTACACAATCTATACCCCCCCCCCCTGCTTCATGAAGGACATGCTGTCTCAACTGGCCAAGGGAAAAGTCTTCACCAAACTAGATCTCAGAGAAGTATACTACTGAGTACGTATCAGAGAGGGAGATGAGTGGAAAACAGCATTCAACTGCCCCCTAGGGAGCTTTCAATTCAAAGTGATGCCTTTTGGGCGACAGGGGCCCCCAGCGGTATTCATGCAGTTAATAAATGAGGTTGCCATGACTATTATCAGGCTGGCATGGAAGGAGAAATTCCATGCATGCCTTCGGCTGGAGTCGGATCTCATGTCTGCAGCCTAGTTGGAGAATATGTATTATGACGCAGGACAGAAGGGAGGGGATACAGGTATATAGTTCAAACGCAATTAAGCAAAAGCAGTTTTGGCTCCACAGGAGTCCACGCCAGAATGTCAATCCTAATAAATGATTGGATTTTTTAAAAACTTTGTCTCGAAGCTCGTAAATTAATTAGGTCATCTTCTGGAAACTTCACAGATTACCTGTTCTTATTCCCCAGTCTACATCAATATAGATTCATCCGGCTTCAATCAGCAGATGGATCAGTGATGTGAGTTGACATGAAAAAGTTCCTGGAGACATATGATTTGAAAGCTGTGCCTGACCTAAATGACAACCTAGGAAGCATCCACCTTTATCAATCAAATTGCTGTTATTTTTTTTCCTGAGCTCCTGTGGATGGATCAGAGACATACAATTACTTCTCCTGAGGTTTTCATTATTCTCCAGGCTGAAAGCAGACCACAGCTGACCTGTTTACCGTCTATTGTCGTAATGAGATGTTACGTTCCAGCAGCAATCACAAACGTTGTGTTCAAGATGCTATTGCTGCAGACATTGGGGCAGGGGGTGAAGGGGAAGAGAACAGCTTCTAATTTTCCACAATTTATACTAGCGGTAGATCCTCCCTGCTGTGTGTTCCTTTGCCTAAGTCAGCAAATCTCTTGTCTCCGGATGAGCTTACAAAAGAAGAGAAAAATAATCTCTATTAGACTCGACTTTAAACACTGCAGGAAAGTTGCAAACTCCTTGTCGTGCACCCACTAGTAGCACTGCTGCTGAGTAAAATAGGTGGATTTTAGAAATGAGCTGGCAATGAATGTTTGTGGTTTTAAAAATCCGACACAGTTACAACACAAAACTTTTTATTTTTATTTTCCAGGGCTGTCCAGAATTTTCAGATTTTGTGCGATCTGAACAGTACAAGTAAATAATTTGTATGGTTCCATGGTAATCCTCAAACATGACTGCAACCTTAAGTCACATATTAAGTCATGGAACAGATGTGTTGTTAAGGGTTCAATAACAATCACCCTGAAGTTCAGAGTGAGTTCTTGAGCTACAAATACAACCAAATGATGAGAGAGCAACCTGAGATGATAGAATGAAATTAATTTGCTTCATAATGCAGATTAATGTTTTTGTGTTTAAGGTTTCCTTTCATTAAAAAAGTCTGTCCATTTTTAAGCAAATATAAAACTTGCACACTAAGAAATCTGGCTTAGAATGTTTACTCCTTTTTTAAAAAAAATCATTAGAGTTTATTGTACCCTGTTTTCCCAAAAATAAGCCCTCACCGGATAATAAGCCCAATTAGGCATTTGAGCGCATGCACTAAAATAAGCCCTCTCCCAAAAATAAGCCCTCTAGGAAAATAATGCAACACAGCAGCAGCCATGAGGTGACCACACTCACCACCTCCCGCACCTCAAAAATAATGACCTAGATATAAGGCCAAGAGCTTATTTTGGGGGTCAAAAGAAAATAAGACCCTGTCTTATTTTCAGGAAAACATGGTAATACATACAAAATACAAATGAAACTAAAGATGAGAAAACAAAGGGGAAGGGGAAAATTTAGGAAGGAAAGGAAGGAAGGAAGGTGAAAGAAAAAGAAAGAAAGGGAAGGAAGGAAGGAAGGAAGGAAAGAAAGAAAGAAAGAAAGAAAGAAAGAAAGAAAGGGAAGTAGTGACTTCTGATTCATTTTGGTGCAACACAACACAAAATGCAATTGCAACCTCAACTTTTCCCTACACATTTCAAGCCAACAAAATTAATGCAATCATCCTAAAAACCTAAACTCAAATTTTCAATTTTTTTTCTTTCGAGCGTAAAGTCCAAAAACGGTTTCCAAGTGGAAAACAAAATTGGATAAGTTCTTCTCTTCAATTAAAAAAGTTAGCTTTGCCATCTCTGCCAATTTCTTCACTTTTTGTATCCGTTCATTTTTCCATTCTAGGAATTGACATTTTCTTTCCATTTTTGAGTTTATAGGAGAATATTTACTCCTGATAACAAAGTGGCATGCTTGGAAGAGGTTTGTTTGCTTTTACTTGCATTTGATTGGCCACTTTATTCTGGGCTGGAATAACCATATCTCAGGTATCATGTTCAGCATGTTAAGGAGGATTCAGACAACCTTGAATAGATTTAGAGTAGGGCGGTCAGCATGGTTACCTTGGCACAGTATATCCTCGTTAACCATTTTAGCTGCTCCTGTTCTACAATCATTCTGGCTTAATTCTAAGCCTGTTGAAGAAAATCCTGTTAGGACTGAGATCATTTTACAACAGTTTGCAAGATATTCAATCTGGATCACTGATTATCATATATTCCAGTTAGAAAATTCCACTTTTAATAGGCCTTCCTACCTTAAGTTCATTAATGGCCAGGTATTTCCCTTCTCTTGGGCAGGTCTTTGATATGTATACTTTTATGCAGTGGCGGGATTAAAATAATTTAACCACCCTCTGCCCTTATGACTGTCTGGGTAGGCATGTCTGGGTGATCATGTGACTGGGTGGGCGTGGCCAATTGAACATCACTTACATTGAGGGGCACCTCACCTCGGCAATTCTCTCCTCGTCACGCCCGGCCATGCCTCACCCTTCCCCTCTCAGCCACTTCTTGACATGCACAGCTACTGGCCCTGCCGCCCAGTCGGGCGAGCAGCTGGGTGGCCAGGTGAGCGGCTGGGCAGTGAGGAGACGGAGTGGTTGGGAGGGGAAGGGCAAGGTGGGGCCAGATGTGAGGAGGCACACTATTCAGCCGGTTTGCCAAACTGTGCAAAAAGTTAGTTACTGGTTCTACCGAACTGTGCGAACTGGTTGAATCCCACTGCCCTTATGACCAGCTGGATAGGTATGTCTGGGTGGTCATGTGACTAGATGGGCATGGCCAACTCAACATCATTCACATCGAGGGGCACCTTACCTCAGCAATCCTCTCCTCATCACACCTGGCCATGCCTCATCCTTCCCCTCCTAGCCACTTGTCATGCACAGCTCACCCAGTTAGGCAAGCAGCTGGGTGGCCAGGTGAGCGGCCGGGCAGTGAGGCAGGGAGTGGTTGAGAGGGGAAGGGTGAGGTGGGGCCAGACATGGGGAGGCACGCTATTCAGCTGGTTCACCAAACTGCACAAAAACTTAGCTACTGGTTCAACTGGACCTGTGCAAACCGGCTGAATCCCACCACTGCTTTTATGTGTGTGCATGTATGCATGAGTGCATGTATACATTCAGGCACAGAACAATCTATAGATACAAGCTCAAAGCATCAAAACGCAAATATTGTACATGCAGCTACATGATTCTATATTTCCCTTTGTCACTGTTTCTGAAACATAGTGGTTGCAAACTTTGCATAGCAATCTTGTGTTGAGGCAGGAATGGTTCTTTTTTCAAATTACTTTACTTAATCTCATTGAATAATCATGTCCTCATTTCTTTCATTCTCCTGATCCCTTTTCTGTTCTTTCTCCAGACTTGCCTAATTCAACATAATTAATGTCTATTGGAAAGCTGCAATTGAAATTAATCTTTGGCAAGTATTCCAATTCCAATCCCAATATCCAGTCACCAAATCCTCAAACATTTCATATTACAGGTAGTCGTAGATTTACAATCATTCATTTGGCGGCCAATGGAACTGGGGGAAAAAGTGACTTATGATCTTTTTTTTTTACACTTATGACTGTTGCATTATCCTCATGGTGACATGATCAAAATTAGAACACTTAGCAACTGGTTCATATTTATGATGGTTGCAGTGTCCCAGGATCATCGAATCACCTTTTGCGACCTTCTGAAAGCGAAGTCAGTGGGGAATCCAGATTGATATTTTACCCAGGTTATAACTTTTTTTGAATCTTCCAAAACTGCTTGAATCTTCCAGAAATGTTTATTCCCAGAACGGGCCTGGTTCTGTTTATTTAGCAATTGGGGTTCCAGGATTGAGATTAAAGTAGTCGGCAATTCTTCAACTAAACAATTATCCTCTGTAAAGTGAGACATGTCGTTACAGCTGGATTTATTATGCTGCTCAGAATAGATATCCTGTTAATGAAGTAACTGGGCGCCTCTTCTAAGTTCTTTTTACTTTACTCCTGTTTATTGCGTATGATTTATGAATATTCTCATCTGCCTTTTCCCTGCAGCCAGCTGCTTGGAAAAGAGAGGAAAATGGTGTCAGAAATAGGAAGATAATCATAAATAATTTCCAACCCATTCACCCGCCCCAAACTACAGATTGTGGCCCTGTTCCACAACCTGCTTAACTGGATCAATGCAAGGATGTGGAAAGATAGGGATATAAAGAGGGGAGATTGGCTCTCCCCACCTCTAATCCAAATCCAGGGAGACCTTCCCCTATGATCACCATGGAGCCCAAATTTCCCATTGCTAAGCAAGGCAGATGTTAAGTGAGTTTTCCCCCTTTCTACAACTTTTCTTGCCACCTGTCAGCTCCTCTTCATTAATTAATTAGGAAAGAAAGACCACGAGACTCCATGCGTGGAAATCAGGTGTACTTTTACTAATTAAGAATGATTAAAGGCAAAACATAGCGAAGTCTGGATATTAAGGCGCGAAAGCGATTGATATATAGAATAGCCCATTCCCCACCCCTTGGCATCACAGTCCCAGTCCAATCATAATTCTTGCAAGTGTCAGGTGTGAGATAACTTCAAAAGGCATCACGAAGATGGAACGTCGGTGCCGTTAGTCCTGGCGGGAAACACCCACGCATGCGTAGTCCGATCAGTCGGTGAAGTCCAGAACCTTCCTCCAGCACAATGAGTAACCCCTCCCAAATACCATGCCCTCCCTCCCCGTTTCATGGCAGCCGAAGCGATAGCAATGCAGAGGCTGACACCACCATTGTTAAATGAATCACTGTTTGAAAAAGCACCTTTGGGTCACTAAATGAATGGTTGTAAGTCGAGGATTAGCAGCTTTCAGGTTACTGCAAATAGTGCTGGAGCTGTAAGCTGCCTTTAAATTTGAAATAATTTGTGTATTACAAGAATTACGAAAGGATAATGACAAATCCCTTGGCTTTTTAAGTTAATGTAAACTCTTGCTAACAACTCAGTGGTGTATAGGTGGGCTTCAATTTATGGCCAAAATTGACCCCAACACTTTATGTTGCTAAGTGAGAAATTTGTTCAGTGCGTTTTGCCCCATTTTATGACTTTTCTTGCCACCGTCGTTAAGTGAATCACTGCAGCTGTTAAATTAGTAACACCGTTAAATGAATCTGGCTTCCCCATTGATTTTGCTTGTCAGAAGGTCACAAAAGGGGATCACATGAGCCCGGGGCATTGTAACCATCATATATGTGAGTCAGTTGTCAAGCATCCAAATGTAAATCACCTGACTATGGGGATGCTGCAATGGTTATAAGTATGAAAAATGGTCATAAGTCACTTTTTAAATGTCTTGTTACTTCAAATGGTCACTAAGCAAACTATTGTAAGTTGAGGACTACCTGTAACCTGTAAAACCTCTCTCAGATCAACCAACCTATGTTACAAAGTTATTGTAGATAAAAATAGATAGCAACCAGAGGTGGTATTCAGCAGGTTCTGACCAGTTCTGGATAACCAGTAGCAGAAATTTTGAGTAGTTCGGAGAACCAGCAAATACCACCTCTGGCTGGCCCCGCCCCCATCCATTCTCTGCCTCACAAGTCCCACCTGATTGGGAGGAAATGGGGATTTTGCAGTAACCTCCCCCTGGAGTAGGGAGGGAATGGAGATTTTACAGTATCCTTCCCCAGCCATGCCCACCAAGTCACTCCCACCAAGCCATGCCACTCCCACCAAGCCACACCCACAGAACCAGCAGTAAAAAAAATTGAATGCACCACTGGCAGCAACAGTACAATGTGTACCACTCTAAGATCCTGGAAGAATACAAATTTAAAATTGATTGGAAGCAGGTGGTATCTCATAAAAAGTTATGCTCAAAAAATAAAAAATCACAGAAGCAAATTGTTCCCGGAATGTTCCTACCGATGCCCCTGAATAACCTAGAGGAAGATTTTTCTCTAACTCTTTAAAAAATGTGAGGAGATGTGGCAAAGCAGGGACCACCAAGATTTTGGAGGTTTTTTTTTTCTGGTTTTGACAGGGAGTTTTCAATTTTGTTTTATTTTTAAAACGTCATTCTGCATATTTTAGAACATGCAGATTGTTTCCTACCTCAGAAGACCAGGAGTGTATGCTCCCAATATTCAACTGGGGTAGTTATATGTGCCATGGGAGCGTGGAAAGGAAATTGGGAGACCTTGCAAAGAAATGGCTAATGGGATCTATGACCTTCTCACTGTCTCCTGTTGTAGAGACTGAAATGTCCAGAATTTCCACCCAACTACATTTGTGTCAGGAGCACCAAAGCACTTCTGGGGTGAAAGGATTAACTGGTAACACCACTGTTGCCTGGGGAACGCCCAAGTTGGGTGTCTCCTTTCACGTTCCCATTAAGCTGCTCACTGAAGTGGTACCCATCTATCTCCTCACAGTCAAACTGCTAGGTTGGCAGGAGTTGAAGCAGAGGTGGTATTCAGCAGGTTCTGACCAGTTCTGGAGAACCAGTAGCGGAAATTTTGAGTAGTTTGGAGAGCTGGTAAATGCCACCTCTGGCTGGCCCTGCCCCCATCTATTCTCTGCCTCCTGAGTCCCAGCTGATCGGGAGGTAATGAGGATTTTGCAGTATCCTTCCCCTGCCACACCTGCCAAGCCACGCCATGACCACCAAGCCATGCTCACAGAACTGATTTGAATCCCACCATGAGCTGCAGGTGGGACGGAAGCTCACCCTGACACGCGGCAGCAACTGGGTCTCAAACGTGAACCTGCCGATCATCACCCCAGCCTCCTAACCACATGAGCCACTGCATTTCCTCAGAATTCCCTTACTAAAAGAAGAAAGTTGAGAGCTGGTGAGATTGCATCTTTTAATAAATAAATGCTGTTGGAAAAGGGCCAAATTCTTTTGATTACCAGAAAGCTGAGGTACATCTACTGGAAATTATTGACAGAGAAGGCTGGTCCCTCACATTTTGTCCATGGGTTTCCTGAGTGACTCTGGGAACCGAACACATCTTAAATTAATTAAAGCACTCCACTAATCTAATAGAGCTGTTTATATCCTCTAGAACAGCCCTCCCATAGCTGCTCACACTTCAGATGTCTGGATTTCAGTTCTCAGAATTTGCAGCAGT
Organism: Thamnophis elegans; assembly: GCF_009769535.1. Lineage (NCBI taxonomy): Eukaryota > Metazoa > Chordata > Lepidosauria > Squamata > Natricidae > Thamnophis > Thamnophis elegans. Next base: position 65,607,287 of record NC_045548.1, read on the forward strand.
GATCCAGCTGGGAATATTTGCAGAGGCTGTGCTAAGACATCCATAAAAATCTTTTGGGATTTGAAAGATGTGTCCTACCCTAAATAGGTTTGCGGTCCCCACCCCCAAGTGTAATCAGAACCACAACAGCAAATTCTGTGATTCATCAAACCTTAAAGAAAGGGAAGGGAATGAGTCCCCGGTTTGATATTACTTTGTCAATACACAACCGTAATTGCTTTCATTACATACAAAAATATCTGCATGACTTTTCATGTGAGAATTATAATTACCATGCATTAATCTGTGCAATTCAGGGTACGATGATGGATTCATATTCTAATCCCTTTATAAGCTCTTCCATAATTTTAATACACATGTAATAAAATTAACGTAAAGGAATTTGCTTCAGTTGGGGAAAAAAACGAGTAATCTTGTTAAGCAACCTCTCGCTTGGCATTTTAGGAACACATTTCTACTCTCTTGTGGTTTCTCTGCTCGGAATGGAAAACACAATAAGCTGAGAAGAGGAACCCAGAAAAAAATAAACCTGAATATCAGGATAATTAATTTAGAAGAGGATTCTGTCTTTCCACACCACTGTGGTCCTTTTCCAATATAATAAGATCTCCAAAAAAAGAAGGTTGATAACCCTAATTCTTTAAAATTAAAAGTTATGCCCAAAGGAGAAATTACATTATGTTCTAGAAAAATATTGCCAAACCCATGAAATGGGCATTAAAGCAACAACCGTCAACACGGATATTCAACCCATATTTGATTTTTGCAAATGTATTACCATAAAATGTTGAAAGCAATCAAAGAAGGTTTTTTTTCCACTTAAATGAAAGGGATTCCCCCCCTCAAATGACTGATGATAATAAACTGTAGGGAAGTGCAAAGATTTGAATTTAGAAGCAAGAAGATGCTGAATGAGGTCATTTATCAGTCTGGAGTTACCATCTGCATGTTGACGGTCTTCAGCTGTACATCCTTATTCCTGGCTATTCAAGTGATGTTGTCAAGGTCCTTTCCTAGTGCCTGGAGGATGCATTGCTGGGGATGAAGGATCAGCTATGGTTCAACCCTAACAAGATTGATTGGCTACGAGTCTCAGAATCCCCCATACCTGGTGATTTGACATCTTTAACTCTGGACATGCATCTTTGGAGGATTCTCCTGGACTCTTGGTTCCTGTTCAAAGAGTAGGTGTCAGCTGTGGCCAGGAGGGCCTTCACAAACATTCAGTACATCTTGTACACCAGGGGTGTCAAACTCAATTTCATTGAGGGCTGCATCAGGGTTGTGTTTGACCTGGCGGGGTGAGTGGGCATGGCTGGGTGGGTATGTCTGGGGTGAGCATGGCTAACTTGACATCTTGCAGCCTGCACATGGCCCTCCCAGGCTCCGTTTTCAGCTGCAGCACCCTCCTGCAGCTCCATCTTCACTGGCAGAGGCACCATGGACTGGTCCTTCATTGTTTCCAGGGTGGCCTTGTGGGACAGATCCAAGCATCCCGCAGGCCAGATCCGGCCTGTGGGCCTCGAGTTTGACACTCCTGTTGTACACTCTTTGTTCCCTTTCCTAGATCAGGAGGTACCTCCCAATTTGACTACTGCAATGCTCTCTATATGGGGCAGCCTTTGAAGTCCATTAGAGCAAGTGCCATATGATACCACTGGTGTACACAGTATTGTCCTCAGTAGGCTTCCGGGAGAAATTCAAGTTGCTAGTTGTTACCTGTAAAGTCCAAATGGCATGGATTTCAATCACTTGTGAAGCCACCTATCCCAATAGCTTTTGCTTATCCTACTAGATTTGGTGGGATGGGTATGCTTTGATTCTCCTGGTGAAACAGTGTCACCTGATGAAGTTTCAGAAACATCTCCCATCTTCTTCTCCATCGTAGTATCCACCTTATAGAACAGTCTCACTCCAGAGGTATGGATGGCCCCAATACTCTTGGCTTTCAGGAAAGCAGTGGAGACCTGGCTTTTCCCACAATCAACTTTCTCATGACTTTTCTTTTAGTGTTCAAAGCAGCACAGAATTTCTTTGCCCTTCCAAAAAGTAATTCATTCCTTTAAAACAGCTGCAGCGTGGCCTTGCTGTGTTCAATATAACCAGAAAAAATATTTCCTTAAAATAAAATCAATATGTTTTTTGGATTACTTTTTCTTTAGACGCGCTGTATAGTATTTCTTTATCTTTATTGTAGGTTTCTGTGTTAACAGTCATAAAGACGTAAGGAGTATTTTCCCAGACATGGAAATTTTATATATCAAAGTCGGTAGGCTTTGAGTAACTGAGAACTAGAGCTTTTTTGCTTCGTGTTTTGGACAAACTTCTTGGAGTCTGACAAATCCATTACTGAAATATGAAGACAGATTTTTGCAAATCCCTTTTAAAAAGAAATATATACTATTCTTGTCATTCTTGGACATCCATATGTTCAAAAGTAAGTTACATATGTAGTTGGTTAAGATTCGTTCACATTACTGGTGTGTAGAAATCCCTCTATCTGCCTCAGTTTCTTATTTACTTAAAAATTGGCAGAGATTGAACTGGAAAGTTGAACTGGAGGAAAAGGGGGCCTGAATAAGGAGTGTACTCTGTAGTTCTGTCTTATTTCTCAGTTATTGATTGTGAGTTCTTCCACCTAGAGAAGTTAATGTATTATCCATGTATCTTTGAGCCAGATGAAGATTATACCAGCAAAAATGTTGACCATCCTTATTAACAACTAGCCGATAACCCGGTGTTTCTCTGGGTATTTATTTATAGGGGAAAATGTAATTTCTAATGTTGGACCAAATGTAATTTTAAATGTTGGATTTTCCCCCTTTCCAGAGGGAGCACCCTTGTGAAGCCATTACCATGGCAACTCCACTGTGCTACACAGTAGAATCCATTTTAAGGCACAACAGGCTGTATCTTAACAGAACACACACACGAAGGAGTTTTAGGGGTATCTTACCCCCATAATATTTGTTTCCAGAGAGTAAGTAATCTGTGTACCAACTTTGGTTGAAATTGCTTGAAGCGTTCTAGAGTTATGCTGGAACATGCAAACATACAGTCGTTTTTATATATATAGATTCCTATCCTGCTTCAGGGATGATGCTTTGTATTCTGTCCTCACTACAAGTTAGTCTGTGTGCAGCTCGACATGCAGCTAAACCCACCTATCCTCCAATAAAACAGATTGTGTGCGTAGATCTGAATGCTTTATTGAAAGAACAGAATATGGTGAAACTGGGGGAAATAGGAATACATACAATGAGAACCAAATGCAAGATAGTATTGAGTTACTGATGAACATAACAATTAATAAATACAAGTAATTTAAATCTTAGCAGTGATGCTCTATGTGTGGGATGTGGGTTTGTCCTTGGATGACTATGTGCCACAGATTAAGATGGATTCTTCTTTGTGCTTCTGCCTTCTCCAAATGCTAAAGGAAATGGCGTCTGGCTTCCCAGTGTGCACTTCTTTTGAGCGGGAAGGCTGATGAGTAATGAGATGGGGTCAGTTTCAACAATATATTTGGTATTTGTCTCCCCGACCACTAGAGGGGGCTAGAGAGCAACAACAGTATATAAAAATTATATGCTGGGGCATGACACTTCTAATTGGTACTGTCCTTGCTATGCAAGCCACATTAAGGACACGGAATGATGGATTTCCCCCAGCCTTGTTCATTCCCAAAATATCCTTAACCACTGGGAAACATCTGCTAATCATGCTCCCTAAACAAGGGCTGAGACTGGAGGAGAAGCAGGTTTTAACAGATGAGCTAGACTGACAAGGTTTAGCCATTTGTTAAAACTCACACTGTTTTTTGTGCAAATCTTTTATGTGGATGGGTCAAAGTCCAAGGGAAGAATCCCTTATTATCACCATGGCAAAAATGTGTTGGGAGAAGATGGAAAATATGACTTTAAAACAGGCTTTAAAACATTAAGCTGCTTCAGCTATTTTTTTAATTACTTATTCTTATTAGACTAATGCCCATTTCAACGAGGCAGATGTTTCCCAGTGGTTAAGGATATTTTGGGAAGGAAACAAAGCTGGGGGAATCCATGTGCTTAATGTGGCTTGCATAGCATGGACAGTACCAATCATACGTGTTATCCCTGGGACAGGACAGGAATTGTTAACAGGGATGCTCAACGTTTTGCTGGTATAGTTTTCAGCTGAGCTAAAGAAGACATGAAAATGAATTTCTTAGTAAGACCACACTTGGAATATTGCATCCAATTTTGGTTGCCACAATATAAACAAGATGTTGAGACTCTAAAAAAAAGTGCTGAGAAGAGCAACTAAGATGATTAGGGACTGGAGGCCAAAACACATGAAGAACAGTTGCAGGAATTGGGTATGTCTAGTTTAATGAAAAGGAGGACTAGGGGAGACATGATAGCAGTGTTCCAATATCTCAGGGGCTGCCACAAAGAAGAGGGAGTCAAACTATTCTCCAAAGCACTAGGAGGCAGGACAAGAAAAAATAGATAGAAACTAATCAAGGAAAGAACTAACCTAGAACTAAGGAATTATTTCCTGATGGAAAAATTTATCTGTGAAACAACTTGCCTCCAGAAGTTGTGAATGCTCCAACATTGGAGGTTTTAAAGAAGAAATTGGTCAACCATTTGTCTGAAATGGTATAGAGTTGGTATACAGCAGCGGATTAAAACCTCCAGTGTTGGAGCACCCACAACTTCTGGAGGCAAGCCATTCCAGTCCCCTAATCATCTTTGTTGCTCTTCTCTGCACTCTTTCTATAAATTTTTTTGTAATTTTAATAGATTTGTATGCCGCCCAATCCCGGAGGACTCTGGGCGGCTTACGTAAAAGCAATTTAAAAAATATTTAAAAAGATTAAACATCATGCCCAAACATCATTTTTATATTGCGGCAACCAAAACTGGATGCATAAGGTCGATCAATTTCAGACGCAAGGAATCAGAAGAACTTTGTGAATAGGCCTAGGCAGTTTCTTCATTGTTGATCTCCTATATTACAAGAATCTCACCAGGCTGGCTGCTGCATTCCCTAGGGAACCAACCAATAAGGCTTGCCTACAGGGGTGAAATGTTCTGAACTCTGCTACTGGTTTGCTTCGCGTACGCCGAACCGGTAGTAAAAAAATTTAAATTTTTTTAAAAAGTAAAAAAAAAAAAAAAAGTTCCGATGATCCGCTGTGCGACAATCAGCTGTGTCGTGCAATTTCTAGTGAATATAAATCACACAACACAGCTGATTGTCACATAGCTGACTACTGGTTCGCCCGAACCGGTAGCATTTTTTTTTACTACCGATTCAGGCAAACTAGTAGCATTTTTTACTACTGGTTTGGGTCAACTGGGCCGAACCAGTAGCATTTCACCCCTGCTTGCCTAGTCTGATCTATGATGTGGAGCACCTCCATGCTGGCACACCTCTTTATTCCCTCTCCCCCCTCCCAGTCCTTTAGCTGGTGATTCCACCACAATAGAGAGCAGTTGCCAGTGAACAGAAAGGAAGGATAGTCTAATTAATAGCCATTAGACCCGTGATGGTGAACCTTTTTGGCACCAAGTACCAAAACTGGAATGTGCGCGCAGTGGTTAAATGCAGCACTGCAGGCTACTTCAGCTGACTGCAGTTCTGCAGTTTGGCTGTTCAAATCTCACCGGCTCAGGGTTGACTCAGCCTTCCATCCTTCCGAGGTGGGTAAAATGAGGACCCGGATTGTTGTTGGGGGCAATATGCTGACTCTGTAAACCTCTTAGAGAGGACTGAAAGCCCTATGAAGCGGTATATAAGTCTAACTGCTATTGCTATTGCTATTCATGCATGCTCCTGCGCCAGAAACTTGAAGACCAGCTGGCCGGCACAGGCATGCCTGTTGTTTGGCTGGTTTTGCCCATTTTTTGCTGTTTTTAGAATGTTTTTTGAGCCAAAAACAGCTTGAAAAACAGCTTGAAAATGGCCTGAAAAATGGCATGGTTTTTTGGCCACTTTCAGCCCGTTTTCCATTGCTCTGATGCCCATGAAGACCAACTGGCTGGTGCACATGTGCATGCTGGAAACTAGAAGAGCAGCTGGTGATTAAAGCACGTCGCTGACGTCATCAGCAGCGCGACAACAACGACTGCGGAGAAAAAAGGGAGCTTTAAAAAGTGCTTTTAAAGCAAGCCGATTCACGTAAAGGTAAGGGTTAGGCTTGGGGTTAGGGTTAGGTTTAGGGTTACGTTAAGCGTTAGGGTTAGGTTTAGGGTTAGGTTAAGGGTTAGCGTTAGGTTTAGCGTTAGGTTAAGGGTTAGGTTTAGGGTTAGGTTAAGGGTTAGGTTAAGGGTTAGGTTTAGGGGGGTTAGGTTTAGGTTTACGCGTTAATTTTAGCTTTACCGCTCACAGTGTACTTTTTTCATCGCGCTGTGATGACGTCAGGTACGCGGTTTCGTCGAGCGCGCTTTAGTTGACCGCGGTTTTGTGGTGGAACCGCCCATGCCCACAGAGAGGGCTCTGTGTGCCACTTCTGGCACGCATGCCATAGGTTTGCCATCATGGCTCTAGACAGATCCCAATGGACGATTACAAAAGCATGCGCACTGTTGGCCAAAGAACCAGCAGCAGAAAAAAAGACCCACTTACCGTACTTCCCACAATCGGGGAAAAAGGAAGACGAGCTTTTAGACAACCATACTTCCATTCTTTTTAGTTTCAAAAGCCAAGAATGATGGTCCAGCAGAAAAGATTTAGAGTGCAGTTTTTTAAGATTATAATGCACTTTTTCCAGCCTAGGGGAGAACTCTTCCTCTGAGGTAGTGCTTTCCAGGAGAAAGGCTATTCTCCTGGATCCTTGAACGAATTTCATTGTAAAGTTTTTGCCTACGGTTGTTGATCTCTTAAACTGAAGCAGCTGGGCCTGTATACTTTAACATGAATTAGAACATCTGGCCCTTATCTTTCCTGAGAACTGTTAAACATTATAAATGTTTAAAGAAGAGCTCCCTTGGTTACCACAGCTGGTCATTCAATATGAGGTACCCTTGCTGGGAGGAAATGCTAGATCCCCGTTATCTATGTATGGTTTCCAAGCATGTTTATTAAGGTGTCCATGGGTTCTTGCATGGAGGCACCAAAGGACAGCAAACAATGAGAGGTGTGTTGCCCATTTTTAATGCAAATCCTACCTATGATGTTCTTGTTTGCGATGCAAATGCAAAAGGGCAGGGCTTGTGTTGTTTTGTTATGAAACAGGTTTTATTATTTTGGCATCCTGATTAGCTGTGGTGCACTCAGAATTCAGAACAGAGTCACAAAGACTTTCCCGCATTGCTCAAAAATCTTATCTTGAAATCTAGCTCTGTGAATTTGTTTTGGTCCACCTGATTAGGATTTCTGAGGAATTATATTCCCAAAAGGCTGGAAAGTGCCAAGCTGGGGAAGACTGATCTGTATCAACAGCAGCTGAGAACGTATTTATGGCTATAATGAAACACAAGGCTTCCTCTAACGTTTTCTAACTTCTAAACATGATTTCACTCCAGTGAACTTTTTGCTGGACAGGTGGTCCTCAACTTACGATGACAATTGAGCCCCAAATTTGTGTTGCTAAGCGAGACTGATGTTGAAGGAGTTTTGCTCCATTTTACGACCATTCTTTTCCACAGTTGTTAAGTGAATCGCTGACTTGTTAAGTCAGTAACACCATTGATCAGTGAATCTGGCTTCCCCCTGGACTTTGGTTGTCAAAATGTCACAAAAGGTGATCACACAAATCCTGGGGACACCGCAACTATCATGAATACATGCTAGTTGCCAGGAGTCCAACTTTAGATCATGTGACCATGGAGACGCTGTAGTGGTCAAAACTGTGAAAAAAGATAATAAGTCACTTGTTTTTCAGTGCTATTGTAACTTTGAATTGTAACTTCAGTGCCGTTGTAACTTCGAATGGTCACTAAACAAATGGTTGTAAGTCAAGGACTGACTGTATACTGTGTTTATTACTACAGTATCCTAGCCTGGAGGTCAGCAACCTTAAACACTCAAAGAGTCAAAGGGGTCCTAACTGGAAGCCCCCCTTCAATTCTGGAGCTGACCAGAAGTCCGGTTCCCCCACCATAGAGTCTCTTTCTAGCGCAGCATTCTTTTTCCTCAATCTGTCCTAACCAAAAGCCCTATCAATTGTGGAGCTGACCAAAAGACCCACCCCTTGCCATAGAATGTCCTCCTGGTGCGCCCTGCTTTCCCTCCCCTAAACCGGAAGCTCCTCTAAAAATTGTGGTGACAACTGGCGACAGTTGAGGGATGAAAGAGCCACATGCAGCTCCAGAGCTGCAAATTGCTGACCCCTGCCCTAACCTGGTCTTTATCAATCATAGCAACTTTAACGTGCATGAACTTCACATCAGCATAGCCTGGATTGGCCATGTTGGCTAGATCACGAGTGCTGATGTCCGATATTTGGACTGGAACATGCTTGGCCTGTGTCAGCCTTAGAGATAGACCAGTTCAGCACAAGGATTCCAGGAGAGCAAATTTATTGTTGTTGGACTTAAACACTTAAACGTGAAAACCTGCCAGAATTTCTCTCCACCCTCTCTTTGATCAAACAGATTCAATGTCAGTTTATTCTGAGCGTCCTTCTCCTGCTTTCTACTTTCCCATGACTGAGTTCTCTCTTACTGCTGCCTTCTGTTGTCCTCCAAAGTGTTTTTCCAAAAGGCAACAGAACTTTCTTTGTTTTTCCTTGAAAATGTTTCGCTTCTCAGCCTAGGGACTTCTTCAGTTCTGGTTGAATGGTGGGAGGAATAGAGGTATGTTTTCAAGGAAAAAAACCCAAGAAAGTCCAATTGTTTTTTTTGGGAAAAGCACCTTTGGGACAACCATGACCTGGATGACTGAGAATCGCCATAGCTGTTGCCTTCCATTCTTTTTCAAGATGATCTCTACATTCCTTAGCACTGTGTGTGTTAGGTTGCATATTAGATTCATCCAAATCTTGGGTTATAGGTCGCAATGTTGGCTTGTGTGTAATATTTATACCCATCCTTTCTTCCCCAAGAGCAAGAGGGCATACACAGCATTTCCCCCCATTTTTGAAGAGAGAGAAGGAGAGAGAGGAGAGAAAGAGAGAGAGAGAGAGAGAGAGAGAAAGAGAGAGAGAGAGAGAGAGAAAGAGAAAAAGAAAGAGAAACAGAGGTGGGTTCCTACCAATTCGCACCTATTCAGTAGAACCGGTTCGTCAAATCTACCAAACCGGTTAGAAGAGGTTCCACCAGTGGGCCCGGAAAGCAGGCCACACCTACAGAAGAGGTTCCAAAAAATTTTGAAACCCACCACTGGTCCTTGGATATGATTATTCTACACTATCATGCTCATATTTATAAAACTCAGTGCCTCTGTGAAAGGTAAGGATGACTACTGTGTTTGTGGTGCAATCAGAACATTGCGTGTGTTGAAGTTGTTTTAACGCAAACCGAAGATGCCTTTTAAAAAACAAGTTTGCATCATATTCTTATGCATGCCAGTGCTGTGTGTGAGGTAATTTAAGGTGGTTCTGACAAGTGTCGTCGGCATCTTCATATCCGGTCACATGGGAGGCAAGCCACTCCCATCCGGTCACATGGGTGGCAAGCCACTCCCACAAAAGTGGCTACACCCACAGAGTAGGTTCGAACAATTTTTGAAACCCACCACTGCCCCGAATGATGCCACAACTGAACCCAAAATTTCTGTTGCAGGGCAAGCAAGTAAGTAAGTAAGTAAGTAAGTAAATAAGTAAGTAAGTAAGTAAGTAAGTAAGTAAGTAAGTAAATCTTTATTATGGTCAAAGACCAGCAATCCAGATTAGTTTTTACAATATGTTAAAAAGTACTGACATTAAGATATAATTAAAAAGTATTTACTTTAAAAGTGGAAAATAACATACATGTTCTCAGATTGTTCGGGTCACTCCCTAGTTTACCTGGGTGCAACGCTGTTAAGTATAGGAGTAAATACAATGGTCCAAAGATTGTTAGAGATCCTGTTGCAGGGCAGTTTTTAATTGCACTTCACATCATTTTATCACCTCTCTTGCCGCAGTTGTTAAGTGAATCATTACAGTCATTAAGTAAATCTGGTTTCCACTGACTTTGCTTGTTGAAATCTGGCTGGGAAGTTTACAAATGTTGATCACATGACCCTTGGATGGTGGAACTGTCACAGATACATGCCAGTTGCCAAGTGCCTAGGTTTTGATCACGTGACCATGGGGATGCTGCAATGGTTGCAAGTGTGGGAAGTGGTCATAACTTCAAATGACAACTAAGCAAATGGTTGTAAGTGGAGGATTACCTGGACGGGTGTCCAGGTAATCCTCGACTTACAACCATTCATTTAATGACTGCTCAAAGTTACAATCGCACTGAAAAAGTTGTGTGCTGGAAGGGCTCCTACCAGGTCATCAAGAACTATTTGTGAAATTGTGCAATCTAGCTTTGAGCAGAGCTGAACCTCTAAGCCTGTTGGGCCAATCATCTGTTCTATGGAGTCAGCAGGGCAGTGGTGGGTTGTAAGTGGTACACCCTGGTACCGGAGTACCGGAGCCTGCCCGGAGCACCAGATACCATTCTGGTACAGAATGGCCCATCAGACTCCAGGACTGGCCCATGTTCCTCCTCAACCTCCTCACTGTCTGAATCTGCCACCAGCTCTGCTGATAGGCCACAATCATCTCAGGAATAAGGTAAGAATCTAAGAAAATGTAATTTTTCATGCTTATTAACCCAGATGTCTATAATTCCCCATTTACAAATCTGCATTGATTTTCCCTTTCAAGAAATCTTGATGTAACATCAGTAAATATGAAGCAATTATATTTGTCTGAGAATAGATTTAGCTGCCCTCTATCACAAGTTTGTTTATCCTGGAATATACCATAATTTCACAATGTAATCCTATAATTATTACTTTACACTATGAATACAAAAATGTAATTCTCAAGTTGCTATTTTACAGCAACCAGATTTATGTTTGATTGTAATCCACAGGATTTTTTTTTTAAAAAAAGAAAAATGAAACAAAAGATTCCTAATCAATTCAAACTGTAGTTATCCAAGAATTACTTTCAGATTTCAACCAAAGCCAATCAATACGGTAATTTAGCTATTACACTATGTTTTTAGCCTAAAGGCAAGGGCTATTCCTGTTCTGTTTTAATGAAAGTTTCAGAAGAAAGTTTGGAAAATTGGCTTTTCAACCTCTTTCCATAATTATTAGTAAAATGAAAGGACATCGCTTTGCCGAGCAAAATTCAAATTTACAAGATCCTAATTTAACTTGATTAACGCGAGAACATAAAACTTTAGAAGATAAACCACTTGAAAGCATATCTGGAATACAAAAAAAAAAAAATCCCTACTCATTTGCAATTCAACTACACAGACTCAAATATTAGGCCTCTTAAAACTTAGAAATTGCCTTGAAAAGATACGTTTTATGATGGAGGGAAAATAGCTTTTAAAAAATTACTATTATTTTACCTTCTGAAAATAAACTGTTCCTACCTCTGTGACTAGTTGGAATGAATTCAGTTAAAGAAAAATAATCTAGGTTTTTTTTTACTGCCCAGTTAGTAAGATACTGTGCCAGTCTAATAGTTTTTATTTTATTTATTTTTTACAATAAGAATCCGTAGATAAAAAAGGAGAAGCGCTTATACTCACAGTTTCTCCTTTTATGCAAGGAAGTTGCAAGCACCTTCCACTAACTTTCAAAACTGTTGAAATAAATTTATTAATGCTCTTTGACAAATTTTATTAATACAATGTTTGAAGTTTCTCTTATAAAGTGAGTGCATGGTTGTGTGGGAATAGGTATGAACCAGTGGTGGGATTCAAATAATTTAACAACCGATTCTCTGTCCTAATGACCAAGTGGGTAGGCGGGGCTTAGTGTTCATGTGACCTTGTGGGCATGGCCAACTCAAAGTCACTCAGGTCGATGGGCACTTCGCCTTAGCTGTTACAATGTAATAAGGGTTAAGCGGAGAGGCAGTTTCTGTAAGCAGGGTAATAAAGATGAGGCTAGAAACAACACCAGAATGTTTCCTTCCTGCCTTCCTGACAGGATTAGCCCTGTAAAGTGGGAAAAAAACCAGAAGATTTCTGCCAACAACTGGTTCTCTGAACCTCTTAGAAAGTTAAGGACCGGTTCTCCCGAATAGGTACAAACTGGCTGAACCCCACCACTGGTATGAACACTAGTGTAACATTTTCAATCATGAAGTCTCTCTAACTTTTTGTGACACTATTGGACTGTACCAGTGATGGCTAACCTTTTCTAGATTGAGTGCCAAAACAGACCCGAACCCCCAAAATGCAATGTGCATGCGGCTCTGCACATCTGTCCCGCCCCCTGCGCATGCACACCTGCATTTTGAATTGAATGGGGGGACCCCTTTGACTCTTTGAGTGTTTAAGGTTGCCGATCTCCGGCCTAGGATATTGTAATAATAAACACAGTATACAGTCAGTCCTTGACTTACAACCATTTGTTTAGTGACCATTCGAAGTTACAACGGCACTGAAGTTACAATTCAAAGTTACAATAGCGCTGAAAAACAAGTGATTTATTATCCTTTTTCACAGTTTTGACCACTACAGCGTCTCCATGGTCACTGATCTAAAGTTGGACTCCTGGCAACTAGCATGTATTCATGATAGTTGCAGTGTCCCCAGGATTTGTGTGATCACCTTTTGTGACATTTTGACAACCAAAGTCCAGGGGGAAGCCAGATTCACTGATCAATGGTGTTACTGACTTAACAAGTCAGCGATTCACTTAACAACTGTGGAAAAGAACGGTCGTAAAATGGAGCAAAACTCCCTTAACATCAGTCTCGCTTAGCAACACAAATTTGGGGCTCAATTGTCATCGAAAGTTGAGGACCACCTGTCCAGCAAAAAGTTCACTGGAGTGAAATCATGTTTAGAAGTTAGAAAACGTCAGAGGAAGCCTTGTGTTTCATTATAGCCATAAATATGTTCTCAGCTGCCGTTGATACAGCTCAGTCTTCCCCAGCTTGGCACTTTCCAGTCTTTTGGGAATATAATTCCTCAGAAATCCTAATCAGGTGGACCAAAACAAATTCACAGAGCTAGATTTCAAGATAAGATTTTTGAGCAATGCGGGAAAGTCTTTGTGACTCTGTTCCGAATTCTGAGTGCACCACAGCTAATCAGGATGCCAAAATAATAAAACCTGTCTCATAACAAAACAACACAAGCAACACAAGATGTAAACTTGTTTTTTAAAAGGCATCTTTGGTTTGCGTTAAAACAACTTCAACACATGCAATGTACCACAAACGCAGTAGTCATCCTTACCTTTCACAGAGGCACTGAGTTTTATAAATATGAGCACGATAGTGTAGAATAATCATATCCAAGGACCAATGGTGGGTTTCGAAAAATTTCAGAACCTCTTCTGAAGGTGTGGCCTGCTTTCCAGGTCCACTGGTGGAACCTCGTCTAACCGGTTCGGTAGATTTGACGAACCGGTTCTACCGAATAGGCGCAAACTGGTAGGAACCCACCTCTGATTCGGGGACTAACTGTACAGCTATGAACATCTTAAACCTGACCCGCAGGTGAGAACAAAGACAATCTTATGTGTGCACAGTAATGGAATGGGATGGCCAAGATCCATGGAGATCTATGGAGATTCTCATCTAGGTAATAGTTGTCCCAAAGCTGCTTTTTCAAGAGGCAACTGGACTTTCTGGATTTTCTTTGAAGATGTTTCGCTTCTCATACTTACCTGACAGGGGAGATACCTTGATCATGAAGGAGGTTTTGCCAGGGTGAGGCTCATCCATTGCATTCCAGGTGCACTCCGGGTGTGCTGACCTATGAGACTTTCCCAAATGTGGGACACTCAACTGCATAATTTGTAGTAGTGGGGGACTGCTTTCACGCTTTCCCCTGTAAATTTTTAACTAATCAAAGAAAGAAGCAACCTGGAATTAAGGAGACATTTCCTGACAGTGAGGACAATTAACCAGTAGAACAGCTTGCCTTCAGAAATCGTGGACGCTCCATCACTGGATGATTTTAAGAAGAGACTGGACAGTTACTTATATGAAGTAGTATAGGTTCTCCTGCTTGAGCAGGAGGATGGACTAGAAGACCTCCAAGCAGTGGTGAGATTCAGCCAGTTCTCACCACTTCAGGAGAACCAGTTGTTAACTTTCTGAGCAGTTTGATGAATTGGTTGTTGGAAGAAATCATTAGGGCAGAAAACTGGTTCTTAAATTATTTCAATCCCACCACTGTCTCCAAGGTACCTTCCAGCTCGCTCATTCATTCATTCATTCATTCATTCATTCATTCATTCATTCATTCATTTATCCAAGAAGCTTCTTCAGCTCAGACTGGATGGTGGGGAATGGAAGGATTTATACTTCTTGCAGGTAGCTGGTCATCTGCATACTTTTAGAGAATTGTTGAGGCCACTTGGAGGTTTATATGTGTTCTCAAGGTCACCAAAGTAATGCAGATGGGTGTAGATCAGTGGTGGGTTTAAATTTTTTTTAGAACCTCTTCTGTAGGTGTGGCCAGCTTTGTGGGAGTGGCTTGCCAGCCATGTGACTGGGTGGGAGTGGCTTGTCAGCCATGAGCCGAGGTGGTGCAGTGGTTAGGGTGCAGTACTGCAGGCCACTTCAGCTGACTGCTACCTGCAGTTCAGAGGTTCAAATCTCACCGGCTCAAGGTTGACTCAGCCTTCCATCCTTCCGAGGTGGGTGAAATGAGGACCCAGACTGTGGGGGCGATATGCTGACTCTGTAAACTGCTTAGAGAGGGCTGAAAGCCCTATGAAGCGGTATATAAGTCTAACTGCTATTGCTATGTGGCTGAGTGGGAGTGGCTTGGCAGTCATGTGACTGGGTGAGCGTGGCCAACTTGTAAAATGTGGTGAAACTCACTTAACGACACTCTTGCTTATCAACCAAAACGTTGGCTCAGAAACTCTGGCATTTGAAGCACGCAAATCTTAAAGCTGTCAAGTTACAAGACCCTTGCACCCCTGGCCCTTTAGAAAAAAAAACCCCAGGAGTGTTCAAACCTGACAGCTTTAAGACTTGTGGACTTCAACTCCCAGAATTCCTCCTCTCGCTCTTCATCTTGATGATGTGCGGATGGGTGGGGGGGGGAGGGAGCTGGAACCGGTTCTAAATGGCACTGTAGATTTGCGAAACCTCTTCCATAGAAGAGGTTAGAACTGGCAGGAATCCACCCCTGGTGTAGATCCTTCTTGGAACTGCTGAAAGGACTGTGTTGTAGGCTGGAGATAGATGATGCCTTATTCCTCGTCCTCAGTTGAGAGAGGGCTGTTCAATTTTGACACAGAAGGTCTCTTTGACTCTTCTTTCAAACCAGCGGTCCTCTAATTATTAAATGTATGAGGGAAAAGAGCCCCCGTCTGCCATCTGCAAGACAAATTCTATAACCATATCTGAGGCCACTAATAAAGTCCAGAGACAAGTAGGGCATTAAGAATAGCTTCGAACATGTTTTGTCTGCTTGGAACACTCGCCGAGATAGATGGGAAGAATGCTGTGTGTGCCACACATCAAAATTCACATCAAATGAAACTTGCCTTTCTGCCAAGACTGTGTTCAACATCATGGTCTGTTCAGCCAGTTACCAGAGAAGGGTATTTGGGATACATACTTCTGTGGGTTGTGGGAACCAGCCCAAAACGACCTCCTTTGATATAGCAAGTGCACATGTGAAGCCAATTTACCGAAGGCTCATGCTTTGATTTCAGTTGCTCGTTGTTGCTCTTATGTCTAGAATCTTGAAAGAATAAAAACCCATTGGAATAGCAATGGGAAGTAATTAAAACATGCTGTCAATGGCATCGCGGTACAGTCGAAGTATTAGAAGCAGTTCTCCAACCCCACATAAAAATGCAGTTAGGAGAAAAAAATAAATAAATCAAATTGGCTTTCCCAATACCTCCCTCCCCCTCCCCAAAAATCATTCGTAGCTCCTCTGCTTTCCTAAGCCTCAAAAGAATAAGTTAGCCAGGTAAACCTTCTTGAGATGTTCATTTCCTCAGCTAGGGTAGTACTATCAAGAATGGTCTCTGTGTCTTTGGGTCTCTTACAAGATTATTTTAATCATATTCTTTTCATTAGAATAGAATAGAATAACAGAGTTGGAAGGGACCTTGGAGGTCTTCTAGTCCAACCCTGTTTAGGCAGGAAACCCTACACCACTTTAGACAAATGGTTGTCCAACATCTTCTTAAAAACTTCCAGTGTTGGAGCATTCACAACTTCTGGAGGCAAGTTGCTCCACTGATGAATTGTTCTCTTGCCAAGGCTCTGGTCCTCATGGATTCCAGAAGAAAGAAAAATGTATGGGGCAGGTATTTTTTAAAGATCCAATGGCAAGGAATAATGCGTTCATATTTATTTTGTTTGTTTTTTCAAATTTTATTTATACATTTTTCCTTAAATATACATAGGTTCTTAATGAACAGTGTATTGTCTGAGTCATTTTAAGTTTACAGAATAATAATTTTGATAATAGTAAAATAATAATAATAATAACAACAGCAATAATAATAATGTTTGCTTATTTATAGTAGTAATTTTTCATTCCTTTACTTATATATAATGGTGATTTTTCATCTTCTAATTTCTACCTCTTTTATCTATCCCCTGATAAACATATCCCATGTGAAACAATATTCTGTTCCTTCCCTGTCTTTTATTTTTAATATCAATCTATCCATCTCCTCACGCTTATTTAGGAGTTTCTCCAACTGATTGGTCAGTTGGGAAGATAATAGGAATTTGGGGAAATACATTTCTTTCACATGTGAAATATAGCAAGTTAGAGAAGGCTATAAAAGTTCTAAAAGACTTCTGTCAGATCAATCCTGAATGCAGTGGTGAAATTCAAATCTTTTTATTACTAGTTCTGTGGGTGTGGCTTGGTGGGCATGGTGTGGCTTTGTGGGTGTGGCTTGGTGGGCGTGGCTTGGTGGGCATGGCAAGGGAAAGATACTGCCAAATCTCCATTCCCACCCCACTCTGGGGCCAGCCAGAGGTAGCATTTGCTGGTTCTCCGAACTACTCAAAATTTCCACTACTGATTCTCCAGAACCTGTCAGAGCCTGCTGGATTTCACCCCTGCCTGAATATCTATGAATATTCTCAGTTAGCAATTTAAACTAGTATTATTAAGTGAATAAGGCTACAGTTATAAAGAAATGAGAAGAAAAATTGGTAGAAACTTAACCAAAGGTGGCATTTCTTAGTTTTTTGAAGAGGTATAAGGAGACTCAATCACTACAACCTCACACTGGTAAAGGCAGGAAAGGGTGCACAACAGCAAGTGATGATAGAAGAATTAAGAGACTCTGCCTGTGTCATCTGGGTGCATACAAGATGAAATGGTGCAATGTGAAGTGAAATTGATTGCAAGGACTGTTCAGCGCAGCGTGCAGAAATTTGGTCTAAAATCTAGAAATCCTTGGGAAAAAAGCCACTTTTATCTCTCAGACAATGGTTAAAAAGACGAAACTGGGCTAAAACCCATGTTACTTGGACAGAGGAACAATGGGACAGTGTTATTTGGAGTGATGAGAATGGTGTTATCAAACCTAATAAATACTGTACACTTTTTCCACAGTTTTGGCCACTGCTGTAGATGATATTAGCACTTATTTGTATATATATGCGTATGTGTGTGTATGCATATAGGTATGCATATCCATATGTCTGTCTGTCTGCCTGCCTGCCTGCCTGCCTGCCTGCCTGCCTGCCTGCCTGCCTGCCTGCCTGCCTGCCTGCCTGCCTGCCTGCCTGCCTGCCTGCCTGCCTGCCTGCCTATCTATCTATCTATCTATCTATCTATCTATCTATCTATCTATCTATCTATCTATCTATCTATCTATCTATCTATCTATCTACACCTGTAGTATGTAAGTCATCATTTGAGAACTAGCATGGGATAGTCAGTGGATACCTTACTGTCTTCCACAATTGGTCTAGAATTTTAGATCTACAGAGAATGTGAATGGACTCGCTGATTCACATACCATAGTAAATGTAGGTCTATCCCAATATAAGCATTCTAATTTTTAAGGTAATTTTTATTGTTTATGGTTAAAAGAATTGGATAGATTTTAAAAATAATATGTAAATAAATAAAATTGATTTACTAATAAGAGCTGAGGTGGCGCAGTGGTTAGGGTGCAGTACTGCAGGCCACTTCAGCTGACTGTTATCTGCAGTTCAGCGGTTCTAATCTCACTGGCTCAGGGTTGACTCAGCCTTCCATCCTTCTGAGGTGGGTGAGATGAGGACCCAGACTGTGGGGCGATGTGCTGACTCTGTAAACCGCTTAGAGAGGGCTGAAAGCCCTATGAAGCGGTATATAAGTCTAACTGCTATTGCTATTGCTATTGCTATTGCTATCTATCTATATCTATCTATCTATCTATCTATCTATCTATCTATCTATCTATCTATCTATCTATCTATCTATCTATCTATCTGAGCTGCAGTGGCACAGTGGTTAGAGTACAGTACTGCAGGCTACTTCTACTGCCTGCCGGCTGCCTGCAGTTCGGCATTTCAAATCTCACCAGGCTCAAGGTTGTCCCAGCTCTCCATCCTTCTGAGGTGGATAAAATGAGGACCCAGGTTGTTGGGGGCAATATGCTGACTCTGTAAACCGCTCTATAAAGCACTGTGAGCAGTATATAAGTCTAAGTGCTATTGCTATTTGTCTGGAATGTTAGTGTCTCCTGTTTAAGCAGGGGGTGGGACTAGAAGACCTCCAAAGTCCCTTCCAACTCTGTTATTCTGTTGTTCTCCGAGTGGCCAGCCAAAATGCATCATAAAAGTTAGCATACAATGCAGGTGGCCCATAATCTTTGTCCACCATTGTCCTTAGCAAGAAATGACTTCACTTTAATACCTACATCCATATGTGGCTAGAAAGGAAAGGGTTCCTGGAAAATATTTGCCATTTATCACTATGAAGCTTTTCCAGAAAGTACCACATGCACAGATACGTATAGTCAGCTTTCAAGTGATCTCATGATCATACCACTCAATCATGCTGTCAAAACCCAGCAGTGGTAATAGAAAAATGATGGATTAATTAAACTTGCCGCTAAACCAAATTTACAACTTAAATCTCTTGATTCCCAGTTCAATGTGTAATGGCTTTGGAGATGAATAGAACATTTTCTTAAGGGTAAGAAAACTGGTTTACAAAGAAAATATCCTTTGCTTGACATCAAGCCAATGTTGCCCACGAATAACATTTTCCACTATGTTTAGCCCAGACACGGAGAATGCTTGTTGAATAGTATTAGCAAATAGCTATACTTGGCCTGTAGGACTAAAAGTGTTTGATGAAGTCATAGAAACTCACTGAATGTATAACTTAAAAAGAGTAGACGTAATTTTGTGTAAGCAAAGCTTATAATATCACTCCCTTGACACATGTGCAGTTAAGGTTTTCATCCTTCTGGGTCTATGCATTTCCCATAAAATCTTGGTATTTAGGAAAATAAACCTCCTTATGAATTGGTACCTTCAAAGGAACATTAAAGGGCATTTATAACATGATATATTTCATATATTAAGAGTCACTCCTTTGTGAGTTTACTAAATGTACAATCATGTATTACCCAGAAATATGAAATCTGTAATTCTCCAGATGTTGCTAAATTAAGACACCCCCCGACCCTCCCGGAGCTTAAGACATGACTTAAAGTCAGCGGTGGAATTCACATACCTTCCCTACCAGTTTGCAAATGTGAGTGCACGTGCCTCGTCTGTGCATGTGCGATGCCTTCTGCGCATGCGCACTGCTCGCGCATTACATCAGGGTGGATGGGCGGAGTCTTCCACAGCCGCCGCTACCGGTTCGCCCAAACTGGAGAAAACCGGCTTAATACCACCTCTGCTTATAGTGAGTTATACTAGGAATGGCCTTTCTGCAGCATCTAAAATGCTACATTTCTCCATCTCTACTACAAACTCATCTTCTCATGTTGGAGTTGTCGCTGCATACCTAAATACTGAATACCATCACATATTCACTGAAGATGGTTAATGTGTCTTTCTCCAGGCTTGGTATCTTTGGCTGATCTCAAAAGACTGCATAGGGCTGGATTCATTTAATTCTCGGGTGAGATGTCCATCAAAATATGTTTTGTAGGATTGACTGAGAAGTCAAAACATCCTGGAACAAGGCAAATGGCGAATAACTTATTTTCACTTGTCCCTTACAAGAATGTGTTCAGGAGATTGCAGGGAGCTGAGCTGAACTGGAAGAAGATATTGCTTTTTTGTTTTGATTTGTTTTCTCAGTACTATCTCCGAATATGTTGCTGAATACAGAAAACAGAACTGGGCAACCTAATTCTTTTTTGCTTTTTTTAAAATAGCACATCAAAAGCAAAGAAAGAAAGGCAGGACCACAAGGCATGTAGCATTCAACAATATTACAACTGAATGTGATACTAAGACCTAAAGCCAGATGTTTTGCTGATGAACTTTGGTGGCAAAAATGTGTCAATGCATTTCAGTGATTGCTGATTAAAACACACACATATACAAAGGCCTTTGGAGAGAAACACATGCAGCCCCTAGACTAGGGGTGTCAAGCTTGTTTCATTGAGGACCGCATCAGGGTTGTGTTTGACCTTGGGGGGGGGGGGCGGAGGGTGGACATGGCCAGCTTGATGTCACTCGTGTCGGTGGCACCTGTGGTGGCCAAGTGCTAAGGCAGGACTTCCCACAGACCTCCCTCACTCCCATTATAATCTCCTTCCTTCCTTCCTTCCTTCCTTCCTTCCTTCCTTCCTTCCTTCCTTCCTTCCTTTCCTCCCTTCTTTTTCCTTCCCTCTTCATTCTTTCTTCTTCCTTCCCATCTTTCATTATTTTTCCTTCCTTGTTCTCTTCCCATCTTCCCTTCTTTTTCTTTCCTCTTTCCCTTTCTCCTTTCCCATGCTCAAATGCAAAAAGGGAAACATTTCTCCATTTTCCAAGCTACATTTTCACTGGCAGAGGGCTGCAGGAGGCCGTTGCAGCCCCAAACAGAGCCCGGGAGGGCTGCATGAGCCCTCTGAACTTTGTTTTGTCTCTCAGAGGCACAGAAGGCCAGTGCTTTGCTGAGTGGCCCTGTGGGTCAGATCTAAGCACCCCATGGGCCAGATCCAGCCCGTGGGCCTTGGGTTTGACCCTCCTGCCCTAGACTCCCCCTAGGTCAGGGGTGGGTACTGGCAGTCACTACTGTCGGTTTGCTTGTGGACGCGCACACCTGATTCACACTGTGCGCACATGCACAGTGTAATAAAAATTGTGCATGCGCAGAAGCAAAAAACAAGATGGCGGCACCATAGTCGCCACCCAGAGAGCCATTTCAGGGGCGTGGCAGGCTTGGGTCACTGCCGCTTCCAGTGACCCAGGCCACTAAACCACTACCAGTTCGGCCAAACCCGTAGGAACCCCCCACTGCGGGTTGCCGGAGAAGCACAAAAATATAAGACAAGGATCTTGCATTTTGTGGTTAGAGGTGCAAATATGCAGGCCGATACAAAGGTGGTGACCTCTATCTATTCTGTCACAAAGGCGATTGAAGATCAAAAAGGGGAAATCCCAGGCCCAACTGATTCCATGTATAGATTCTGTCTCTTAGCCAGCATCGTCCACTTGGGAGGTTTGAGGGCATCTGATCCACTGGAGTGGAGTCTAAGACAGAACTTCCGTAAGATCTCCCTGAAGCGGGAGATGGTATCTGACAGGACTTGGAACCTGAGGGGGAGAGGTCAGCCTTTTTGCTGTTTGGCTTGTGTTGTCATTGGCCAAGATGATTCATTCCCTCAGGAATTTGTGGTGGAGACAGCAGGGATATAATCTGATGTTACACCAAGTAGAGGTGGCTAGATTCTCCTCAGTGACTTTCTGAATTAACTTCTGATTTATGACCTTTCTGGCAAGCCTTTGAGGAAAAAAAAATGTGTCTCCACAGGTTCTCCTCTGGCTTGCAGAGTTGGCAACATATATGAATGATGACAATGTTGTGTTTTATTTGATTGTATTTATTGCATTTCCCCCCACAAACCATACTTCTTCCCACCTGTCGTGGCTGAAAGCCAGCTGGAAATGCAACACACATCTCTCTCCACCAGACACAAATAATAATCACATCAGAAACAGAGATGGGGGTGGGTAGTCCTTTAAATCTAAATCTCAAGAGCTTGTTCTATGTCAAGAGAGATCTACAATCTGTAAGTCCTGGACCTCCTGTGATAAAGATACACCTCCCAGAGTGAGATCCAATTGTAATTCTGAGTGTGAAACCAAGGGACATCATCAAAAACGTGATGATAACTCAGTGTAAAATAAAATCAGTGAGTTCTGTCTAGATCAGGGGTGACAAACCCAAGGACCTGGGGCCAGATCTGGCCCGCAGGGTGCTTAGATCTGGCCTATGGGGCTGGTCTTGAAACAGCGGACCGCCCTGTGGTGCTTCTGCCAGAGAAAATGGACCTCTTCGGTTGCCCGAAGAAGAAGTCTGTTTCTCGCTGTTGAAGTATTCCAGTGGAAGGCAGTGCTGCCATCTGGCTGTATCCTGCAGATAAGCCACAAGTTTTATTAGGGAAAAACCCCTGGTTTTTGACCCAAATTTTATGCAACCGTGCCAGGCCACCCACAACACATCAGCTCAGGCTTGCGAAACAGAGTGACGCTATTCCTTATTCCATCTTTTCTATTGAAGAGGCAAGTTTTCTGCAAACTTTATTCACAGATCTAACACTCCTTCCTTCCTTGAACAATTTTGGTGAGTTCTTCTTGTTCACTTTGTTTCTTGGAAGAAAATGGGATCAAGTTAATTTATATGTGGTTCTGCAACGGTAGACTGGTGATAGTATATAGAATGTCACAACCACAAATCAAGGCAAACTTGATCCATCCATATCTATCTATCTATTCATTGTCTGTCTATCTATCTATCTATCTATCTATCTATCTATCTATCTATCTATCTATCATCCATCTATCCGTCCATCCGTCCATCCGTCTATCCATCTATCCATCTGTCCGTCCATCTATCTATCTATCATCCTATTTCTCTCTCATCTATCTTTCTATCTATCCATCTATTCATCTATCCATCCATCCATCCATCCATCCCTCTCTCTCTCTATCTATCCATCCATCCATCTATCCATCTATCATCCTATCTCTCTCATCTATCTTTCTATCATCTATCTATCTATCTATCTATCTATCTATCTATCTATCTATCTATCTATCTATCTATCTATCATCTATTTTTCTATCCATTCATCCATCCATCTATCCTCTGTCTGTGTGTCTGTGTGTCTGTGTGTCTGCCTGCCTGCCTGCCTGCCTGCCTGCCTGCCTGCCTACCTACCTACCTACCTACCTACCTACCTACCTACCTACCTACCTACCTAGTTTCCATCTGTTATTCCTTGTCTGGCCTTCAGGTGCTTTGGAAAATAGCTTGACCCCCTTCTCTCTGTGGCAGCCCCTTAAATATTAGAACATTGCTATCATGTCATCCCTGATCCTTCTCTTCACTAGACTAGCCATGCCCAGTTCCTGCAAACGTTTTTCATATGTTTTATCCTCCAGTCCCCTAATCATCCTGGTTGCTCTTCTCTGCACTCTTTCTAGAATCTCATCATATTTTTTACATTGTGGTGACCAAAACTGGATGCAGTGTTCTAGATGTGGTGTTACTGAGGCTTAACAGTGGTGGCAAGAAAGGTAAACTGGAGCAAAACTTACTTAACAGAAATTTTGGGCTCAGTGGTGGTTGTAAATTGAAGACCACCTATTTAAGAAAAACATTTTGCAGCTTGTTCTCACACATAAAATTGGAGGGGCATTTCTTCCTTATTGGATTATCTCATAAATGCTCCAACACTGGAATTTTAAAGAAGAGATTGGATAACCATTTGTCTGAAATGGTGTAGGGTTTCCTGCCTAGGGTGGGGGTTGGACTAGAAGACCTCCAAGGTCCCTTCTAACTCTGTTATTCTATATTCATCCTCCTTGGCAGGGGTGGGATCCTACCAGTTAAAAAACCGATGCGGTGATCGCATACTTCACTGCGTGTGAGTGTGCAGCTTTGAGAAAAAGTCAGTGGTGGGTTCCTACCGGTTCAGACCGGTTTGGCCAAACTGGTAGTGGTTTGGCAGTCTGGGTTGCTGGAACCAGCAGCACCACCAAACCGGTTTTCTGGCTGCCACCATCTTGTTTTTGGTTCTGCGCATGGGCATACATGCACAGCACACATCAAACACGTGTGAGGTGTACACACTAGCGAACCAACTGTAGCACCTTCCAGAAGCCACCCCTGGAAAAAGTACCTTCCACATTACCGCTGGGGAGGAAAACAGCTGAGGTGCGGCAATCCGCTCTGTCACGGAACTCAGTTGAGATGATATAGATGAGTTACCATATTTTTTGGAGTATAAGATGTACTTTTTTCCCTCAGAAAAGAGGGTGAAAATCTGGGTGCGTCTTATACTCCGGTGCGTCTTATAGTCCGAAAAATACGGTAAGTGCAAGGGCAGGTGGGCGGGCCCACTTCATTGTCGGAGCTACCGGTTCAGCTAAACTGGTCCAAACCGGTAGAATCCCACTCCTGGTCCTTGTTCATTTGTATATAACTGCGGCAGGTCCAGGTTTTTAGCTTTCTTTCTCATCCTTGCTTAGGTGCACAAACATAGCCGCTGAACCTGAAACGTTTAAAGGAAATCCCATCTTTTCCAGGCAATCATGTGATAACAATCACATCCCAGAATTGCAGCAGGTGCTCCAGGCAGGGAGCCCCCCTCCCCCTCTTTGAAATCAGATCCAACACGCTGCACAATCCAAAGATGTTGCTCTGTCCACTTTCTACTCAGTCTTTTGAGCTCTTCAATCGGAAGACCCCGCACCTGGGACCTTCACCGAGTTCAACCTTCCATCTTGAAGAGGGATCGTGTAATGCAACTATTGCCAGTGTTTACGCCTCTCTGTGAAAACATGGCATGGAGAACTCCGAAATCATCCCCTAATGTGAAAATGGACTGATAATAAATCTCACATGCTTGGCATCCAAGCTATGGAACCTTGGCTTTTCACTCTTAATTAAGCTCTAATCTCCGGAGTTCAGTACCAGAAGTGGGACACTCTTAACTTGGCAGGAAACCTAGATCTGCAAGGCTCCAATTGTTAACATGTGCTCCATTTTGCAGATTTATTCAAATTAAAGAGAAAGGAGAAGGAAACCAGAGGCACTGGAAGCCCCGGGCTCCAGGCTGAGACTCTTGAGTGGCTCAGGGCCAGACCCACAGGTTCAGCCCTGTTCAGTTTAACGCTGATGTGACGTTGTGTTCATGTGAAAGTCACACAGAACCCAGCCATGAAGTAAAGGAGCTGACCGTCTGTTTAATTTAAGGTACCGGATTTCAGATGCTGGAAAAGCAAATCTGTTTTCTTCTGGAAAATGACTGAGCCATTACTCATCAACAACCAACCTTAAAACCGCCTTCTGTCCTTGCACAAATCAGCAGAGTGTGCATATTGCGGCCTGTTGGCGGCCCCTCCAGCAGCCGAATCAGATGAGGAGGAAGTGTGGGAGTTAGGGTCAGCATCAAGGCAACCTGAGAGCTCTGAGGGGGGAAGAGGGAATGGAGCTTGCAGAGAGAGAGAAAGAGACAGAAGTGGATCCCGGGCCATCTGTCAGCCCTCAGATGGAGAATCAACAACTCCCCGGTCTGGAGGTGGCTGATGAAGAAGAGGAGGAACAGCTGGGTCCAGTGCCTGACACGCGGCTGCGCAGAAGGCAGAGGAGAGGAGAGCAGTGGAAATCTGTGGGCCGATCCTTGGGACGGAAGAACCAGGGCTGCTAGCGAAGCTCACCCTAGCTCTGGGGATAAAAGACAGGAGGCGGAGATGAACAGGTGTAGCAGACTTGTTAGCCTGCAGTGAGAGAATTTTTTTGCCGGGGCTGCTGGTGTTGAAAGGAATCATTGCTTCAACTACAGAGCGTTTGTCGTGTTTGGGGAGCTGGGTCAGAACCAGTGATGGGTTGCAGGCGGTACACTCCGGTACGGGCACAGCAGAGCCTGCCTGGAGCACCGGATACTGTTCCGGTATGGTGCTCCGGAGGGCCCACCTTCCCGCCCGAGCTTCTTACCGGTCTTTTAAGTCTTCGGTGCTTCCCCGCCCGCACACAGCGGGGTCATTAAATCACATTGGTCATTAAATGAATGGTTTTAATTAGAGGATTACCTGCACAGGTATAAGTTGAAAAAAATGACTGATCAGTAGAAGTCATCAAAGATTACGGCTGTTACTCCTGTTGCCTGGAGTTTTGCAGCCAATGATTCTACGTGTAAGCAGCAATTGTGGTGGCGCAGTGGTTAGGGTGCAGCACTGCAGGCCACTTCAGCTGACTGTGATCTGCAGTTCAGCGGTTCAAATCTCACCGGCTCAAGGTCGACTCAGCCTTCCACCTTTCCGAGGTGGGTGAAATGAGGACCCAGACTGTGGGGGCAATTTGCTGACTCAATTTGCTAAAAAATCTGTAAACCACTTAGAGAGGGCTGAAAGCCCTATGAAGCGGTATATAAGTCTAATAAAATAAATAAATAAATAAATAAATAAATAAATAAATAAATAAATAATTTTTTCTGGAAAGTTGCATTGTGAAAAAGTAGCCCCTAAAAAATTGGCAAAATAGTGCACTGCAGTGGTGGGTTCCAGATCCCGGTGGAACCAGTATGGTGCAATGGGGCCCGGCGTCCACCACATGAATCCACACAGTACACACACACACACACACATGTGTACTTACAGCCTGTGATGCTCCGTGACACTCCAGCTGCTCGGCGGAGTGTCACGCAGGCACCGTACACTCCGTGTGCATAAGACCCTAAGAGTTCAAATGCCAGTAAGGAGTGCAGGTGGGCAGGTGGGCCCTCTGGAGCACCGTACTGGAATGGTAACTGGTGTTCCCGGCAGGCACCGGTACATCTATATCGGGGTGTACCGGTCGTAACTCACCACTGGTGCACTGCCTCTTTAAGGAAAGAACCCTAAGATACTGTATGAACGATTGAGATACTAGGGTACTGGGTTTGACTAGATTAGCCAACAAAGCCAATTCTTACATTGCACTATTTTTCTGGTTTGAATGAGTATGTTAAAGAGGCAACAAGAAGCAACATTTTGCATTGCTTGCTAGATAATTAAAAAAAAGTCAGAACCTGGACCTATTTGGATCTAAGTATATTTAGCACCATTTGAACACCATTGGCATTGACAAAATCACCATCTGTCAATTGCGAAAGGCAGCTTTACTTGGAACAGCTTACATCTTGCAGAAGACACCTTTAAAATCAACAATATTTGCCTATTCCAGGACCTTGGGAAGCACTTGATAAGTGGATAAAAATGGCAGATCCATTCTAAACTTCTGGCTGACTCTGCAATGAAGATAATAATAATAAACGTGGGGCTGATAGTGTGACAACCACAATAATAATAGATTGATGTACTGCTTGCCATGACATAGAATAAAAATTATAAGCTTGGGCTCTTTGATGTATGGTTTGCCCATTTTGCTATTGAACTGCCTGCACAGAGTGACCTGAACTCACTTTTTCTCCTTTCATGATCCTGGGGAAAGGGAGGGAAGGAGGAAGGGAGGAAGGAAAGAGGGAAGGGAGCGAGGGAGGGAAGAGGGAAGAGAGGGAGGAAGGGAGGGAGGAAGGGAGGGAGGGAGGAAAGAAAGAGGCAAGGGTGGGAGGAAGGGAGGGAGGAAGGAAGGAAAGAGGGAAGGGAAGGAGGGAAGGAGAGAGGGAGAAAAGAGGGAAGGGAGGGAGGAAGGGAAGAAGGGAGGGAGGAAAGAAAGAGGGAAGGGAGGGGGGAAGAAAGAGGGAAGAGAGGGAGGAAAGGAGGGAGGCAGGAAAGAAAGTGGGAAGAGAGGGAGGAAGGAAGGGAGGGAGGAAGGAAAGAGGGAAGGGAGGGAGGAAAGAGGGAAGGGAGGGAGGAAGGGAAGAAGGGAGGGAGGAAAGAAAGAGGGAAGGGAGGGGGGAAGAAAGAGGGAAGAGAGGGAGGAAAGGAGGGAGGCAGGAAAGAAAGTGGGAAGAGAGGGAGGAAGGAAGGGAGGGAGGAAGGAAAGAGGGAAGGGAGGGAGGAAAGAGGGAAGGGAGGGAGGGAGGAAAGGAGAGAGGGAGGAAAGAGGGAAGGGAGGGAGGAAGGGAAGAAGGGAGGGAGGAAAGAAAGAGGGAAGGAAGGAAGGAAGGAAGGAAGGAAGGAAGGAAGGAAGGAAGGAAGGAAGGAAGGAAGGAGAGGTTGAAAATGTTGAAACACCGAAGGTCCCTTTGGGTTCTAGCAAGCATCCTTTCCTTCCTGTCCCATATGTCTACCTTCCTCGAATGCTCATCTTATTTTGTCGGTCTTGCACCTTAAGCGCCTTGAATCTGGAATGTGTCATTGCCAAGTCATTTGCCAAATGCCATCTGTCTCCATGTTGTCATCTAAATACAGTCTTGCGAATACATTTGTGAACTTACATTTCATAAATGCTGCGGCATCAGAGATAAAGGCTAGAATTACCGAGAGGGAGACAGATGAGGTGAAAAGCGAGAGGCCCCTTCTGGTTTCTCTCCAGGCAGAAAAGTTTTCAGGCCCCCTTTTGCTAAATCTTTCTTTAAATATCTGCCATCCTTTTACAAAGAGAAAACGAATGCCCACTAACCTCTGTACTTGCATGCATTTTTAAAATTAAATTTGTATGTTATTCAAATAATTTTCGATAAAGAGGAGAGATTGGTCCTCTTAATTCCTTCAGTGCACCCATAATGTGTCGGCTGAGCTGTTTTTGGATATGGGTTTAGCATCCTTTCAAAAGTGCACTCAACTTGTGTCTTTAAAAAGCCTTATTGACCAGGAAGTAGCAAAGAGCATATCTTTGCCTGTGACAAGCTACCTGGGCAACGTGGCAGATGGCTAAAGCATTTTCCTTCCCCCACTTTAACTGCAAGTTAAAGGGAGTGAAGGTGTTTGATTCTGTTCTGGCCTAGGCTTCCCCAAGAGCATGAAGCAAACCCCTTGTCCCGACAAAAACCCCTTTTATTAATTTACTGTGAATTCTGCTCATTCACATCCAGCAAAGTCTTTCAAGGGAGGATTTGCAGTCACAGACCTTATCTGGCTTGGAGAGCTGCCAGTCCGATATCTGCAAAACTTGGCAAGGCATCTCAGAGAGTCACAAACCAATTAAGCGAACAATTTGTCTCCTGCAAACTCCACTCCCCCTTTGCTCCTCTTTTATTCCCTATGGGAGGAGGCATTCACTGTCTACTGTGGCCTTAGTCCCAAGTCAACCCTGTTCTTTAGCTCTTCCCTTCCTCTGGCAACTTTGCGCATGCGCGCACTGGGCTCTAACTGTTCGTCTGCCTCACTGATGTCTGACTCCGAAGGCACCTGATAACTAGCATTAGGCTCTGGCTCCCTCCCTGCCTCCAACACAGAGCCCTCATCAGAGCCTTCCCCAGACTCCAGGACTGGATCAAGTTCCTCCCCAACCTCCTCACTGTCCGAATCTGCTGCCAGCTCCGCTGGCTGCTGGTGAGCCACAACAGATCCTGACTTTAGCAGGTGATGCTTAAGGGGAGGGGAAATAGAGATAAGGAAGTTCCCCATCCATTGCCTTGACTTGTCCTCCCTGGGAACTTGAAGGATACTCCCTTTGTCAGTCTCATGAATGAGACAGAATTAGGAATGCTCAAAAGCTGTGGATTCCATTCAGGGGTGGGTTTCTCGCCCCGTTCTAACCGGTTCAGTTGGAACGAGGCTGGTGGCGTCCTCGCGCATGCGCGCGGCGCGCACATGCATACTAGCGTCTGTGCGATGCTCCAGCTGCTCCTGGAGGATCGCGCAGGCGCTGTATGCGTCCTGCGCATGCGTGGAAGCGCAGAATTCGGCAAAACCGGGTAAGGAGCGGGTGCGGGCGCGTGCGGGTGCGCGGGCGTGGGGGGGGGGCTTTGCCGTTCCCGGAAGTTACTTACTTCCAGGTTCGGCGACCAACCGGATCGCGGGGACCGCCACGAACCGGTTGAAACCCACCCCTGATTCCATTCTGAGGTTGACCTGAGCTACTGGAGAGAGTAGCTCTGTGGAGACAATGTGTGTGTGTGTGTGTGTTTCAGAATCAATCCATCTAAGCTCTGCATGAAAAAAAACTTCTCGTGATGTTTCCCCCTTTATTTATAACATGTATAGGAAGGTGTTAGGGATGCAGTGGCTCAATGGCTAAGACGTTGAGCTTGTCGATCAGAAAGGTCATCAGTTTGGCGGTTCGAATCGCCGTGTAACGGAGTGAGCCCCCGTTGCTTGTCCCAGCTTCTGCCAACCTAGCAGTGTGAAAGCACGTAAAAAATGCAAGTAGAAAAATAGGAACCACCTTTGGTGGGAAGGTATCAACGTTCCGTGTGCCTTCGGTGTTTAGTCATGCCAACCACATGATCACGGAGATGTCTTTGGACAGCACTGACTCTTTGGCTTTGAAACGGAGATGAGCACCAACCCCTAGATTCGGGAACGACTAGCAATAAGTGCAAGGGGAACCTTTACCTTTACCTCTAGGAAGGTGTTGGTTTTTCTCTCAGTCCTGCAAACGGTGAACTTATATGTTGCGTTTAGCTTAAGCAAACACGGTGAGATCTCCTTTCGACCTTCCTTTAAAATATTTGGCAGGAAAACACAGTAAATTGCTTCATGCTCTTACTATTCAGTGATTAGATTGTTTCTTATCTGCAAATGTAGTACTTCTGCAGACGATCGGATAGTATTGTAATGTCTAAATGAAGCTTATAACTATCTAGGTAGCTATACTTCAATCCTTTCTCCTTAGAATTAAGCAAGAGAATTCTTTATATTTAGCTGGCAATCCCTCATGGCTAATGGAAACCACAATCTTCTTTCTTGTCTTCTTTCCTCCCCCCCCCCTTCAAGTAGAGTAGACAATCCCATATTGTATTCTCCTCCACCTCTGGTGATCTTTTTCAATTGTTTCAAAATAATTCACATTTACTCCAATGAAGTCTTATCCTTCCGTCTTTGCTCTCCTGCATAATGTTTTCTCTCTCTCTATTCCACACTGATTCTAGCTAAATGCCCCCTGTTCACCCTTTGGATTATGCATCAGATAGCTAAGTATTGATGAAATCATGTAGGTTTATGAAAAATATTTCCAGTTTGGTAGTGTGCTTAGGAAGGTGCAAAAAGGCACAGGTTGGGGGTGAGGTGGGGAAAACATGTTGGCACTGCTGCCCAAACCTACCATCCTGGGCCCAACATTTGGGAAGCCAGACTCTGCCTGTCACAAACCAAGACAAAGGGTGAGTGATGGAGGAGTAACACTTCCTTAAAAAACCTTGGACCAGCTGGCCTGGCTGGTAGCACCTCGTAAGGGCCCCTTTCCAGGGTTACAGGAGAAGATGGTCAATGGTTTTGAAGACGGAAGAGGGCTCTATGCCCCAATGGCAGATAAAGCAGCAGAACCATCTTCTAGGGGAACTCTGATTACAAACCTCCACTGCCTTGTGGCTGTATCCACTACTGGAAAAGACTTCAGGAGTCAACCTCAAGGCAAAATCCGGAGCCGGAGTCCCGGAGGCAGTTCGTGACTATGTACAACCACGTTCTGGTAACTCCTGCGATGCAGCTGGAACCAATCGTATCGACTCTGTCGTTCCATTGGACTATTTCAGCAAAGTGGAGAGGAGGGATCTGCTGCTTGGGTAACAGTCTATCCTCCATATTAATCTACCCAGGCCTCGTGCTCTGGAGAGGACACTCCAGCTTTGACATCTTTCCAGAGCATGATACCATAGTCTTTTGAGACTGAAGGATGCCAATGCAACTGCCCAAAGGTCAAATCAAAGTTTTGTGCTGCCATGTCTGGTTCAAATGCATAAGCCAATCAACCACCCAGAACAATTGGGGTGTCTGAATTGCACAATGGCTGTGACTTTTCCTCATCTGGCTGTTTTGAGTTCAGAAGAATGGGGAGGAGCAATGCAGCGCCTGCCTTTGTGCTCTCTTACGGTGGAGCAGCCCAGATGTTGTTGGCTGACTCAAGGAAAAAATACATGTGGGTTGTGGTTTCTCTTAAGTGTCTGCTAATATCTACCACACTGCACAGTCCAACATCCTTTCTGAACTAAGCTGACTGTTCGTAATGTAACACAGATGATTTCATCATTGGCTGGGCCCTTTTCTTCTTCTTCTTCCTCCTCTCCTCCTCCTCCTCCCCTTCTCCTTCTCCTCCTCCTCCTCTTCTTCTCCTCCTTCTCCTCTCCCCCTCCTCTTCTCCTTCTCCTTCCCCTCTTCTCCTCCTCTTCTCTTTCTCCTCCTCCTCCTCCTCCTTCTCCTTCTCTTCTTCTTCTTCTTCTTCTTCTCCTCCTCCTCCCTTTCTCCTCCTCCTCCATTTCTTCTCTTCTTCCTCCTCCTCTTCCTCCTCCTCTTCTCCTTCTCCTCCTCCTCCTCTTCCTCCTCTTCTCCTTCTCCTTCTCCTCCTCCTCTTCCTCCTCTTCTCTTTCTCGTCCTCCTCCTCCCTCTCCTTCTCCTCCTCCTTCTCCTCCTCCTCCTCCCCCTTCTCCTCCTTCTCCTCCTCCTCCCTCTTCTCCTCCTTCTCCTCCTCCTCCTCTTCTCCTTCTCCTCCTCCTCTTCCTCCTCTTCTCTTTCTCCTTCTCCTCCTCCTCTTCTCCTCCTCCTCCTCTTCCTCCTCTTCTCTTTCTCCTTCTCCTCCTCCCCCCTCCTCCTCCCCTCCTCCTCCCCTCCTCCTCCCCCTCCCCTCCTCCTCCTCCTCCTCCTCCTCCTCCTCCTCCTCCTCCTCCTCCTCCTTCTTCTTCTTCTTCTTCTTCTTCTTCGATGTGTGAAATCAAATCCCTCTCTCCTACATATCCCCTCCCACCCGAATTCATTCATTCTGTTTATGTTTGAGTATCTCAAGGGGTCTTTTGAGCGAACCCCGGGTATTGGGAGTCTGGATAGAAAAGCTCTTGGTGTTGGAAAAAGACAATTTCATATCCTCCCAGCTGACTAGTCACTGGCTGGGTAGGGAACCCACATCAAGGCACAAGCTTGCCAACTACTTTTTGACTAATATGTCAGCTCCATAGTTTAGTCCAGGTTATGTCTGGTTCCTGATTCCTATTTGGAGATATGGCAGAAGAAGTCAAGGTGTTGACCTTGACTGCATGAGCAAAGCCTCACCCCCACCCTTTTTCTGTGTAAATATGTTTTATTTTCATTTCATTTTGTACAGTCACATATATACTGTCCATAACTGGGGCCATATAACATTGAACAATAAACACAGCCATCCCTCTTGTCAACAATACCCCCCAAAATACAAACCCAATATACCACTTCGACCCTCCGTACACCCTTTCTTTCGCCCCCCCCTCCAACTTTCCTTCTTCCCTCCAACATTCCCCTCTACCCTACTTCCCCTCCCCCTCTATCACTCCTCTCTCCCAGTCCACTCCCTCCCTTCCTTCTCACCCTCCCTCCCATCCTCTCTCCCGCCCTCTCTACCCATCTTTCTTCTATCCCTCTTCTCCCTTCGGTGTATTTCTACAATCTATCAATATATTCAGCTTGTCCTATTTTTACACTGGAATTAAAGAGCAACGGTATACAAGTGCAATCATGTTACTTTAAAATCTAGCACACACTATATTTCCCCCCTCCCCCCTAAGACCCCACCTCCCTCCCCCCCACCCTTAACAACATTTTGCAATGCCTTGGCAAGACCACACTTGGAATATTCCATCCAGTTTTGGTTGTCACGATAGAAAAAAGATGTGGAGACTCTAGAAAAAGTGCAGAGAAGAGCAGCAAAGATGATTAGGGGACTGGAGGCTAAAACATACAAAGAACGATTGCAGGAACTGGGTATGTCTAGTTTCAGGAAAAGAAAGACTAGGAATTACTGTATATGATAGCAGTGTTCCAATATCTAGGGTGCTGCCACAGAGAAGGGGGAGGTCAACCTATTCTTTACAGCACCTGAAGTCAGGACGAGAAGCAATGGATGGAAACTAATCAAGGAGAGAAGCAACCTAGAACTAAGGAGAAATTTCTGGAAAGTTAGAACAATTAATTATTGGAACAACTTGCCTTCAGAGGTTGTGGGTACTCCAACACTAGAGATTATTAAAAAGAGATTGGACAATCATTTCTCTGAAATGGTATATGATTTCTTGCTTGAGCAGGGGGTTGGACTAGAAGACCTCCAAGGTCCCTTCCAACTCTGCTATTCCCCTTTTGAGACACACGTAAAAAAGAATCAAGCCTTTGATCACACAGCCGTGGCCACACCATCTTGACTTCTTGTGATCCTCCCTGAAAACAAAGATTACTCCTGATCCATAGAAGGGCTAGGTCAGTGATGGCGAACCTTTTCAGCACTGCCAGAAAGGGAGCACTTTCCACATGCAAATGCCCATCTAGGCTGTGAATAGGAAGAGGAGCTGCCCAGGGGGTATGTGCGTGCCGTAAAATGAGCTTCCGGTTTCTGGTGCATGCATGTGCGCTGGCCGGCAAGTCTTCCAGTTACAGCTGCACATCGGCATATGCCGATCAGCTGGCCAGCACCCATTCTCATGCCAGAAAATGGAAGACTAGCTCTTCCGGTTTCCACCCCTGCCACACGCACAAGGGCCAGCTGATTGTCGCATGCGCGGCATAACCGGAAGAGGAACGGGGGATGCTGTGCATGCCAGGCAACATGGCTCGGTGTGCCACTTCTGGCATGCGTGCCATAGGTTAGCCATCACAGGTCTAGGCCCTGGTTACAATGAATGACCAAAGTGTCCTTGAATATCATCCGACCCAAGCAATTTGTTTTAGTACAAGAGCTGATTTGTGTTCATGGCAAAATTGACCTCTAGGCACTTCTCAGGCTGGCTCATTTAAAAAGTTTCACTTGCAGGGTGGTGGAGCAGGCAGAGAGAAAGTTTTGATGTTGTTGATGTTGCTACCACTAACCTGCCGGGAGGCAGATGTCTTTACTGATTTCCCAGGGGTTGACCAGGAGTTTCCGAGACTTTTTGGCTCATGGAAATACCCTCAGCTGGAGTAGAGAAACCTGCAATGAGGTCAAAGCAACCTGGCGAAAGCTCTCCATTGGGGTCCTTGAGAACATGGCCTCGTATTCTCTCTGACACATGATGAATGATTCCTTGGCAAACAGGCCTAGGCAGAAAAGGTTCCCCTGCAGTAGACAGAGATGCTTTCTCTCTCGGTCACATCATATGCATGATTCATACCTTCCGAACTGCACTGCTTGTCAAACGCAGAGGAATTACGGAGGACTTTGGATAGAAGACGAGCATCAGCACACATCATTGAAAAAATGCCGGATCAATTATATTGTCAGTGATGCGCGGCCGCCAGAGCCCATGCTGACACCAAACTCCTCTTTCCTCCCCCTGAACAAATGTCAATAGCTCAGACGAAATAAAACAAAAGCTAAAGTTTCCTTCAATATGTTAATTCGATTTTCGCAGATGCAAAAGCCTGCAAAGTTTTCTCGACACAAGCGGTTTGCATCTGACATTTTCCAGGATAGGGGTTGTGTGTGTGTGTGTGTGTATGTGTGTGTGTGTGTGTGTGTGTGCATGTGAGATCTTCCAAGTCTATTCAACAGGATTGAGATTGTCGCTATGTGTTGGACTGTCTCCGAGGCCCTTCAGCATAGTCTGCACCTTGGATCTTGACGGGTGTGGGAGGCCTCTGCTTCTATGGCTCTGGTGCTAAGGGCCTAGGACTGTGATGGCGAAACTATGGCACATGTGCCAGAGGTGGCACACAGAGCCCTCTCTGTGGCCAAGCACAATGTCACCAGCTTCTCTTCTGGTTTCTGGCACCAGCCAGGTGGTCTTCACAGGTGCTGGAGCATTGGAAAATGCCCTAAAAATATGATGTTTTGGGCTGTTTCTTAGCCTGTCATGCAAATGAAGTGATGCATTGTGACAGCTGTCAAGTTTAGAAATACCTCTCAGGTCACTGAATCCAATTTTCAAAGTGTTTCATAATAATTGATTTAAAATGGGTTAAATGAAGTTGTAAACTAACTTTCTAAACAGAGCAATCCTATATGTGTTTATTCAGAGGCCATTTCACTACTTACGTGAGGTTTACTTCCACATCAGGAGTTAGGAAGGACTGTCATTTAAAATAAACCAAAGTTTATTCTGTGGTTTGGGCAAATGATTTCTGGGGGCAGAAGACAGAAACTGACAAACTTTCAAACCTTTTTCGCTTCATTGTTATGATCTCCAGTATAGAAGAGTAAATTAAATGTTGAACTTGAATATTTGGGCTGGAGGGGGAGAGAGATTCAAGTTTCAACTCATGTTATGCATACAGATGACTGATTCATTTTGTTTCTTTCAGCCATAAATGTACCATGGGGTTGCCAGGAAGATAACATAATTTTTTTTTACCATAGGATACAGTGGGAGCTCCTTGAAGGAAAAAGGGGCACCATTAATGTGAATTGATCAGATCTGGGCTGCAAAAACATAGCTGGCCATTAGGTGGCAGCAAAGGGTTAATGTTTCCTATACTTATAGTCTTCAATTTAGGTAAGGGAAGGGTTCCCCTCGCACATATGTGCTAGTCGTTCCCAACTCTAGAGGGCAGTGCTCATCTCCGTTTCAAAGCCGAAGAGCCAGCGCTGTCCAAAGACGTCTCTGTGGTCATGTGGCCGGCATGACTAAACGCCGAAGGCACAAGGAATGCTGTTACCTTCCCACCAAAGTGGTCCCTATTTTTCTACTTGCATTTTTACATGCTTTCAAACTGCTAGATTGGCAGAAGCTGCGACAAGTAACAGGAGCTCACTCCATTATGCGGCTCTAGGGATTTGAACTGCCGAACTGCCAAGCTTTCTGATCAAAAAGCTCAGCGTCTTAGCCACTGCGCCACCATGTCCCTGACTTCAATTTAGGACCACTTAACAACCGGACATGGATTAATAGAGTTGGAAGGGACTGATAGTTGAAAGGGCTGACTGACCCCGCCCACCAATCCCCTCCCTCCCAGGAGTCTCCATGTGAACCATTTTGGATGCCAGGTAAGTGCAGAGCCTTTGTGGAGGCTCTGGAAGGGCAAAAAACAGGCCTACCAGAAGTCCTGGAAGTCCGTTTCCAGCCTCCCAAGGGCCTCAAGGAAAGCCTCTGGAGCCTGGGAAGGGTGAAAACACCCCTCACCATAGTGCAGGAAGCCAACTAGGCCATGCTGCCATGCCCACCCAGCAACTGGGCAGAGAACCAGTTGCTAAATTTTTCTATTCCCAGTCCTGAATAGCACTTAGACTTACATACCACTTCATAGTGCTTTACAGCCCTCTCTGAGTGGTTTACAGAGTCAGTACATTGGCGCCAAAAATCTGGCTCCTCATTTTACTGACCTGGCAAGGATGGAAGGCGGAGTCAAACTTGAGCCCGTGAGAATTGAACTGCTGGCAGCCTGCAGTACTGCATTCTAACCATTGCACCACCATGGCTCTATCGGCTGTATCTAAAGAAGGATAATTTAAGCCTGGTCATTTATGCCTTGAGTGAAAATTTCGGGCTGATTTGTTCAATGACCCATCAGCTTGTTTTCTTGGATGTCCACGTTATTCTCAGCAATCTTTTCCAATACCACAGTTATAATAACAAAATATACTTTAATGGCTTCTGACAAATATCAGAATATACAAGGAATGGTAGAATTAGGTAGAGGACTGTTTAACTGTTAACTGTTTATTTCATTTGTATGCTGCCTTTTCCCCCCGAGGGGGACTCAGGGCGGCTCACAGCTCAAAACAAGGGAAGGGGGGGATACAAACAATTTGACAACAACACAAAACAATACATAATTTAAAAGCGCAACAATCATACCATTCGAGATAGGGGCGCGGTTCTTTAGCCCCAGGCCTGTCGGAACAGCCAGGTTTTAAGGGCTTTGGGGAAGGCCTGGAGGGTGGTGAGGGTGTGAATCTCCACGGGGAGTTCGTTCCAGAGGGTCGGAGCAGCCACAGAGAAGGCTCTCCTCCGGGTAGTCGCCAGTCGACACTGGCCGGCGGATGGAATTCGGAGGAGGCCTAGTCTGTGGGATCTAATGTAGGACAAATGTTCTACCCCACTATGAAGTGAAGCGGGGATTCATTCTCCACAGAAGGAAATTTCTGACAGGGGAAGACTTTGCTGATTAAATCTGTTGGCTGGTATTTACCGTCCCATGTTAACTGCAGAACAGCTGCTTTCAAATAAACAATTAAAAAGGCCAGAATGATAGTAAAGGCCATGTAGATTAATGAGCCTTTCTCCTTTTTTTTTTTTTTTAAAAAAAAGAATGTACTTCCGCATATCCGTGATCAGCTTCAAAACTCAAAAGAGTTTAAAATCAACTCCAAATCTTGGAAGCCCATTAGATGCACTTGAGATAAAAGTAAAGGAATCCCATTGGATTTTACTCCACTACTTGTTGCTGACTGTAGGGGGCAGTACTCATCTTCATTTCAACGCCATTGAGCCAGCGCTGTCTGAAGACATTTCTGTGGTCATGTGACCAGCATGAAGCGCTGTTACTTTTCCGCCAAAGTGGAACCTATTTATCTACTCACGTTTCCATGCTTTCTGTTCTCACCCAGCCTTAATGAGTCCCACTCAACAGCCTATTTGTGAGGAGAAACTCCTTTTTAGTTAGAAAGGGAGGATTATACGGCACTCACTGACAAAGCTCCAGGTCACACATCCTTAGGTGATTTGCAAGCAGTCGCAGTCTCTGAGTTCCCCGCGGGGAGCCTCAATTAGCACTTCAATCCCAACATAAAGACTCCTGACCAACTTGGCAAGGAAATACACGCAAGGAATCTGCTGGAGGAAACTCTTCTGGAGCATGAATGGTTGTCTCTGGCAACAGTGCCTCCCACGCCCCTACTTCTTATATCCCAGTCAGGGAGGGGCTTGTTAACCGTGACCTGTCAAAACCGCGTTCGACTAAGCCACACCCGATTAAAGCGCGTCGCTGACGTCATCAACAGGGTGACAACAGCGAGGGCGGAGAAAGAAGGGTGCTTTAAATAGCGCTTTGAAAGCAAGCCGATTCAACTTAAGGTAAGGGTTAGGTTTAGGGTTAGGTTTAGGGTTAGGTTTAGGGTTAGGTTTAGGGGGGTTAGGTTTAGGGGGGTTAGGTTTAGGTTTAGGGGTTAATTTTAGGTTTAGCGTTTACAGCGTGCTTCTGTCTCCGCGCTGTTGTCGCCCTGTTGATGACGTCAGCTACGCGGTTTCGTCGAGCGCGGTTTAGTCGAACGCGGTTTTGTGGTGGAACCCTTGTTAACATCTCCTTCTTTTCCTGGATAGCTGTCCTTCAGTCCTGTGTTACTTTCTTTTCTGCGCATACATGTATCTGGAACAGGCCCCAGCTGTTCCTCCCCCTCACTCAGCTCAGGCCCTGAAAACAGCTGCCTCTCCACCTGAGCATGAGTAGATGCGCCCTGCTCTGCATCTGGCTCTGGGACCTCCTGCTCCTCTGCAGTTACCCAGGCTCCCCCTCTATCTCCTCTGACTCGTCTGCCATCTCCACAGGCAGTCATTGAACCACAATACTTTTGAATGGCTAGTTGGGCAGGAGCTGGGACAAGGAACAGGAGCTTACACTGTCATATGGAGCTCAAACCTGAGATCCCAACAATCTTAATTGCTGAGCCACTGCACTGACTTTGAGGGGGAGAGTGAAAAAGAGTCTGGGCTTTCTGCCCTGGAAAGGGAGCCAAGGTTAAACCAATTAAATGAAGGTTTCATTAATTCCTAATTTAGATGTAAGAGGAAGCTATTCTCCAAACAAAAAACTCTTAATATCAGTTCCAAAGCTGGATGCTCGGGAGGAAATAGAGGGGTAAGGTCACTGCACATAATTCATTCTTGGACTTGTCATTTTCCAAGCTATGATTGCTAGTTCAAAAGAGCTGCAATAATTAGAAAAAGTCAAAAGAGAGAAACAATACGATGAAGAATTTGAATGTCGCTCAAATTGTATGTTTTTGAATACTGTATGTCTGATGGGATTATTAAGGGCTACTTATTAAAATGTTAAGGATTTAGATTTAACCCTTTCCTCTGTGCTATAGATGTTCAGATGACCTGTCATGTAAACTGTTATTTGCCTTCGGTGGAAAATGTTGAGGTGGCGCAGTGGTTAGGGTGCAGTACTGCAGGCCACTTCAGCTAACTGTTATCTGCAGTTCAGCGGTTCTAATCTCACCGGCTAAAGGTGGACTCAGCCTTCCATCCTTCCGAGGTGGGTGAAATGAGGACCCAGACTGTGGGGGTGATATGCTGACTCTGTAAACCGCTTAGAGAGGGCTGAAAGCCCTATGAAGCGGTATATAAGTCTAACTGCTATTGCTATTGCTATGTCCCAAATCATGAATAAAGTTTATTTTCAAGAGCAGAGAGCAGAATGGAAGACACTTAAAATGTTATAATAGCCTTCTTACTCAGCTCTTGTTTGAGTTACATTTTATTCCCCATCTCATAGTTACACTTTTAAAAAAAAACAAAGGAGATCCTAGAAACCATGGTTAGTGGTCTGATGACGCAGTGATTAGAGTGCAGGATTGGAGGCTAACTCCCCTCACTGCCAGCAATTCGATCCCGACAGACTCAAGGTTGACTCAGCCTTCCATACTTCTGAGGTCAATAAAATGAGGACCAAGATTGTTGAGGACAATATGCTGACTCTGTAAACCGCTCACAGGGGGTTGTAAAGCACTGTGAAGTGGTATATAAGTCTAAGTGCTCTTGCTATTCATGCCTCCCTGTGTGATGCAACATTCACAAGGCACATCTTCTCCAAATTACATGATGGAGACCATTTCATCAACCAATGCTGGAAAGAAAAAGGAACATACAAGCAAAGCTGTTTACCTTCTTCCTTCAATCTACAGGATCACTAATGAGATAATTACGTTGGCTATCCCCAAGAGAAGCCCATGTCAAAAAGGGTTAACATTCAAGAGGGTTTTTATTTTAAGGACGTATGTTAAAAATGGACATAAAATCCTTCTTGGACATGAGTATTGTCCTGAAACATTGCTTTCTTTTCCCAGTGATCTTTAATATTTGACAGAAAACTATATCTCACACAAAGGGAACCATTTCGGTTTAGTTTGGCTCTATTTAGGATAGAAATGAGACCAGAAATGATAGAGGTTTTCAGTAAATGGTAGCTTGCCCAGTTCAGGGGTGAGTTCCAGCAGGCACTACTGCCGGTTCACTTGTAGGTGCATTTCGTGCACATGCACAGTGCAATAAAAATTGTTTGGTGCATGCGCAGAAGCGAAAAACAAGATGGTGGCGACTACAGCACCGCCGGGAGAACCAATTCGGGGGCATGGCAGGCCTGGGTCGCTGTCAATTCCAGCAACCCAGGCTGCCAAACCACTAGTCTGAACTTGTGTCATCCAAGGGTGTCCACAGGACATGGTCAAAGTTAGTGGCTACAATGGTATGATCAAAATTCTGCCCAATTTTTTTCATGTATGCTGTGATTTGATTGGCCGGTGGCTTTTTTTTAAACTGCAAAACATGGCAACTTCTCTGGGGAGCCACACAGAGGTGGTATTCAGCAGGTTCTGACCAGTTCTGGAGAACCGGTAGTGGAAATTTTCAGTAGTTCGGAGATACCACCTTTGACTGGCCCCGCCGTCATCTATTCTCTGCCTCCCGGATCGGGAGGGAATGGGGATTTTGCAGTAACCTTCCCCTGCCACGCCCACCAAGCCACACCCACCAAGCCAAACCCACAGAACCAGTAGTAACAAATTTTGAATCCCACCACTGGAGCTACATTTACTTAGCTTCTGCAAAGTATGTTGTCTACAAAGGGAGCAAAGCTAGGACAAGAAATCTAATGGAGGCCAAAGCAAAAGATTGGTTGAATTGAATTAAAAATAATTAATTAATTCAGAACTAGGATTACGGAAGGCTGAAGATCAGATCTTCAGTTTGAAGGAGCTGGTACCAAATCACATCTTTGTGTCAAATTTTCAGACAGAATCAGTTCAATATGTGGAACAAGTTTGCTATCAAGTCAAAGAGTTGATGAGGATCGTTGGATGGGTCCTCCACAGTTGGTTTGAATCAGATGTCCCAAAGATGCTTTTTCAAGAGGCAACTGGACTTTCTGGTTTTCCTTTGAAGACTTTTCGCTTCTCATCCAAGAAGCTTCTTCAGCTCTGGTTTCTTGGATGGGAAGCGAAATGTTGCCATCTTCAGACCAGCTTGATGACTTGAACTCATTCTTCAAACTGACTCAACCCTACAAAGCAAATTGCAAATTTGAAGCAATCTTGGCTCACATGTACAATTCTCAAGAGTTTCTATATCTGCTCTCTTCTTCATT
The DNA here is from genome assembly GCF_009769535.1 of Thamnophis elegans. Taxonomy (NCBI): domain Eukaryota; kingdom Metazoa; phylum Chordata; class Lepidosauria; order Squamata; family Natricidae; genus Thamnophis; species Thamnophis elegans. The sequence continues at coordinate 65,649,780 of NC_045548.1, forward strand.
TAATAGGTTTTCCTTTCTGTCACTTTCAATTTCTCTGGATCATCAGCTGTTTAACTTTCAATTTCTCCTGATCATCAGCTGTTTCAGGCTTCAGCCTATTGTAGCTTCCGCAAGCCCCTGTTTGCTGCAAGGAGGTAAATTGCTGGGAGGCAGAGGCCAAAGGGTTGGGGTGGGTGGGTAGGTGGGGCTACATTCAGTGTATAAGACACATCCAAATTTTCACCCTCTTTAGTGGGGGGGGGGAGGTGAGTCTTAGACTCCAAAATATGGTATCTGGGAAGATCTGTCATTGCTTCAAAAGGTCACTGTGACTAGCCATTAAGCAAGGACTACCTGTATCTAACCTTGTAGTCAAGGAAATAAATTTGTTGGCTAGGTAGCAATAACACTTAGCAATAGAATGTAGACTTATATACCACTTCACAGTACTTTACAGCCCTCTCTAAGCAGTTTACAGAGTCAACCTCTTGTCCCCAACAATCTGGGTTCCTCATTTCAGTGACTTCTGAAGAATGGAAGGCTGAGTCAACCTTGAACCGGTCAGGATAGAACTGCTGGCAGGTGGCAGAATTAGCTTGCAATACTACATTCTAACCACTGCGCCACCATGGCTCAAGTAGGAAATTGATCTAGGGAAACTTTGTTGATTGTGGTTGCAGAGGTTAAACTAAAAAGGACAGATGATGAAATTGAAATCTTTGGCTAGAAACTGCCATTGTAAACAAAAGAAAAACCTGTAAAAGTCTGAATACAAGGAGAGCAGAATATTTTGGATGAATGAAAAACTCATAAGATTAATCACACTGGACTTGGCATTACATATTTACAGAAACCACGGGCTGAATATATCTAACGATTTTTGCACATGGCGACTGCTAGAGATGTTTTTGTCCCATTCTTGATAAGGTGCCAGAGACATCTTACGTATGTCTCTAGCAGAGAAGGCAGAAATGATAGACTGAAGTCTGTGTGTGGCCCTGGAATTGCTTTCCTTAAGATTTGTAATGTAACAGTGATAGAAAGTGATTATCTATATATATGAAAATGGCTGTGTGTGTCTCTGTGTGTTCCAGCATAACTCTGGAATGCCTGGAGCAATTTCAATCAAACTTGGTACACAGATTACTTACCCTCTGAAAACAAATACTATGGGAGGTAAGACACTTCTAACACCTCTTGGGGCATGTGTTCTGTGAAGAGTCTGTTGTGCCTTAAAACGGCTTCTACTGTACTGGCTTAAAATGGATTCTACTGTACAGCACTGTGGAGTTGCCATGGTAATAGCTTCACAGTACTCCTCAAGGGGGATCCCTCTGGTAAGGGGAAAAATCCAACATTAGAAATTGTGGTGATGTTCATGGAAGGAGGATTAGGATAAATAAATACTCGGGTAGTGCCCGTTTATCGGCGAGTTAGCTATAGTGAAAAAAAACCCCATATGGTGTACTTAATTTGATTTGGTTTCATTCATTTCTGATGTCAACTAGTTTTTTGAAGTGTGGACCACCAATTATGGGTGTCCATAGGGGGCAAGAGGACCAGTCACGCCACAGTAGACATGAAACCACACCAACGCAAATTGCAAACATTATTGGTGTGATGTAATTGTGCCTTGTAGCAGATGCTGTTTGTTTGTTTATTTATCAAACTTCTGCCCCTTTCTCAATCTAATAACTCTCAGCAGCCTGCATAGTGCACAATCAACACAAATTAAAAGCAATTGCAATCACAACAAGAGCATTAAAACCCTGGGGTTAAAAAAAACCCAATCAACAAATAAACAACAAATGACCTCACAAGTAAGCCTATCAAATAAAAAAGCAGAGAATGAGGGAGAAAGAGAAAGAACAATATGGCATCTGATATAAACTTGAGAAAAGATCTCTAAAACAAGTACTGCTTTATAAGGCTTCAGTAAAACCACACTTGGAATTTTGCATCCAGTTTTGGTCACTGTTAGGTAAGCTCCCCGTTGGGAGAGCGAATACGTTCAGAGAAACGTTGTGAGTGTGGTGTTGGAGAACACACAAACCAGCATACAGAGACACTGCATTTAAATAGGCTTTTACTTTCATGGAAATAGAGGTATCAGAGTCCATCAAACAGTCCAAGTCATACATGGTTAAGACAGTCAGTCATCAATGTCTTTCAGTTAAGGGATAATCCAAATAACATAGTCCATAATCATACAAACAGCCCGGTACACAACGTTTGCTAGCAGTTGCAAAACTTACAATAGCTCACGCTGATCTCTATATGGCACAGCTTCCAAACACTCAGATCAGATCACCATCTAACAGTGATTCTGGCTCCCTCTTATGACCGATTGAGGAAACAGCAACCAATCACATTTTACAGCATGATTTAAAGAAATAGGTATAGTATTGTTACATGATTTATATATTGCCAACCCAACCATTAGATTATATTCCTAACATTTTCCCCTTTGGGTAGGACAATATATAAATCTTACAATCTTAATCCGTATTCCTCGCAACAACGTTTATGCTTTATATTACCTTGGGCCTTAGTAAAATGGTCTGCAATGTTATGTTCAGACATACAGTACACCAGTGAAACCAATTTACCATTCACACTTTGCCTTACATTTAGATATCTTAGATCAGTGTGTTTTGACCTAGTTTTTACAGCAAAATTGGATGCCATCTGAACTGCTGCTTGATTGTCTTCACAAACAACCAATAGGTTCTTGTACAGTAATTCCCATATCCAGTAGGAGTTGTTTATAACACACTAAATCGGTACATAATAATGACAAACATGAGAATTCAGCCTCCTTAGTTGATAGACTTAAATGTTTTTGTCTAACAGACCACCATCCAATTAGTGCTTTTCCCAGGAATACAACAAATCCTGATGTTGATTTCCGTGTAGACACATCTGTAGCAAAACTTGCATCAGCATATGCAGTTAAGCTCAGATCATCCTAAGGTTCTAAATACAATGCATAATGCATCGTTTGCTTAAGATATCTTAATATCCTCTTAGCAGCTTGCCAGTGCCTTTCAATAGGTTCAGCATTAAACCTGGCTAATTGATTTACACTATATCCCAACAGCAACTAATCACATTTTACAGCATGATTTAAAGAAACAGGTATAGCATTGTTATATGATTTATATATTGCCAATCCATCCATTAGATTATATTCCTAACAGTCATCATAATATCAAAAAGATGTTGAGACTCTGGAATAACGACAGAGAAGAGCAACAAAGATAATTAGGGGACTGGAGGATAAAACATATGAAGAATGGTTGCAGAAATTGTGTTTGTAGTGTAATGAAAAGATAGACTGAGGTGATGTGATAGCAGTGTTCCAATATTTAAGGAGCTGCCACAAAGAAGAGGAGGATCAACATATTTTCCAAAGCACCCGAAAACAAGACAAAAAGCAATATTTGGAAACTAAGCAAGGAAAGAAGCAGAACTAGAACTAAAGAGAAAATTACAAGTGGTGAGAACAATCAACCAGTGGAAAGGCTTGTCTTCAGAAGTTGTGTGTGAGTCATCACTGAAAACCGTAGACTTTGAAAAGGAAACTGGACAGCCATTTGTCTGAAATGGTATAGGGTTGAGTTACGACCACAGTTGAGCCCAACACTTATGTTGCTAAGTGAAACATTTGTGAAGTGAGTGTGCCCCATTTTACCACTTTTCGTCCCACAGTTGTTAGGTGAATTGTTGCATTTGTTAAGCGAGCATCGTGGTTGTTAAGTGAAATTTGGATTCCCCATTGATTTTGCTTATCAGAAGGTCGTAAAAGTTGATCATGTGAGCTCAGGACCCAGCAACCATGATAAATATGAACCAGTTGCCAAGCATCTGAATTTTGATCACGTGACCAAGGGGATGCTGAAATGATTGTAAGTGTGAAAAATGCTGATGTCCCTTTTTTCAGTGCTGTTGTAACTTTGAACCATCCCTAAATGAACTGTTGTAAGTCGAGGACCACTTGTTTAGTGATCTGTTAAGTCTGCTTTCAATGGGCCCTTTTTGGGCAGCAGGTTTTCACATATTGAGTTTATTTTGAGGGCGTCATGGGGGTTTTGTACAGAGGTGGCATTCAGCAAGTTCTGACCAGTTCTGGAGAACCGGTAGCGGAAATTTTGAGTAGTTCGGAGAACTGGTAAACACCATCTGTGACTGGCCTCGCCCCTATCTATTCTCTGCCTCCCCAGTCCCAGCTGATGGGAAGGTAATGGGGATTTTGCAGAAACCTTCCCCTGCCGCAAGCCACTCCCACCAAGCCAACCCATGTCCACCAAGCCACGCCCACAGAACCAGTAGTAAAAAAAAAATTGAACCCCACCACTGGTTTTGCAGATCCTCATATTCTTTTGTGTCATAAATCAAATGTTTGCAAATGAACAGGAAGACCACAGAAATAAATATTCAACGCTTTTATGAGCTCAAAAAAGATCGATAATAACAAAGCTGGAAGGACACATTCTGTGAAATTACACAGTGGTCCAACGAAGCCATCTCCATTTCTATATTTGTACAAGCATTTAATGATTGGAACATCTGTTTGGGTAGATATTTATAGGTTTTGCCATGCATATGCGAGCTGATATGCCCTGTTGCTCAATTTTTGTTCTAAACTTTATTTAATTGTGCAACATCGTGCAAATACAGTATGTAGTTTGTTTAGTGCATCCTTGTTTTTCTTCTGGAGCGAAAGTGGTGCAGTCTTCTTTGTGCACTTCCACACCACAACTCCCCCCCCCCCCCCCGTGCGCAAACTACTTTGAAGCCAGTTATAATTGTCTTCCCTGCTGGAACCCAGGGATTATACTAAGATTACCACAAATTGGTTCATCTTCCCTTGTTGGAAGTAAAATCCAGTTTCAGTTCCAAGCCGAGAATAAAATGGAGACTGATTAGAAAGAATAGAGCCAACACACGTCCAGCGTGCAGTTCTGGGACAGCTGACAAAATGGGGTGAAGAGTGGGTAGGTTTTTATACCTTCTTTGGGTTTTGTAATTCAACTTCCTGTTCCTGTGCAAGAACATATAATTTAATATTCTAATGTCAGATTCCTATGGAGTCATGACTGTCTCTATAGGCAGAAGGGGAAATGCAAATCCTAGGTGTTTGTCTGAGTCAATCTTGTCAACCTAATTGCTTATCTGGAGTTTCTGTCTGGCCCAGTCTTTCTGAATGGATTACCAAATCTGCGTTTCTAAAAGCTAGTCTCCCCAGTTTCTGCTTGGGGCAGGGAAACTGGCACTGGTTTCTGACTCCCTTACGATTTTTCTCCATTTCTCCTTTAGGAAAAATATGCTATCCTACCTTTTTAATATTCCTCAAAATATTTCATTCTCTAGGAGGATGGGTGGGTGCTGACTTTCTACACCCTCTAGCCAACCAAACAGAGAATGCAAAAACCCAGTGCCCTCCTTTCTGAGCTTCTGTTGGTCTTGGAGGAACTGAATCCCCTTTGTCTACTTCACACAACAAGGAAATAAGACAAATTGTTTTTGCATCCCGTATTACTGTGATGAAAACCTGTTGAGGGGATATTGGTTTGTGGAAAGGGAGGGGTGGATCAATCCAAGCTGTTTCACTTCACCGTCATTGCTGATGCTTCCACAGGCCATTTGTCATGGGGGATGAGAAATGCAAGATGGCAACCACAACTGCAAAAAACAATTGAAGACTTGTCCTCTGATGCCCATCACATGCTTCAATTGCGTGGATCCAGCCACCATCTTGACTTGTGTAATTATCCCTGGTGGATGCCCTCGGCATGGCTTTCATTTTTACCCCCTGAATCAATTTTAAGGCAGTTAATGATGCCTTATCTTTCTCCAGATTTGTTAATTCCATCCTAACTTTTTTGTTTAAATTATTATTGAAGGAGGATTAGCACCCTTCTTGAAGGACCTGAAGTTTAAGAACTATGGAGAGTATAGCAAAAGTACTCTTCAAAGGGAAAGAAGAGGCAGAGGGAGAGGCAGATGGAGAGGAGGGGGGTGGAGAGGAGAGGAGAGGAGAGGAGAGGGGAGGAGAGGAAGGCAAAAACTCAACAGCATTGGGGGACAAAATCACCTCGGCGCTTGGAGGCCAAGAGCTATTTTCAAACTGTCACATATTTTTATATAGATGTACCAGGGGTGAAATCCAGCAGGTTTTGACAGGTTCTGGAGAACTGGTAGCAGACGTTTTGAGAAGTTTGGAGAACCGGTAGCGGAAATTTTGAGTAGTTCGGAGAACCGGCAAATACCACCTCTGGCTGGCCCCAGAGTGGGGTGGAGATGGAGATTTTGCAGTTTCTTTCCTCTGCCACTCCCACCAAGCCACTCAATGCCCACCAAGCCATGCCCACAGAACTGGTAGTGAAAAAAATTGAATTTCACCACTGGGAGGTACCCTATACCCTATACCTGAAGATGTTATAACAATCGCTCTGCCCAGAGATAATTTGGTGAGATGGCTGGCTACATAAAATGAATGAATGAATGAATGAATGAAAGACAGAGAGAGAGAGAGAGAGAGAGAGAGAGAGAGAGAAAGAAAGAAAGAAAGAAAGAAAGAAAGAAAGAAAGAAAGAAAGAAATTTTACAACTAGATGATGATTTCCCCAGTTTCTCAACACCATAGATGTATGCTGGAGAAGTAGCCAGGTTACAGATATGGAGTGATAAATCTTGAACAATGCTGACAGCTCCAGGATTTAATTTTAAAAGGCAGCAAAAGTGGCTAAGACACTGAGCTTGTCAATCAGAAAGGTCGGCAGTTCGGTGGTTTGAATCCCTAGGACAGCTCTCCTGCGTGAGCAGGGGGTTGGACTAGATGACCTACAAGGTCCTTCCAATTCTGTTACTGTTTTCTGTTTATTATTGGAGGAGGAATTGGGGATGGTTGCTGGGGTATTTTATGCTGTGGATGCATCCATTATGTTGGGGACCTCCCCCCATGTGCTCTCAGGGGTGGACCAGAGGTGGGTTCCTACCAGTTCGCACCTATTTGGTAGAACCGGTTCATCAAATCTACCGAACTGGTTAGAAGAGGTTCCACCAGTGGACCCGGAAAGCAGGCCACACCTACAGAAGAGGTTTCAAAAATTTTTGAAACCCACCATTGGTCCTTGGATATGATTATTCTACACTATCATGCTCATATTTATAAAACTCAGTGCCTCTGTGAAAGGTAAGGATGACTTCTGCGTTTGTGGTGCAATCAGAACATTGCGTGTGTTGAAGTTGTTTTAATGCAAACCAAAGATGCCTTTTAAAAAGCAAGTTTACATCATATTCTTATGCATGCCAGTGCTGTGTGTGAGGTAATTTAAGGTGGTTCTGATAAGTGTCTTCGGCATCTTCATATCCGGTCACATGGGCAGCAAGCCACTCCCATCCGGTCACATAGGTGGCAAGCCACTCCCACAAAGGAGGCCACACCCACAGAGTAGGTTCGAACAATTTTTGAAACCCACCACTGAATACAACTATATCTAAATTCAGAGTATTTCAAGAAATATTAATTTAATCTGCATGGAAATCTTCATTTTATTTCACTGCATTTCTATAGTTCTGCCATTAGAGCAATGCCTTTGGTGTAAAAGAGCAGACTGCATTGCTTTGAGGAAACACTTCGGTAAACTTAGCCATCCAACAGCAGACGCCGCAAAATTAATTGTGCGAAGTAGTCCCTTCTCTGCAGCCTTCCGTAGAATTCCACTAGAGGGTGGAATTGTGTTCTAAATTAATTTGCACTTATTAGAAATGCCTCCCCTTCCGAAATCTCCCAATATGCTAATGCATAAGATTTCTCCTGTTGCTATAGAAACGTATCAGAGCAGAAGATAAATAATTCGAGCCTAACAAGAGACACATTTAATTTTCTTCCCAGTTCTTAATGGTGTGAAGTTTTATCATTTATAAAACACACACAGAGAGAGACTTTTTTTATACAGTTTTTGCATTCTTTGTTTGCCTGGATGTAACTGGATATTTCCTTTTGTTGCCTAATCTGAGATCTGCTCCATCATGTTTAGCAAATACGAAGTCCCTCATTACTGCCAAAAGAAATCACAACACATCAGTCTGTCAGACGCTAAGGAATGAGGCGTTAAAAAGCCACCACAGTTGTCTCATGAATACTTCCTCCTATTTTATTATTTTTCTTTCCTCAATGCCCCCCCACCCCCACCCTGAAAGTCACACAGTTGTATATTCCTTACATCTGGACAACTTCTATTTCTGCTTAGAAAGTGTCAGAAAGTTTAGGGATTGCCTCTTTGGCTGAGGTGGGCAAAGAATTGAGGATTGTTCTGTTGGAAGACATGTCCATCTGGGTTCAGTTCCAAGTGGGGACAAAGACACTGGATTCATGGAAGTTGCTTGGAAAGAAGGTTTATTGATGGTGGACAGGACCACATGGTTTGAGGTCCTGGGGAGAAAATGGCAGAGATGCTGAGAGTGCCTGGGTTTTACTTGAGAGACCCGCCTGCTGCCAATTACCTCCCACAGACCCATTAGATCACACAGGGTTGGCCTCCTCCGGGTTCCATCTACTAGCCAATGCCATCTGGCTACTACCCGGGGGAGGGCCTTCTCTGTGGCAGCTCCGGCCCTCTGGAACGAACACCCCGCAGGGATTCGGACCCTCACCTCTCTCCAGGCCTTCCGAAAAGCCGTCAAAACCTGGCTTTGCCGGCAGGCCTGGGGTTGATGAGTTCCCTCCCCTCTCGATTTGTATGGTTGTGTGACTCTTGCTTATTTTAATTATCTGCATTTCATTGTATGTTCCCCCTTTTCCCCTTTTTGAATTGTTTGCCGCCCTGAGTCCTTTCCGGAGAAGGGCGGCATACAAATAATAAAATTCAATTCAATTCAATTTATGCCCACTCTGGGCTTTTGAAATTGAGCTTGTATTCTGATTGGTGGTCAGACTCCCATGGGGCCATGCAGGTGAGACTCCCATGGGGCCATGCATGTAGGCTGTCCTGTGTCCCAGGCTTGGTTGAGTCTTGCTGGGTGATGCAATCTTCCCAGGTGCAGTGAGATAGATAGAGGGCTAATCCTATCATGTGCTAAGGGCCATGTCTTAATTCCATCACCCTGGAGCTGAAGGGGGGGGGGGGGAAGGGAGCTGCAGGAAGCTGCTTTGTCTTTAAAAACACATTTCTCCTTTTCTCATCCAGGGAAATGGATGAGAAACCCATCTGCCTTTTTAATATTTCCTAAAACATTTCATTTTTCTAGGAGATGGATCAGTGCTAACTTCCTGCAGTTCCTTGCCTGTGTGAGGGGACAATCCTTAAACAGGGATCGATGCGAAGTCTTCCCAGTGTGGATTTAGCCACAGACTTTATCGCGTTTGCACTTTCCAAAGTTGCAAAGGTAAAAGCTGCCAGCATGCGCACACAAAGGAAGAAGTGTGATTTTTCACACAGGCTGCAGTGCAATTTTGGAGAGAGATTTATATTTAGGGAAATATGTTACTTTTAAGGGAAACAGAACTTCCCCACTTTTGAGAAACAAACAAGCAATATTTTGAGAAATATGTTACTTTAAGGGAAATAGAACTTCCCCACTTTTGAGAAAACAATCACCAGGGAAATTATTCCTCCTCTTCTTCTTCTTCCTCCCCGCTTCCCTGCTGTTTGGTCGCCAGCATGTCCTGCAAAAGCTCACAGCTAAAATCTAAACACATCTTCACTGGATAAGATGTATGGGTTTTTTTCCTCGGGATAAATGACTGGCTAAGTTTCCCCGAAGCTTCTGTGAAATGGAGAAATCTCTGCGTAGAACTTCACGACAAAGGAATATTCAGACACATCCAAAAAAGAAGAGGACATTTAGGCAATGTCTGGCTTGAAGCGCCTCTCTGCTTATCTAAGCCGGGGTATTCACTCACAATATAGCCAGTGAAGTTAATTGACATAACTTGATTCACAGATTTTTTTTTTCTTTAAAAAAAGAAACACAAGCAGAGGGCAGCAAAGATAAAATTGAAAGGGTCCCTTAAATATTCTTTGATGGAAAAAAAATAATAAAGGAAGCTTCAGTTCCTCTCATTTCAAAATGTAATTGCCAGCCAAAAACAGGTCACTAGGCCATCTGGTCTGGTTTTTTTTTTTTTGTTTTTTTTGCTGGCAAGCAAGCAGTAGGATATACTGTCACAATATCTGAGTGTATGCAATGGTGTCATTACATAAGCCCTGCAGCTACATAAAAGAGAGCTTGTACAATAAGAAACTTCAGAAGTTGTGGGTGCTCCATCACTGGAGGTTTTGAAGAAGAGACTGGATAGCCATTTGTCTGAAATGGTATAGGGCAGTGTTGGCGAACTTTTTCGGCACTGAGTGGCATGCATGCGCCACAGTGGTGGGTTCCGGATCCCGGTACAACCGGTACATTACAACAGGGCCGGGCGTCCACCACATGAACATGCACACACGCGCGCAGTAGGCGCATGCGTCCTTATCTCTTGCGATGCTCTGCGACGCCTCTGCAATACTCCAGCTGCTCGGCAGAGTGTTGTGCAGGTGCTGTATGTTCCATGTGCGGAAGTGCTAAAGAGCTCAAATACCAGTAAGGAGCATGGCTGGGCAGGTGGGTCCTCCGGAACGATACCCAGTACACCCGGCAGGCACTGGTACGCCCGTACCAGGGCGTACCGGTAGTAACCCAGCACTGATGTGCTAGGAAGATGATCTTCCAGTTTCTGGAGTGTGCATGCGCATTGGTCAACTAGTCTTCATGCATGCATGTATGCTGGAAACTGGAAGACCAGGTGGCCGGTGTGCATGTGCATGCCAGAAACCAGAAGATCATCTTCCTGATGTGCACATGTGCACTGGGCGGCTGCTCTTCCGGTTTCTGGCACATGCACGCACATCAGCCAGCTGGTCTTCATGCGTGCATGCAGGTCAGAAACCAGAAGACTAGGTGGCCAGATGAAAACACGTGCCGGAAACCAGAAGATCATCTTCCTGATGCATGCATGAGCACTGGGAGACTGCTCTTCCAGTTTCTGGCATGCACATCACCCGGCTGGTCTTTGTGTATGCACACTAGAAACCAGAAGACCAGGTGGGCGGTGCGCATGTACATGCCTGCGCACTGGGCAGCTGCTCTTCCAGTTTCTGGCACTCCTCTGTGCGTGTAGACTAGTTGGGCTGTGCGCCGGAACCCGGAAGAGCAATGGGTGATGGCTTGCATGCCCGGAGAGATAGCTCTGCGTGCCACTTCAGGCACGCGTGGCATAAGTTCACCATCACAGGTATAGGGTCTCCTACTTGAGCAGGGGGCTGGACTGGAAGACCTCCCATTCTTATTCTGCTATCTTTCTGGGGCAAGGCTTGTTACAACTGTTCTTATTTTTCTGCAATTGTTCTCACACTTCAAGTGCAAACAAGAAACACAACTGAGTGCTAACTTTTTTATTGTACGGCCACCTTAACAGAATCTTGCAAGACTGAAAGTACATTTCTCTCCTCCTTTTATTTTACTCTCTGAAAAACTAAGAGGAGAGGGAGCTTCTGAAATGCTTCCCACATGTCCTTCCCTTCCATGGGCTCAGGTATCTGTCAAGCGCAGGAAATCAGGAGTTGAGGCAGTTCATTCATGTATTCATTTGCATAGGTTTATTGTTTGCTAAACCTCTCTACAATAATCTGAACTACTAGCGGTCAAAGTGAGTTGGCAGTAGATGAAAATCAACAGAATTCAAGGCGGACTGGACTTCGGGATCTTGTGGAGACAAAGGAACTCAAGACTTATGATATGCTTGACCTCTTCCTCAGGCTCACCCGGGTCATTTCCTATAGTATCTTTACACACCGGTTGCTCAGTTTGCAGCTCTTCCTTCTGTCATTCTCACATATTATTACACAATTTCCCTGATTTAGTTTATGGCTGGAGGATTAGGACCCGAGCAGGAATTTTTAGGGAAATCTACAGTTCACTTAGAAATCAAGAATAGTCGGAGGAATGCTGCAGTCCTAGAAATACTATATCATTCTGCAGTCCTAGAAATACTATATCAGGGTAACACAGTTGTGCCATGAGTTTTCCTGATTATAGTGGCCTTCCTTCAGAACATTGGCCAGAAAAATTTCCATGCAAATTTTGGACTTTGAATGGTACGGTATTTACTTTGTAGGTAATTTTTCCTAGAAATGAGAAGCTGCATATTATATTTTCTTTTATTGCGTACTGCCAAATATTATTTCTAGTATTCCTGGCAATATATTTTTATCGCCACATATGGAAGATTTTTACTTTGTTTGAATATAACCTTCGAAGCTCATATAAGAGACTAAATACTTTTTTATTTAAATATTTTATATAACAAGTTATGGAAAGAAATAGAAAAAAAAAGAGATACAAAATACCGAAGAAAGAATCACAGGAAAATAGCAATAGCACTTAGACTTATATACTTCACAGTACTTTTACAGGTCTCTCTAAGCTGTTTACAGAGTCTTATATACAGCCCACCAGGGCTTTGCAACATTCTCTGGACAGTTTACAAGGACAGCCTATTGCCCCCAACAATCTGGGTCCTCATTTTACCCACTGTGTAAGGCTGGAAGCCTGAGACAACCTTGAGCCTGGTGAAATTCGAACTGCCAAATTGCAGGCAGCCAGCAGGCAGCAGAAGTAGCATGCAGTTCTGCATTTTAACCACTGTGCCACTTTGGCTCAAAAGCTGAAAAGCAAACAAAAATTGGAAAAACCAGAACTATTTTTATGTGATATTAATCAAATGTTGGGGGATTTCTAAATATGGATTGGAAATTAATTATTGGATAACATTGCAAAATAACATAAAACCTTTGTCACTGAAAAATACATTGATTGGTCCATTAAGTTTCTCCAAAGCACCTGAAAGTAGGAAAAGAATGGATAGAAACTAATCAAGGAGAGAAGCAACCTAGAACTAAGTAGACATTTCCTGACAATTAGAACTATTAAATGACTTGTCTCCAGGAGTTGTGAGTGCTCCAACACCGGAAGTTTTAAGGAAGAGATTGGACACTGTCTGTCTGAAATGGTATAGGGCCGTGATGGTGAACCTATGCCATGCATGCCAGTCCCTTCCAGATCTATTACTCTGTTACTTTTTAAAAAGACACATAAGATAAAGGTAAAGGTTCCCGTCACACATATGTGCTAGTCATTCCAACTCTAGGGGGCGGTGCTCATCTCCGTTCCAAAGCCGAAGAGCCAGCACTGTCCGAAGATGTCTCCGTGGTCATATGGCTGGCATGACTAAACGCCGAAGGTGCACAGAACGCTGTTACCTTCCCACCAAAGGTGGTTCCTATTTTTCTACTTGCATTTTTTAATGTGCTTTGAACTGCTAGGTTGGCAGAAGCTGGGACAAGTCACAAGAGCTCACTCCGTTATGCAGCACTAGGGATTTGAACCGCTGAACTGCCGACCTTTCTGATCATCAAGGTCAGTGTCTTAGCCCCTGAGCCACCTCATCCCTAAAAGACGCATAGTCCTCAACTATTAAGTGAATTGGGTCCAATTTTATGATCTTTTTCCTTCTGTAGTTGTTAAGGGAATCATGCAGTTGTTTAGTGAATCCAACTATTCCTCTTGACTTTGCTTGTTGGGAACTGGCTGGGAAAATCCCCAATGGTGACCCTGGGACCCTGTAACTATTATAAATATTTGCTGATTGACAAGTGCATAAATTTCAATCATGTGACCATGGGGAAATATTGCAATGGTTGTAAGTGTAAGGTCTGTTTTTTTTCAGGACTATTGTAACTTCAAACAGTTGCTAAACAAATAATTGTAAATTGAGTTGAGTTGAGTTTATTAGACTTGTATGCCGCCCTATTCCCAGAGGGACTCAGGGCGGCTAACAAACTAAAGGGGATGGGGGTAATACAAAAAAGACAAACAGGACAAAAAGCAAAATACAAAAACAGATTAAAACACCACAACAGCCACAACAATTCGAGTGGGGTGGGAACTCATCATCCCCAGGTCTGCCAGAACAGCCAGGTCTTGACGGCTTTGCAGAAAGCCTGAAGGGTGGTAAGGGTCCGAATCTCCACGGGGAGATCGTTCCAAAGGGCTGGAGCAGCCACAGAGAAGGCCCTCCCCCAGGTGGTCGACAGTCGACACTGGCTAGCTGATGGAACCCGGAGGAGGCCTAATCTGTGGGATCTAATTGGTCGCAGGGAGGTAATTGGCAGAAGGCGGTCTCTCAGTCTAGGACCTCGTGTATATTGCTAATTTGGTTATAAATCAGGGAGAAAATAATTCCATTTGAGCTTGAGGAACATGAAAGCAAATTATTTAAATTGTGAATTTCACCTTTTGCCCAGAGATTCCATTCCAACACTGTGCCCTCTATTTTAAGGGTAGAATTTTTCCATAAAGTGAAAACATCCATAAACAGCCTCAACAGTCAAACCCAGGCTAGGATCTAAAAACTTACTGTTTGTAAATCTGGGAACAAAATTGTCCTCTTTAGTGTTTATTGACCCTGGCTATTGCAGATTCTTAATCAAAATAAGTAAAAACCTTCCAACAGAACTTAAAAGATACATGTTCTATGTGATATTAATTTCATATAGATGTAGTTGATAAGATATAAGCCCAACAGTAGGCTAAAGTATGGTAAATTAAAAGCACATTCTAATCAACCTAGTCAATTTGGCTAATAAATGCCTAGGTGGTCTATTTTCACATATACATTTCCTCAATAGCTTTACCTATCCAAAGAAAATATTTATTTGGGATTAACATTGGAATACTTTGAATACATGAATTAATCATGAAGCAATATTCATTTTAATAATAAATGTATCCCACCAATTTAAGGGAATTTTGATCCATCTATTCCTGTCTAAGGCAAATTCTCTAAAATGTTTAACATGCCATATTTAAAGCATATGTAAAACAGATCAAATAACGTAGCCTGAAGGTTTCTGCAAACTGTAGAAATTTAAATCATATTCATTTGCATAGAAATTTTTGTTTCTCAATTGTTAATTTGTTTTTAGTATCATTAAGTTGTTGCCCAGAGACTTTGGTTCATTTTGTTGTTGTTAGTTGCGAAGTCGTGTCCGACCCATTGCGACCCCAAGGACAACATTTCTCCAGGCCTTCCTGTCCTCTACCATCCACTGGAGTCCATTTAAACTCACACCTACTGCTTCGGTGACTCCATCTATCAATCTCTGTCGTTCCCTTCTTCTTTTGCCCTCAGTTTTTCCCAGCATTAGGCTCTTCTCCAGTGAGTTCTTCCTTCTCATTAGGTGGCCAAAGTATTTGAGTTTCATCTTCAGGATCTGGCCTTCTAAAGAGCAATCAGGGTTGATCTCCTCTAGGACTGACCAGTTGGAATGCCTTGCAGTCCAAGGGACTTGAAGGTTCATAGAGTGACTCATAATTAAAATAAAACCACAAACAGTGCATGCTCTAAATTTGATTCAGTAAAAGAAGTTCATTGACTTGTGATTTTATGTAACTTGAAGGGGTGTATTGTAATTTAAAAACAATTTAAGAAGGGCAGGTGCTTAACAACCAAGCCAATGAAAGCTTCATTGAAAAACAGGACTAGGGAATGAAAATAGCTTCAAGATTCTTTGCAGAGAATGACTTCCCACAATTGGGAGGGAGGAAAATTTGCTTTTTAGGTAAAGGCCTTGCTGATTTTCAACGATCTGATTTCTCTTAATAGCGCAGTGATGTGAAGGTCAAAATAAAGATAAAGTACTAGATAAAGTAGAAGAATGTGGGTTAGACAGCATCACCACCAGATGGATTCGTAACTGGCTGACCAACTGCACTCAATGTGTAGTCCTCAATGGAACTACATCTACTTGGAGAGAAGTATGCAGTGGAGTACCCCAAGGCTCTGTTTTAGGCCCAGTACTCTTCAATATCTTCATCAATGATTTGGAGGAGGGAATAAATGTGGAACTCATCAAATTTGCAGATGACACCAAGCTGGCAGGAATAGCCACCACTCCAGAAGGTAGACTTAAGATACAGAAGGATCTGGACAAACTTGAACATTGAGCACTATCTAATAAAATGAAATTCAATGGTGAAAAGAGTACGGTTCTACATTTAGGCAAAAAAAAACCCGAAATGCACAGGTACAGTATAGGTGGTACCTTGCTCAACAGTAGTAACTGTAAAAGGGATCTTGGAGTCCTAGTGGACAACCATTTAAATATGAGCCAGCAATGTGCAGCAGCTGCCAAAAAAGCCAACACAGTTCTAGGCTGCATAAACAGAGGGATAGAATCAAGATCACGTGAAGTGTTAATACCACTTTATAATGCCTTGGTAAGGCCACACTTTGAATACTGCATTCAGTTTTGGTCACCACGATGTAGAAAAGATGTGGAGACTCTAGAAAGAGTGTAGAGAAGAGCAACAAAGATGATTAGGGAACTGGAGACTAAAACATATGAAGAACGGTTGCAGGAACTGGGTATGTCTAGTTTAATAGAAAGAAGGACTAGGGGTAACATGATAGCAGTGTTCCAATATCTCAGGGGTTGCCACAAAGAAGAGGGAGTCAAACTATTCTCCAAAGCACCCAAGGGTAGAACAAGAAGCAATGGGTGGAAACTAATCAAGGAGAGAAGCAACTTAGAAATGAGGAGAAATTTCCTGACAGTTAGAACAATTAATCAGTGGAACAGCTTGCCTCCAGAAGTTGTGAATGCCCCAACACTGGAAGTCTTTAAGAAGGTGTTGGATAGCCATTTGTCTGAAACGGTATATGGTTTCCTGTCTAGGCAGAGGGTTGGACTAGAAGACCTCCAATGTCCCTTCCAACTCTGCTATTGTATTATTATTGTATTAAATAACTCCTGTCTGTTTTACTGCCCACTTTAACATTGCTGTATTCCAACCCATTGTTTTTATTATGGTGGTTTTTTAAAAAAGAAAAGATGATCTCTATCTGCATCTGGTTTCATTCACCATTTTCCTAACATATGGAGCTTATATATGCAACACCCTAACATATACCATTTAATGTAAATTTTTTGGAGAAATCTTTCTTTAAAGCAAAATTCTCTTTGTTGAGTAAATCTTCCCGCGTTAGCCATCACGGATGTTAAATCTCCTAGTGCAAGTACTCTCCTTTTGTATCGTCTGTAGGAAGTAAGCACCCACTCCTCTCCTAGGAAAATGAAATATTTTAAGAAATATTAAAAAGGGCAGAATATTTCCCCTAAAAGGGAGGAAAAAACTTTCCCCCCCACCTTTGTTAATGGACCATTAAGGCCTGAGCCAGCTCATCTGCAACACAAAAGACATGGCCCTCAGGACCTGATAGGATTAGTACTCTACGCATCTCACCACATAGCACCTGGGAAAATTACCTCAGCCAGCAAGGCTCAACCAAGCTTGAGAGACGGACAGCCTACAAAGTTAGCTAAGACCTCCTTCTAAAGCCTCTGCACGCCCATTTTTGTGAAGGGGGCGAGGTTTCAGGAGGCCAAAAAATGCTGTATTCGGTGTATAAGACACACCCAGATTTTCTCCCTCTTTTGGGGAGGGAAAATGGTGCGTCTTATATTCCAAAATATACAGTAGATCTAGCCCATGGAACCCCACTGGAAACAGCAAAGGACCAGCCTGCAGTGCCTCTGCCAGCAAAAATGGACCTCGGGAGAGCTGCGCACAGCCCTCCCAAGTTCCATTTGCGAGCTCCGTTTGCAAACCCGTAGCGAAGGTGAGTGAATACCACCCCTAACCATGCATCTCAATATTTTTGAAAATACTGTGGATAATAGTCAAGATACCAAACCAATGGATCATCCAAAAAAAATAAAAATCAATCCAGAGTTGTCACTTGAGACACAAATGATCAGGTTCAAATTACTGTATTTTTCAGACTATAAGATGCACCGGAGTATAAGATACACCAAGATTTTGAAGAGGTAAACGTTTAAAAAAACAGTGTTTACACTCTGCGAGTGGCTTGGCAGTCATGTGACTGGGTGGGCGTGGCCAACTTGTAAAATGTGGTGGAACTCACTTAACAATGCTCTTGCTTAGCAACTAAAATGTTGGCTCAGAAACGCTGGCATTTGAAGCACGCAAGTCTTAAAGCTGTCAAGTTACAAGACCCTTGCACCCCTAACTCTTTAGAAAAAAAACCAAGGGGTGTTCAAAGTTGACAGCTTTAAGACTTGTGGACTTCAATTACCAGAATTCCTCCTCCAGTCATGTTGGCTCAGGAACTCTGGCACTGAAATGTGCAAGTCTTAAAGCTGTCAAGTTACAAGACCTTTGTACCCCATACCCTTTAGAAAAAAAAAACCAGGGGTGTTCAAACTTGACAGCTTTAAGATTTTAAGGTTTAGATAGGATTCTTAGAGGTAGGCAGGGCGATTGGTGAGCCAGCCAATCAGTGAGCGGTGGGAAGGGCATGTGTGGTGCGGACAGGCGGGGAGGGAGCTGGAACCGATTCTAAACAGTACAGTAGATTTGTGGAACCTCTTCTATAGAAGGCAGGAACCCACCCTTGGTCTCACCGGAAAAACACTTCAGCTGGCTGGACTCCTCACTATATTGAAATATGAAATCATTAGCTTTATGGCTTGGCAAATAGTGTAAAGCTACCCAGTATTCCAAAGACTTTGTACCAACCAGTGCTTCCATAAAAGTGTGTTCAGATACCACAATTAAGGCTCCTACCTTGGACATTCTACTCTACACAATATGTTCCAAGCCGAGGTGGCACAGTGGTTAAATGCAGCACTGCAGGCTACTTCAGCTGACTGCAGTTCTGCAGTTCGGCTGTTCAAATCTCACTGGCTCAGAGTTGACTCAGCCTTCCATTCTTCCGAGGTGGGTAAAATGAGGACCCGGATTGTTGGGGGCAATATGCTGACTCTGTAAACTGCTTAGAGAGGGCTGAAAGCCCTATGAAGCGGTATATAAGTCTAACTGCTATTGCTATTGCTATGTTCCTTTCCTTGAAAAGCAAACCAGTCCAAGCCGGCAGATTTCTATATCAAGAATCCTAAATTCTAAAGTTGCCAACATTGAGAAAAAGGCTGTGTCTGAATTAACTTTTTTTTAAAAAATCTAATAGGATTTTTTGCAGACCCCTATAATTCTCCAGAATGCAGTTTATAGAGATTGGCCCTAAAGAATGTTGCTTTCTCTTTGTGTTTGAATTTGAGTCTATCCCAAATCAAGCCTTTTTGAAACTTTTCCTGGGAATCCAACTCCCCCACCCCCCAGCTCCTCCATCCTCCACCAAATCCTGATATGATACCTCTGATTAAGCTGCCGATTAACCCAATTAAAACTTGCAGCCTTGGCCATTTGGCAACATGAGAATGAGATTTAATTGGCTGTAATTAGTCACCGCAGAGAAGAAAAGTTGGTTTGAGGGTGAGGTTTTTTTTGGGGGGGGGGAAGGCTCGTTACACGAAGGGGGGGGGAAATGGAATGCTATCCAACAGTTCCAACATTTTAATTTTGCCATTAAGTAAATCGGAATGACAATTAACATGGAATGGAGGCAGAAAAGAATGAGATGGTTCTGTTGAAACCTTAGATATCATCTCTCGCTATTCCTTTCTTCTTGCTGCACCTTGTCAAGGAGTCAATTATCTACTACAAATGACCCTGCATCTTTCCTTCCGCCTTAATTGACATATTCTGATATCCATGCACAAATATACACACTGGCAAACTTTGGGCTCTCGGATTTGTCCTTCATGCCAAGATGAAAGACCTGCCGATGGTGCTCTTTTCAGTTTTTCAAAAATGAGCAGAATGGCCCCTTGTGTTTTTCGATAAGGGGGCTTGGGCTGGAGCTTTCATCCCGAATAGGTTTCCCTATTCGTTAACCTCTTCGCTGAACCGAATATGTCTCTGATTTGCTAATTAAGTACAGTCTAAGGCTTTAATAAGTTGTCAAGATGCCTCTCCGGGAACAGCAAGGTTCAAAGGAGGGAACGGTGAGGATCTTTTATCAACCTTTACCTGGGCTAGCTTTGATGAAAGACCAAGCCTCCCATCTCGGGCAGATAAAATAAGATAAAATATGGAAAGTCTTTAAAGTTGAGTTTAAACGAAGGGGCACGTTATCCCCCCTCCTGAGGAGGTCTTTTAAAAAAAAATCATTATTTTCTTCTCCAAATGCTCCAACTGGACTGCAGATTAGCGGTTTATGGCAGACCTGTAAATGTTGACCTATGACCAAGTTGGAAACAGAACATTTATCATCAATTCAACCACCCAGGATCCTTTTAAGACTTTAAGAGAGGGAAGATTACTGAGTGTTCCTTTCTTCTCACTTCATCCTTTGCCAAAGGACCTTTTTTCCTCTCTCTTTTTTACATTCTTTTTTTTTTTGCCCCCTTGGAGTCAAAGAAATCTCAACAGAGGGTCTGGAGAACCATCCCATTGAAAGTGTATTATATTTCAGTAGACACAGTTTTACTGCTTGGAGGTAGGGTATCGATCGCCTCAATCATTTTCAATACTTAATCACGGTGCCCCATACCAACCTGAAACTAATTAAATAGCTGACAACTTGTTTGTTTTAGGCAGAATAAAAAGAGATCAGGTTTAAGGAGACAGCAAGATAGCTTGTCAGGGTTAATAGATGGGGAGTAATTTAGGGCACGGGTCCCCAAGCTTTGGGTCGCAGAGCAGTACCAGTTTGTAACCCATTGGGAACCAGGCCACACAAGCAGTGGGTGAATGTTTGTTTGTTTGTTTAGTTAGTTAGTTTGTCAAACATGTACAAGATAACAGGTATAAGTATAAACATGGACATGAAGAATGGACATTACAAATAAATGGGGACAGTAGGACAGGGATGGAAGGCATGCTCATGAGCTTACGCATGCCCCCTTTACGGACCTCTTAGGAATGGGGTCAGGTCCACGGTAGACAGTTTGAGGTTGAAGCTGAGAGGGTTTGAGGATGTAGCAATGGAGTCGGATAGAGCATTCCAGGCATTGACCACTCTGTTGCTGAAGTTACATTTTCTGCAATCGAGTTTGGAGCGGTTTACCTTGAGTTTGTATCTATTGTTTGCCCATGTATTATTGTGGTTGAAGCTGAAGTAGTCATGGACAGGTGTGAGGTTGCTCAGTGGTCCAAAGTCCTCTTTTCTGATGAGAGCAACTTTTGCATCTCATTTGGAAACCAAGGACCCAGAGTATGGAGGAAGAATGGAGAGGCCAATCAAGCATAGTAATCCCACGGTCATTGAACCAGTTTTTGGTGCTTTTGGCAAAAGTTGCTCTCATCAGAAAAGAGGACTTTGAACCAAGGAGCAACAGGACTTTGGACCACTATGCTTCATTAAGACCAGGGTCAATGCAACTGTCTGCCAGGAGATTTTGGAGCACTTCATGTTTCCTTCTGCAGACAAGATTTATGAGGATGCTGACTTCATTTTCCAGCAGCCCTCACTGCCAAAAGCACCAAATCTGGTTCAATGACTGTTGGATTACTGTGCTTGATTGGCCAGCAAACTCACCTGACCTGAACCCCTTAGAGAATCTATGGGGCATTGCCAAGAGGAAGATGAGAGACATGAGACCGAACAATGCAGAAGAGCTGAAGGCCGCTATTGAAGCATCCTGGTCTTCTATAACACCTCAGCAATGCCACAGGCTGATAGCTTCCATGCCACACCGCATTGTGGCAGTAATTGCTGCAAAAAGGGCCCAAACCAAGTACTGAGTACATATGCATGCTTATACTTTTCAGAGGTCCGATATTGTTCTATGTACAATCCTTGTTTTATTGATTGCATGTAATATTCTAATTTTCGGAGATGGTGGATTTGGAGTTTTCATGAGCTGTACACCATAATCATCACAATTATGACAAATCACTGCTTGAACTATCTTGCTTTGCATGTAATGAGTCTTATCTCATATATTAGTTTCACCTTTTAAGTTGCATTACTGAAATAAATGAACTTTTGCACTGTATTCTAATTTTTTGAGTTTCACCTGTATTCCTTTGCAGTCTCTCATTCAATCATTACCTGGGTGAGATTCTACCTGATGGTGCTGCACCTCTTTGGGCATCTGGGTTCTACCTGAGTCTGGCTGACAGTTTTACTTTGGATAACAACTTAAGCCATGCTGTTGATCCAGGAAACTGTGGCATAATATTAGCCCCAGGAGATGGGCACATTTTTGACTGTCTTTCTCAAAAAATTAACCTTTTTTAAAAAAAAATGTTATTGGAAGAAATGTCCATCTGGATTCAGTTCCAAGTGGGGAAAATGACACAGAACATGGAGGCTGCTTGGAAAGATGGTTTTTAATGGTGGACAGGACCACATAGTTTGAGGTCCTAGGGAAAAAGGGGGATCACATGCCTTGAAGAACTTGAAGAAAAAGGGGAAGAGATGCTGAGAGAGCCTGAGTTTTATACCATCTCTTGGGCCCCACCTTGGAGCTTCCTGTTCCTGTGTAAGAAATGTATACTGATTGATGGTCAGACTCCCAGGGGCGGGGGTCTTAGCTAACTTTGCAGGCTGTCTGTCTCCCAGGTTTGAGGTCCTAGGGGGAAAAAGGCAGAGATGCTGAGAGTGCCTGTGTTTTATGCCCTCTCTGGGCTTTTGAATTTGAGCTTGTATTCTGATCGGTGGTCAGACTCCCATGGGGCCATGCAGAGGCAACTCTGGGTCCCAAGAGTTGGTTGAGCCTTGCTGGGTGATGTAATCTTCCCAGGTACCATGTGGTGAGATGGGTAGAGGGCTAATCCTACCATATCCTGAGGGCCATGTCTTAATTCAATCACCCTGGAGTTGAATGGTGGGTTGCAGAGAGCTGCAAGAAGCTGGTTTGTCTCTCCTTTTCTCATCCGGGGAAATATAATATTCTGCTTTTTAAATATTTCCTAAAATGTTTCATTTTTCTAGGAGAGGGGGTGGGTGCTAACTTCCTACAGAAGGCATGTGATCTCCTTTTTCCCCAAGACCTCAAACCATATGGTCCTGTCCACCGTTAAAACCATCTTTCCAAGCAGCCTCCATGTTTCCAGTGTCTTTTCCCCCCCACTTAGAACTGAACCCAGATGGACATTGTATTTTATTATTTCTAAGATTTGGGGTTTTGGTTTTCACCCCAAGATATTTGTTAATGTGTTTGTTTGTTCGTTCGTTGAAATCACTCTGGGCTTCTGTGGGAGGAAGAGCCATCCAGAAGTCATAGCACAAGAAATAAGAGTCCAGTTGTTCAAACGGGAGTTCATGGGAATCCAAGAAGGCAGAGCGGTCACAGTGAGCTAAAAGGAGATTGTCTCCCTTTGCCAAAATGTCCCAATTTTTACCGAGGGGGATTTTAGTAAAAGTCGCTTTGAAAGAAGGTTCTGCTTTGTCAAACTGAAAACAGGCTGATAGAAAAGAAAAGAAACTAATATGGAGAATTTCTCTGTCTGGTATGGAACAGATATCTCAGCATGTTTTGAAACGGGGGGCTTTCCAGCAAATGCTTCGAAACACAATGCAGACAATCAAACCCATTTTACAATATTTCGCAATGTTTTGGGACGGCTTCCTTGCTGTGGTGAATATCATTTTCTCTTGTCTTATGTGCCTTTTGGCAGTTCTTTTTTTTTTTTAACGGTGACTGTTTTTTTTTTAAAAAAAAGTGTATTGATTGGTTTTTGATTTAAGTCCATTTGCCACCCAGAGTCATTTTTTGTGTCAGACTAAAACGATAAATAAATAAATAAATATTGCCTGCTGGCTACATGCAAATGGCTAAGACAGTGTTTCTCAACCTTGGCGACTTTAAATCCTGTGGACTTCAACTCCCAGAATCCCCCAGCCAGCACAGCTGTGCTGGCTGGGGGATTCTGGGAGTTGAAGTCCACAGGACTTAAATTCGCCAAGGTTGAGAAACTGCAAGCTAAGAGGACTGGGGGTGTCTTTTTGAGTTAATTCCCCACCCGGTAGGGATGGTTTCTCAGGGTTGAGATTTCACAGAAGCCACAGACCACCAACTCAGCTTCGTGTCCTAAGCCTCTGCATATGGATCATATGCTAATCGTGCCTGTTCAATACTTAGGGGGTGAAAGGCTCTCCAGTATATATCCTGTTACTGGATCCTTGGGCTATACCGTCTCCTTGTTTACAGTTCTGTC